>NW_026646926.1:680000-1020000 GCF_950005125.1 Chionomys nivalis | reverse complement strand
TGCTTGTCTTTACAAAGGAACACATGTGCGTTTCTTACTAAAGCATTCGTGAAATTAATAATCTTTCAAAGAACGCGATTAGCTTTCAAAGTAAAGCGTGTACTGTGAAAAGGAACACTGATCTCAGTTCTAACAATGCTTTCCTACGTAGCAAACAACTGCTTGTCTTTACAAAGAAAAACATATGCGTTTGGTACTAAAGCATTCTTGAAATTAATAAACTTTCAAAGAACATGATTATCTTTGAAAGTAAAGCGTGTACTGAGAAAAGGAACACGGATCTCAGTTCTAACAATGCTTTCACACGTAGCAAACAACTGCTTGTCTTTACAAAGAAACACACATGCGTTTGGTACTAAAGCTTTCGTGAAATTAATAAACTTTCAAAAGAAAGCGATTATCTTTCAAAGTAAAGCTTGTACTGAGGAAAGGAACACTGATCTCAGTTCTAACAATGCTTTCTCACATAGCATACAACTGCTTGCCTTTACAAAGAAACACATGTGCATTTTTTAATAAAGCTTTCCTGAAATTAAAAAACTTTAAAAAGAATACTCTTATCTTTCAAAGAAAAGCTTGTACTGAGTATAGGAACACATATCTCAGTACTAACAATGCTTTCACACGTAGCAAACAACTGCTTGTCTTTACAAACAACCTCATATGCGTTTGGTACTAAAGCTTTCGTGAAATTAAAATACTTTCAAAAGAACCTGATTATCTTTCAAAGTAAAGCTTGCACTGAGAAAATGACCACTGATCTCAGTTCTAACAATGCTTTCACACTTAGTAAACAACTGCTTGTCTTTACAAAGAAACACATGTGCGTTTCTTAATAAAGCTTTCATGAAATACATAAACTTTCAAAAGAACGCTATTATCTTTCAAAGTAAAGCTTGTACTGAGAAAAGGAACACTTATCTCAATTCTGACAATGCTTTCACACTTAGCAAACAACTTCTTTCTTTACAAAGAAACACATGTGCGTTTTGGACTAAAGCTTCTGTGAAATTAATAAACTTTCAAAAGAAAGCGATTATCTTTCAAAGTAAAGCTTATACTGAGAAAAGGAACACTGATCTCAGTTCTAAGAATGCTTTCACACGTAGGAAACAACTGCTTGCCTTTAAAAAGAAACACATGTGCGTTTCTTACTGAAGCTTTCGTGAAATTAATAAACTTTCAAAAGAACGCGATTATCTTTCAAAGTAAATCTTGTACTGAGAAAAGTAACACTTATCTCAGTTCTGACAATGCTTTCACACTTAGCAAACAACTGCTTGTCTTTACAAAGAAACACATGTGCGTTTGGTATTAAAGCTTTCACGAAATAAATAAACTTACAAATAACATTATTATCTTTCAAAGTAAAGCTTGTACTGAGAAAAGGAACACTGATCTCAGTTCTAACATTGCTTTCACACGTAGCAAACAACTGCTTATCTTCACCAAGAAACACATGTGCTTTTGGTACTAATGCTTTCATGAAATTAATAATCTTTCAAAAGAACATGATTATCTTTCAAAGTAAAGCTTGTACTGAGAAAAGGAACACTGATCTCATTTCTAACAATGCTTTCACACGTAGCAAACAACTGCTTGACTTTACAAAGAACACATGTGCGTTTTGTACTAAAGGTTTTGTGAAATTAATAAACATTCAAAAGAACGCGATTATCGTTAAAAGTAAAGCTTGTACTGAGGAAAGCAACACTGATCTCAGTTATAACAATGCTTTCACACATAGCAAACAACTGCTTGTCTTTACAAAGGTACACATATGCGTTTGGTACTAAAGCTTTTTTGAAATTAATAGACTTTTTAAGAACATGATTACTTTCAAAGTAAAGCTTGTACTGAGAAAAGTAACACTGATCTCAGTTCTAACAATGCTTTCACCCATAGCAAACAACTGCTTTTCTTTACCAAGAAACACATATGCGTTTGGTCCTATAGCTTTCTTAAAATTAATAAACTTTCAAAGAACATGTTTATCTTTCAAAGTAAGTCTTGTACTGAGAAAAGGAACACTGATCTCAGTTCTAAGAATGCTTTCACATGTATCAAACAACCTATTGTCTTTATAAAGAAACATATTTGCGTTTGATACTAAAGCTTTCGTGAAATTAATAAACGTTCAATGAACGCGATTATCTTTCAAAATAAAGCTTGTACTGAGAAAAGGAACACTGATCTCAGTTCTAATAATGCTTTCACACTTCGCAAACAACTGCTTGTCTTTAAAGAGAAACACACGTGCATTTTGTAGTAAAGCTTTCGTGAAATTAATAAACTTTTAAAAGAACGCGATTATCTTTCAAAGTAAAGCTTGTACTGAGGCAAGGAACACTGATCTCATCTAATTATGCTTTCACACGTAGCAAACAACTGATTGTCTTTACAAAGAAACACATATGCGTTTGGTAGTAAAGCTTTCGTTAATTAAAATACTTTCAAAAGAAGGTGATTATCTTTCAAAGTAAAGCTTTTCCTGAGTAAAGGAACATTGATCAGTTGTAACAATGCTTTCACACGTAGGAAACAACTGCTTGCCTTTAAAAAGAAACACATGTGCGTTTCTTACAGAAGCTTTCGTGAAATTAATAAACTATCAATAGAACGCGATTATCTTTCAAAGTAAAGCTTGTACTGAGGAAAGGAACACTGATCTCAGTTCTCACAATGTTTTCACACCTAGCAAACAACTGCTTGTCTTTACAAAGAAACACAGGTGCGTTTCTTAATGAAGCTTTCGTGAAATTAATAAACTTTCAAAAGAATGTGATTATCTTTCAAAGTAAAGCTTGTACTGAGAAAAGGAACACTGATCTCAGTTCTGACAATGCTTTCCCACGTAGCAAACAACTGCTTGTCTTTACAAAGAAACACATATGCGTTTGGTACTAAAGCTTTCTTGAAATTAATAAACTTTCAAAGAAGATGATTATCTTTCAAAGTAAAGCTTGTACTGAGAAAAGGAACACTGATCTCAGTTCTAACAATGCTTTCACACGTTGCAAACAACTGCTTGTCTTTACAGAAAAACTCATGTGAGTTTGGTACTAAAGCTTTCTTGAAATTAAAATTCTTTCAAAAGAACGTGATTATCTTTCAAAGTAAAGCTTGTACTGAGAAGAGGAACACTGATCTCAGTTGTAAGAATACTTTCACACGTAGCTAACAACTGCTTGTCTTTAAAAAGAAACACATGTGAGTTTCTTACTAAAGCTTTCGTGAAATTAATAACCATTCAAAAGAACGCGATTATCTTTCAAAGTAAAGCTTTTACTGAGAAAAGGAACACTTATCTCAATTCTGACAGTGCTTTCCCACTTAGCAAAAAACTGCTTGTCTTTACTAAGAAACACTTATGCGTTAGGTATAAAAGCTTTCTCGAAATTAATAACTTTCAAAAAACATGATTATCTTTGAAAGTAAAGCTTGTAATGAGAAAAGGAACACTGATCTCAGTTCTAACAATTCTTTCACACAAGCAAACAACTACTTGTCTTTACAAAGATACACATTTGCGTTTCTTACTAAAGCTTTCATGAAATTAATAAACTTTCAAAAGAATATGAATATCTTTCAAAATAAATCTTTTTCTGAGAAAAGGAACACGGATCTCAGTTCTAAGAATACTTTCACACGTAGCAAACAACCGCTTGTCTTTACAAAGAAACACATATGCGTTTGGTACTACAGCATTCGTGAAATTAAGAAACTTTCAAAAGAACGCGATTATCTTTCAAAATAAAGCTTGTACTGAGAAAAGAAACACTGATCTCATTTCTAACAATGCTTTCACACATAGCTAACAAATGCTTGTCTTTACAAAGAAACACATGTGCGTTACCTACTAAAGCTTTCGTGAAATTTATTAACTTTCAAAAGAACGCGATTATCTTTCAAAGTAAAGCTTGTACTGTGAAAATGAACACTGATCTCAGTTCTTACAATGCTTTCCCACATACCAAACAACTACTTGTCTTTACAAAGAAACACATATGCGTTTGGTACTAAAGCTTTCTTGAAATTAATATATTTTCACAGAACATGATTATCTTTGAAAGTAAAGCTTATACTGAGAAAGGGAACACTGATCTCAGTTCTAACTATGCTTTCACAGATAGCAAACAACTACTTGTCTTTACAAAGATACACATTTGCGTTTCTTACTAAAGCTTTCGTGAAATTAATAAACTTTCAAAAGAACATGAATATCTTTCAAAGTAGATCTTGTACTGAGAAAAGGAACACTGATCTCAGTTCGAACAATGCTTTCACACGTAGCAAACAACTGCTTGTCTTTACAAAGAAACACATAAGCGTTTGGTACTAAAGCTTTCGTGAAATTAAGAAACTTTCAAAAGAACGCGATTATCTTTCAAAGGAAAGCTTGTACTGAGAAAAGGAACACTGATCTCAGTTCTAACAATGCTGTCACACGTAGCAAACAACTGCTTGTCTTTACAAAGAACAAATGTGCGTTTTTTACAAAAGTTTTCGTGAAATTAATAAACTTTCAAAAGAACATGATTATCTTTCAAAGTAAAGCTTGTACTGAGGAAAGGAACACTGATCTCAGTTCTAACAATGCTTTCACACATAGCAAACAACTGCTTGTCTTTACAAAGAAACACATGTGCGTTTCTTAATAAAGCTTTCGTGAAATTAATAAACTTTAAAAAGAACGCGATTGTCTCTCAAAGAAAAGCTTGTACTGAGAAAAGGAACACTGATCTCAGTTCTAACAATGCTTTCACACGTAGAAAACAACTGCTTGTCTTTACAAACAAACTCTTGGTGTTTGGTACTAAACCTTTCGTGAAATTAAAATTCTTTCAAAAGAACGTGATTATCTTTAAAAGTAAAGCTTGTACTGAGAAAAGGAACACTTATCTCAATTCTGACAGTGTTTTCCCACTTAGCAAAAAACTGCTTGTCTTTACAAAGAAACACTTATGCGTTTGGTATAAAAGCTTTCTCGAAATTAATAACTTTCAAAGAACATGATTATCTTTGAAAGTAAAGCTTGTAATTAGAAAAGGAACACTGATCTCAGTTCTAACAATTCTTTCACACAAACAAACAACTACTTGTCTTTACAAAGATACACATTTGCGTTTCTTACTAAAGCTTTCATGAAGTTAATAAACTTTCAAAAGAATATGAATATCTTTCAAAATAAATCTTTTTCTGAGAAAAGGAACACGGATCTCAGTTCTAAGAATACTTTCACACGTAGCAAACAACCGCTTGTCTTTACAAAGAAACACATATGCGTTTGGTACTACAGCATTCGTGAAATTAAGAAACTTTCAAAAGAACGCGATTATCTTTCAAAATAAAGCTTGTACTGAGAAAAGAAACACTGATCTCATTTCTAACAATGCTTTCACACATAGCTAACAAATGCTTGTCTTTACAAAGAAACACATGTGCGTTACCTACTAAAGCTTTCGTGAAATTTATAAACTTTCAAAAGAACGCGATTATCTTTCAAAGTAAAGCTTGTACTGTGAAAATGAACACTGATCTCAGTTCTTACAATGCTTTCCCACATAGCAAACAACTGCTTGTCTTTACAAAGAAACACATATGCGTTTGGTACTAAAGCTTTCTTGAAATTAATAAATTTTCACAGAACATGATTATCTTTGAAAGTAAAGCTTATACTGAGAAAGGGAACCCTGATCTCAGTTCTAACTATGCTTTCACACATAGCAAACAACTACTTGTCTTTACAAAGATACACATTTGCGTTTCTTACTAAAGCTTTCGTGAAATTAATAAACTTTCAAAAGAACATGAATATCTTTCAAAGTAGATCTTGTACTGAGAAAAGGAACACTGATCTCAGTTCGAACAATGCTTTCACACGTAGCAAACAACTGCTTGTCTTTACAAAGAAACACATAAGCGTTTGGTACTAAAGCTTTCGTGAAATTAAGAAACTTTCAAAAGAACGCGATTATCTTTCAAAGGAAAGCTTGTACTGAGAAAAGGAACACTGATCTCAGTTCTAACAATGCTGTCACACGTAGCAAACAACTGCTTGTCTTTACAAAGAACAAATGTGCGTTTTTTACAAAAGCTTTCGTGAAATTAATAAACTTTCAAAAGAACATGATTATCTTTCAAAGTAAAGCTTGTACTGAGGAAAGGAACACTGATCTCAGTTCTAACAATGCTTTCACACATAGCAAACAACTGCTTGTCTTTACAAAGAAACACATGTGCGTTTGGTACTAAACCTTTCGTGAAATTAAAATTCTTTCAAAAGAACGTGATTATCTTTAAAAGTAAAGCTTGTACTGAGAAAAGGAACACTTATCTCAATTCTGACAGTGCTTTCCCACTTAGCAAAAAACTGCTTGTCTTTACAAAGAAACACTTATGCGTTTGGTATAAAAGCTTTCTCGAAATTAATAACTTTCAAAGAACATGATTATCTTTGAAAGTAAAGCTTGTAATTAGAAAAGGAACACTGATCTCAGTTCTAACAATTCTTTCACACAAACAAACAACTACTTGTCTTTACAAAGATACACATTTGCGTTTCTTACTAAAGCTTTCATGAAGTTAATAAACTTTCAAAAGAATATGAATATCTTTCAAAATAAATCTTTTTCTGAGAAAAGGAACACGGATCTCAGTTCTAAGAATACTTTCACACGTAGCAAACAACCGCTTGTCTTTACAAAGAAACACATATGCGTTTGGTACTACAGCATTCGTGAAATTAAGAAACTTTCAAAAGAACGCGATTATCTTTCAAAATAAAGCTTGTACTGAGAAAAGAAACACTGATCTCATTTCTAACAATGCTTTCACACATAGCTAACAAATGCTTGTCTTTACAAAGAAACACATGTGCGTTACCTACTAAAGCTTTCGTGAAATTTATAAACTTTCAAAAGAACGCGATTATCTTTCAAAGTAAAGCTTGTACTGTGAAAATGAACACTGATCTCAGTTCTTACAATGCTTTCCCACATAGCAAACAACTGCTTGTCTTTACAAAGAAACACATATGCGTTTGGTACTAAAGCTTTCTTGAAATTAATAAATTTTCACAGAACATGATTATCTTTGAAAGTAAAGCTTATACTGAGAAAGGGAACCCTGATCTCAGTTCTAACTATGCTTTCACACATAGCAAACAACTACTTGTCTTTACAAAGATACACATTTGCGTTTCTTACTAAAGCTTTCGTGAAATTAATAAACTTTCAAAAGAACATGAATATCTTTCAAAGTAGATCTTGTACTGAGAAAAGGAACACTGATCTCAGTTCGAACAATGCTTTCACACATAGCAAACAACTGCTTGTCTTTACAAAGAAACACATAAGCGTTTGGTACTAAAGCTTTCGTGAAATTAAGAAACTTTCAAAAGAACGCGATTATCTTTCAAAGGAAAGCTTGTACTGAGAAAAGGAACACTGATCTCAGTTCTAACAATGCTGTCACACGTAGCAAACAACTGCTTGTCTTTACAAAGAACAAATGTGCGTTTTTTACAAAAGCTTTCGTGAAATTAATAAACTTTCAAAAGAACATGATTATCTTTCAAAGTAAAGCTTGTACTGAGGAAATGAACACTGATCTCAGTTCTAACAATGCTTTCACACATAGCAAACAACTGCTTGTCTTTACAAAGAAACACATGTGCGTTTGGTACTAAACCTTTCGTGAAATTAAAATTCTTTCAAAAGAACGTGATTATCTTTAAAAGTAAAGCTTGTACTGAGAAAAGGAACACTTATCTCAATTCTGACAGTGCTTTCCCACTTAGCAAAAAACTGCTTGTCTTTACAAAGAAACACTTATGCGTTTGGTATAAAAGCTTTCTCGAAATTAATAACTTTCAAAGAACATGATTATCTTTGAAAGTAAAGCTTGTAATGAGAAAAGGAACACTGATCTCAGTTCTAACAATTCTTTCACACAAGCAAACAACTACTTGTCTTTACAAAGAGACACATTTGCGTTTCTTACTAAAGCTTTCATGAAGTTAATAAACTTTCAAAAGAATATGAATATCTTTCAAAATAAATATTTTTCTGAGAAAAGGAACACGGATCTCAGTTCTAAGAATGCTTTCAAACGTAGCAAACAACCGCTTGTCTTTACAAAGAAACACATATGCGTTTGGTACTAAAGCTTTCCTGAAATTAATAAACTTTCAATGAACGCGATTATCTTTCAAAATAAAGCTTGTACTGAGAAAAGGAACACTGATCTCAGTTCTAATAATGCTTTCACACTTAGCTAACAACTGCTTGTCTTTAAAAAGAAACACATGTGCGTTTTGTACTAAAGCTTTTGTGAAATTAATAAACTTTCAAAAGAACGCGATTATCTTTCAAAGTAAAGCTTGTACTGAGGCAAGGAACACTGATCTCGGTTCTAAGAATTCTTTCACACGTTGAAAACAACTGGTTGTCTTTACAAAGAAACACATGTGCCTTTGGTACTAAAGCTTTAGGGAAACTAAAATACTTTCAACAGAACACGATTACTTTCAAAGTAAAGCTTGTACTGAGAAAAGAAACACTGATCTCTGTTGTAACAATGCTTTCACACGTAGCAAACAACTTCCTGCCTTTAAATTAAACACATGTGCTTTTCTTACTGATGCTATCGTGAAATTAATAAACTATCAAAAGAATGCGATTATCTTTCAAAGTAAAGCTTGTACGGAGAAAAGGAACACTGAACTCAGTTCTCACAATGCTTTCTCACGTAGCAAACAACTGCGTTTCTTTACAAAGAAACAAATGTGCGTTTGGTATTAAAGCTTTCGTGAAATTTAGAAACTTTCAAAAGAAGGCGATTATGTTTCAAAGTAAAGCTTGTACTGAGAAAAAGAACACTGATGTCAGTTCTAACCATGCTTTCAAAATTGGCAAACAACTGCTTGTCTTTACAAAGAAACACATGTGCGTTTCTTACTAAAGCTTTCATGAAATTAATAAACTTTCAAAAGAACGTGATTATCTTTCAAATAAAGCTTGTACTGAGAAAAGGAACACTGCTCTCAGTTCTAACAATTCTTTCTCACGTAGCAAACAACTGCTTCTCTTTATAAAGAAACACATGTGTGTTTCTTACTAAAGCTTTGCTGAAATTAATAAACTTTCAAAAGAACGCGATTTTCTTTCAAAGTAAACTTGTACTGAGAAAAGAAACACTTATCTCGGTTCTGACAATGCTTTCGCATGTAGCAAAAAATTGCTTTCCTTTACAAAGAAACACTTTTGCGTTTTTTACTGCAGCTTTCTTGAAATTAATAAACACTGATCGCAGTTATAAGAATGCTTTCACACGTAGCATACAACTGCTTGTCTTTACAAAGAAACACATATGCGTTTGGTATTAAAGCTTTCTCGAAATTAATAAACTTTCAAAGAACATGATTATCTTTCAAAGAAAAGCTTGTACTGAGAAAAGGAACACTGATCTCAGTTCTAACATTGCTTTAACACGTAGCAGACAACTGCTAAATTTACCAAGAAACACATGTGCATTTGGTAATAATGCTTTCATGAAATCAATAATCTTTCAAAAGAACATGATTATCTTTCAAAATAAAGCTTGTACTGAGAAACGGAACACTGATCTCCGTTCTAACAATGCTTTGACACATAGCAAACAAATGCTTGTCTTTACAAAGTAACACATGTGCATTTCTTACTAAAGCTTTCGTGAAATTAATAAACTTTCAAAAGAACGTGATTATCTTTCCAAGTAAATCATGTACTGAGAAAAGGAACACTGATCTCAGTTCTAACAATGCTATCACACGTAGCAAAAAACTGCTTGTCTTTACAAAGAAACACATGTGTGTTTCTTACTAAAGCTTTCGTGAAATTAATAAACAATCAAAAGAACGCGATGATTATTAAAGTAAAGCTTGTACAGAGAAAAGGAACACTGATCTCAGTTCTTACAATGCTTTCACAGGTAGCAAACTACTGCTTGTCTTTACAAAGAAACACATGTTTGTTTCTTAATAAAGCTTTCGTGAAATTAATAAACTTTCAAAGAAAGCAATTATCTTTCAAAATAAAGCTTGTACTTAGAAAAGGAACTATGATCTCAGTTCTAACAATGCTTTCACAGGTAGCAAACAACTGCTTTTCTTTACAAAGAAACACATGTGCGTTTCTTTCTATAGCTTTCTTGTAATTAATATATTTTCATAAGAACGTGATTATCTTTCAAAGTACTGCTTGTACAAAGAAAAGGAATACTGATCTCAGTTCTAACCATGCTTTCACACATAGCAAACAACTACTTGTCTTTACAAAAAAACACATGTTCGTTTCTTACCAAAGCTTTCGTGAAATTAATAAACTTTCAAAATAACAGGATTATCTTTCAAAGTAAAGCTTATACTGAGAAAAGGAACACTGATCTCAGTTCTAACAATGTTTTAACATGTAGCAAACAAAGGCTTGTCTTTACAAAGAAACACATGTGCGTTTGGTACTAAAGCTTTCGTGAAATCAATAACTTTCAAAAGAACGCTATTATCTTTCAAAGTAAAGATTGTACTGAGAAAAGGAACACTGATCTCAGTTCTAACAATGATTTCACACGTAGCAAACAACTGCTTGTCTTTACAAAGAAACACATGTTTATTTGGTACTAAAGCTTTTGTGAAATTAATACTTTTCAAAAGAATGTGATTATCTCTCATAGTCAAGCTTATCCTGAGAAAGAGCACACTGATCTCAGTTCTAACAATGCTTTGAAACATACCAAACAACTGCTTATGTTTACAAAGAAACACATGTGCGTTTGGTACTAATGCATTCGTGAAACTAATAATCTTTCAAAAGAACATGATCATCTTTCAAAGTAAATCTTGTACTGGAAAAAGGAACAATGGTCTCAGTTCTAACAATGCTTTCACACGTAGCAAATAACTGCTTGTCTTTAGAAAGAACACATGTGCGTTTTGTACTAAAGCTTTCTTGAAATTAATAAACTTTCAAAAGAACGCGATTATCTATCAAAGTAATGTTTGTACTGAGAGAAGGAACACTGCTTTCAGTTCTAACAATGCTTTCACAGGTGCCAAACAACTGCTTGTCTTTACAAAGAAACACATGTGTGTTTGGTACAAAAGCTTTCGTGAAATTATTAACTTTCTTTTATTTTTTTTATTCATTTTTACTTAAAATTTCCAACTGCTCCCCGTTTCCCATTTCCCTCCCCCTCCTCCCAGATATTGCCCCCTCCCCCTGCTCCCCTCCTCCTATCCCCACTCCACTTCTCCTCCCCCAAGTCCACTCCCCCTCCCTCTCGATACTGAAGAGCAGTCCAAATTCCCTGCTCTACAGGAAGACCAAGTTCCTCCCAATTCTATCTAGGTCCAGGAAGGTGAGCATCCAAACAGGCTACGCTCCCACAAAGCCAGTTCATGTATTAGGATTGAAACCTAGTGCCATTGTCCTTGGCTTCTCATCAGCCTTCATTGTCTGCCTTGTTCAGAGAGTCCAGTTTCAACCCTTGCTTATTCAGTCCCAGTCCAGCTGGCCTTGGAGAGCTCCCAATAGATCAGTTCCACTGTCACAGTGGGTGGGTGCACGCCTCGTGGTCCTGATTTCCTTGCTCATGTTCTCCCTCCTTCTGCTCCTCATTTGGACCTTAAGAGCTCAGACGGTTGATCCAAATTGGGTCTCTGTCTCTCTCTCGATCCATCGCCAGATGAAAGTTCCTGTGCCATTCTCCTTGGCCTCTCGTCAGCTCTCATTGTCCACCACATTCAGAGAGTCTGGTTTTATCCCATGTTTTTTTCAGTAGCAGTCCAGCTGGCCTTGGTGAGCTCCCAATATATCGGCCCCCCTGTCTCAGTGGTTGGGTGCACCCCTCATGGTCCTGACTTCCTTGTTCATGTTCTCTCTCCTTCTGCTCCTCATTATATCCTTGGGAGCTCAGTCCGGTGCTCCAGTGTGGGTCTCTGGCTTATCTCCATCCATCGCTAGATGAAGGTTCTATGGCGATATGCAAGATATTCATCAGTATGATTATAGGATAGGTTCATTTCAGGTTCCCTATCCTCAGGTGCCCCAATGAACTAACTGGGGACATTGCCCTGGGCTTCTGGTAGCTATTCCAGGTTCAAGTCTCCTGCCAACTTTTAGGTGGCTCCCTTAACTAAGGTATGAGTTTCCCTGCTCCCCCATCCAAACTTCCTTTACCCCCAATCACCCCGATTCCCCCAGTTCCCCTCATCCTCTCCTTCACACTTTTCTCTCCCCATCTCCCCTCATCCCCATCCCACCCCACCCCCCAAGATTCCCATTTTTTGCCCATCAATCTTGTCTATTTCCCATAGCTGGGAGGATATCTATATGTTTTTCCTTGGGTTTACCCTCTTGTTTAGCTTCTTTAGGATCACAAATTATAGACTCAGTGGCCCCTATCCATGGCTAGAAACCAATTATGAGTGAGTACATCCCATGATCTTCTTTTTGGGTCTGGGTTACCTCACTCAGGATCGTATTTTCTATTTCCATCCATTTGCATGCAAAATTCGAGAAGTCATTGTTTTTTACCGCAGAGTAGTACTCTAATGTATATATATTCCACACTTTCTTCATCCATTCTTCTATTGAAGGGCATCTAGGTTGTTTCCAGGTTCTGGCTATTACAAATAATGCTGCTATGAACATAGTTGGACAAATGCTTTTGTCATATGATAGGGCATCTCTTGGGTATATTCCCAAGAGTGGTATTGCTGGGTCCAGGGGTAGGTTGATCCCAATTTTTCTGAGAAACCGCCACACTGATTTCCAAAGTGGTTGCACAAGTTTGCAGTCCCACCAGCAATGGATGAGGGTACCCCTTTCTCCACAACCTCTCCAGCAAAGGCTACCCTTGGTGTTTTTGATTTTAGCCTTTCTGACAGATGTAAGATGATATCTCAAAGTTGTTTTGATTTGCATTTCTCTGATCGCTAAGGAGGTTGAGCATGACCTTAAGTATCTTTTGGCCATTTTAACTTCTTCTGATGAGAATTCTCTGTTCAGTTCAGTGCCCCATTTTTTAATTGGGTTAATTATCCTTTTAAAGACTAGTTTCTTGAGTTCTTTATATATTTTGGAGATCAGACCTTTGTCTGTAGCGGGGTTGGTGAAGATCTTCTCCCAGGCAGTAGGCTGCCTTTTTGTCTTAATGACAGTGTCCTTTGCTTTACAGAAGCTTCTCAGTCTCAGGAGGTCGCATTTAATCAAGGTTGCCCTTAATGTCTGTGCTGCTGGGGTTATACATAGGAAGCGATCTCCTGTGCCCATATGTTGTAGGGTACTTCCCATTTTCTCTTCTATCAGGTTCAGTGTGTTCAGATTGATATTGAGGTCTTTGATCCATTTGGACTTGAGTTTTGTGCATGGTGATAGATATGGGTCTATTTTCATTCTTCTACAGGTTGACATCCAATTGTGCCAGCACCATTTGTTGAAGATGCTTTCTTTCTTCCATTGTATACTTTTAGCTCCTTTATCGAAAATTAGTTGTTCATAGGTTTGTGGGTTAATATCCGGGTCTTCTGTACGATTCCATTGGTCGACTGCTCTGTTTTTATGCCAGTACCACGCTGTTTTCATTACTGTAGCTCTGTAATAGAGTTTGAAGTCAGGGATGGTAATGCCTCCAGAAGTTCCTTTATTATATAAGATTGTTTTGGTTATCCTGGGTTTTTTGTTTCTCCATATAAAGTTGATTATTGTCCTTTCAAGATCTGTGAAGAATTTTGATGGGATTTTAATGGGGATTGCATTGAATCTATAAATTGCCCTTGGTAGAATTGCCATTTTTACTATGTTGATCCTCCCAATCTGGGAGCAAGGGAGATCCGTCCATTTTCTGGTATCCTCTTCAATTTCTTTCTTCAATGCCTTAAAGTTCTTGTCAAATAGATCTTTTACTTCCTTGGTTAGAGTTACTGCTTGTCTTACAAAGAAACTCATGTGCGTTTGGTACTTAAGCTTTTTAAAATTAATAAAGTTTCTAACGAACACAATTATCTTTCAAAGTAAAGTTTGTACTGAGAAAAGCAACACTGATCTCAGTTCTAACAATGCTTTCACATGTAGCAAACAACTGCTTGTCTTTACAAAGAAACTCTTGTGCGTATCTTACTAAAGCTTTCGTGAAATTAATAAACTTTCAAAAGAACGTGATTATCTCTCAAAGTAAAGCTTGTACTGAGAAAAGGAAGACTGATCTCAGTTCCAACAATGCTCTCACACATAGCAAACAACTGCTTTTCTTTACAAAGAAACACATGTGCATATCTTACTAAAGCTTTAATGAAATTAGTAAACTTTCAAAAGAACGAGATTATCTTTCAAAGTAAAGCTTGTACTGAGAAGAGGAACACTGATCTCAGTTCTAGAATGGTTTCACAAGTAGCAAACAACTGCTTGTCTTTACAAAGTAACACATGTGCGTTTCTTACTAAAGCTTTCTTGAAATTAATAAACTTTCAAAAGAACACAATTATCTTTCAAAGTAAAGTTTGTACTGAGAAAAGGAACACTGAAATCAGTTCTAACAATACTATCACACGTAGGAAACTGCTTGTCTTACAAAGAAACACATGTGCGTTTCTTACTAAAGCTTTCGTGAAATTAATAAACAATCAAAAGAACGCGATTATCTTTCAAAGTAAAGCTTGTACTGAGAAAAGCAACACTGATCTCAGTTCTAACAATGCTTTCAAACGTAGCAAACATCAGCTTGTCTTTAGAAAGAAACACATGTTCGTTTCTTACTAAAGCTTTGGTGAAATTAATAAACAATCAAAAGAACGCGATTATCTTTCAAAGTAAAGCTTGTACTGAGAAAAGCAACACTGATCTCAGTTCTAACAATGCTTTCAAACGTAGCAAACATCTGCTTGTCTTTAGAAAGAAACACATGTTCGTTTCTTACTAAGGCTTTGGTGAAATTAATAAACTTTCAAAATAACGCCATTATCTTTCAAAGTAAAGCTTGTAATGAGATAAGGAACACTGGTCTCAGTTCTAACAATGCTTTCATACGTTAGAAACAACTGCTTGTCTTTACAAAGAAACTCATGTGAGTTTGGTCCTAAAGCTTTCGTTAAATTAATAAACAATCAAAAGAACGGGATTATCCTTCAAAGTAAAGCTTGTACTAAGAAAAAAATACACTGATCTCAGTTCTAACAATGCTTTCACACGTAGCAAACAACTGCTTGTCTTTACAAAGAAACACATGTGCGTTTCTTACTAAAGCTTTGGTGAAATTAATAAACTTTCAAAAGAACACAATTATCTTTCAAAGTAAATCTTGTACTTTACAAAAAATCACATGTGCGTTTGGTACTTGATCTTTCTTGAAATTAATATACTTTCAAAGAACAGGATTATCATTCAAAGTAAAGCTTGTACTGAGAAAAGCAGCACTGATCTCAGTTCTAACAATGCTTTCACATGTAGCAAACAACTGCTTGTCTTTCCAAAGAAACTCATGTGCGTTTCTTACTAAAGCTTTGGTGAAATTAATAAACATTCAAAAGAACGCGATTATCTTTCAAAGTAAAGCTTGTACTGAGAAAAGGAAGACTGATCTGAGTTCCAACAGTGCTTTCAAACGTAGCAAACAACTGCTTTTCTTTACAAAGAAACACATGTGCGTTTCTTATTAAAGCTTCCGTGAAATTAATAAACGTTCAAAAGAACACGATTATCTTTCAAAGTAAAGCTTGTACTGAGAAAAGGAACACTGATCTCATTTCTAAGAATGCTTTCACACGTAGCAAACAACTGCTTGTCTTTACAAAGAAACACATGTGCGTTTCTTACTAAAGCTTTGGTGAAATTAATAAACTTTCAAAAGAATGGGATTATCTTTCAAACTAAAGCTTGTACTGAGAAAAGGAACTCTGATCTCAGTTCTAACAATGCTTTCATATGCAGCAAACAACTGCTTGTCTTTTCCAAGAAACACATGTGAGTTTTTACTAAAGCTTTGGTGAAATTAATAAACTTTCAAAAGAACGTGATTATCTTTCAAAGTAAAGCTTGTAATGAAAAAAGGATAACTGGTCTCAGTTCTAACAATGCTTTCACATGTAGGAAACAACTGCTTGTCTTCACAAAGAAACTCATGCGTGTTTGGTACTAAAGCTTTCGTGAAATTAATAAACTTTCAAAAGAACGTGATTTTCCTTCAAAGTAAAGCTTGTACGGAGAAAAGGAACACTGATCTCAGTTCTAACAATGCTTTCATATGCAGCAAACAACTGCTTGTCTTCACAAAGAAACACATGTGCGTTTCCTACTAAAGCTTTTGTGAATTTAATACACTCTCAAAAGAACGCGATTATCGTCAAAGTAAAGCTTGTACTGAGAAAAGGAACACTGATCTCAGTTCTAAGAATGGTTTCACAAGTAGCAAACAACTGCTTGTCTTTACAAAGTAACACATGTGCGTTTCTTACTAAAGCTTTCGTGAAATTAATAAACTTTCAAAAGAACATGATTATCTTTCAAATTAAAGCTTGTACTGAGAAAAGGAACACTGAAATCAGTTCTAACAATGCTATCACACGTAGGAAACTGCTTGTCTCACAAAGAAACACATGTGCCTTTGTTACTAAAGCTTTCGTGAAATTAATAAACTATCAAAAGAACGCGAATATCTTTGAAAGTAAAGCTAGTACTGAGAAAAGGAACACTGGTCTCAGTTCTAACAATGCTTTCACACGTTAGAACAACTGCTTGGCTTTACAACGAAACTCATGTGAGTTTGGTCCTAAAGCTTTCGTGAAATTAATAAACGATCAAAAGAACGCGATTATCCTTCAAAGTAAAGCTTGTAGTAAGAAAAAAAACACTGATCTCAGTTCTAACAATGCTTTCACACGTAGCAAACAACTGCTTGTCTTTACAAAGAATCACATGTGCGTTTCTTACTAAAGCTTTGGTGAAATTAATAAACTTTCAAAAGAATGCAATTATCTTTCAAAGTAAATCTTGTACTTTACAAAGAATCACATGTGCGTTTGGTACTTGAGCTTTCTTGAAATTAATATACTTTCAAAGAACGTGATTATCCTTCAAAGTAAAGCTTGTACTGAGAAAAGCAACACTGTTCTCAGTTCTAACAATGCTTTCACATGTAGCAAACAACTGCTTATCTTTCCAAGGAAACTCATATGCGTTTCTTACTAAAGCTTTTGTGAAATTGATAAACTATCAAAAGAACGTGATTATCCTTCAAAGTAAAGCTTGTGCTGAGAAAAGGAAGACTGATCTCAGTTCCAACAATGCTTTCACACATAGCAAACAACTGCTTTTCTTTACAAAGAAACAAATGTGCGTATCTTACTAAAGCTTTAGTGAAATTAGTAAACTTTCAAAAGAACGCGAATATCTTTCAAAGAAAACTTTTACTGAAAAAAGAAACACTGATCTCAGTTCTAACAGTGCTTTCACACGTAGTAAACACCTGCTTGTCTTTACAAAGACAGACATGTGCGTTTCTTACTAAAGCTTTCGTGAAATTAATAAACATTCAAAAGAACGCGATTATCTTTCAAAGTAAAGCTTGTACAGAGAAAAGGAACACTGATCTCATTTCTAAGAATGCTTTCACACGTAGCAAACAACTGCTTGTCTTTACAAAGAAACACATGTGCGTTTCTTACTAAAGCTTTGGTGAAATTAATAAACTTTCAAAAGAATGGGATTATCTTTCAAACTAAAGCTTGTACTGAGAAAAGGAACTCTGATCTCAGTTCTAACAATGCTTTCATATGCAGTAAACAACTGCTTGTCTTTACAAAGTAACACATGTGCATTTTTTACTAAAGCTTTGGTGAAATTAATAAACTTTCAAAAGAACGTGATTATCTTTCAAAGTAAAACTTGTAATGAGAAAAGGAACACTGGTCTCAGTTCTAATAATCCTTTCACATGTAGGAAACAACTGCTTGTCTTTACAAAGAAACTTATGTGAGTTTGGTACTAAAGCTTTCGTGAAATTGATAAACTATCAAAAGAACGTGATTATCCTTCAAAGTAAAGCTTGTGCTGAGAAAAGGAACACTGATCTCAGTTCTAACAATGCTTTCATATGCAGCAAACAACTGCTTGTCTTCACAAAGAAACACATGTACTAAAGCTTTCGTCAATTTAATACACTCTCAAAAGAACGCGATTATCGTTCAAAGTAAAGCTTGTACTGAGAAAAGGAAGACTGATCTCAGTTCTAAGAATGGTTTCACAAGTAGCAAACAACTGCTTATCTTTACAAAGTAACACATGTGCGTTTCTTACTAAAGCTTTGGTGAAATTAGTAAACTTCCAAAAGAACATGATTATCTTTCAAAGTAAAGCTTGTACTGAGAAAAGGAACACTTAAATCAGTTCTAACAATGCTATCACACGTAGGAAACTGCTTGTCTTACAAAGAAACACATGTGCATTTGTTACTAAAGCTTTCGTGATATTAATAAACTATCAAAAGAATGCGATTATTTTTGAAGTAAAGCTTGCCCTGAGAAAAGGAACACTGTTCTCAGTTCTAACAATGCTTTCACACGTTAGAAACAACTGCTAGTCTTTACAAAGAAACTCATGAGAGTTTGGTCCTAAAGCTTTCGTGAAATTAATAAACTATCAAAAGAACGGGAATATCCTTCAAATTAAAGCTTGTACTAAGAAAAAAAACACTGATCTCAGTTCTAACAATGCTTTCACAGGTGCCAAACAACTGCTTGTCTTTACAAAGAAACACATGTGCGTTTCTTACTAATGCTTTGGTGAAATTAATGAACTTTAAAAAGATCGCAATTAACTTTCTTTTTTTTTTTATTCTTTTTTACTTAAAATTTCCAACTGCTCCCCGTTTCCCATTTCCCTCCTCCTCCTCCCACATATTGCCCCCTCCCCCTGTTCCCCTCCCCCATCCCCACTCCACTTCTCCTCCCCCTAGTCCACTCCCCCTCCCTCTCGATACTGAAGAGGAGTCCAAATTCCCTGCTCTACATGAAGACCAAGGTCCTCCCACTTCTATCTAGGTCCAGGAAGGTGAGCATCCAAACAGGCTATGCTCCCACAAAGCCAGTTCATGTATTAGGATCGAAACCTAGTGCCATTGTCCTTGGCTTCTCAAAAGCCTTCATTGTCCGCCTTGTTCAGAGAGTCCAGTTTCAACCCATGCTTATTCAGTCCCAGTCCAGCTGGCCTTGGAGAGCTCCCAATAGATCAGTTCCACTGTCACAGTGGGTGGGTGCACCCCTCGTGGTCCTGATTTCCTTGCTCATGTTCTCCCTCCTTCTGCTCCTCATTTGGACCTTAAGAGCTCAGACGGTTGATCCAAATTGGGTCTCTGTCTCTCTCTCGATCCATCGCCAGATGAAAGTTCCTGTGCCATTCTCCTTGGCCTCTCATCAGCTCTCATTGTCCACCACATTAAGAGAGTCCGGTTTTATCCCATGTTTTTTTCAGTAGCAGTCCAGCTGGCCTTGGTGAGCTCCCAATATATCGGCCCCCCTGTCTCAGTGGTTGGGTGCACCCCTCATGGTCCTGACTTCCTTGTTCATGTTCTCTCTCCTTCTGCTCCTCATTATAACCTTGGGAGCTCAGTCCGGTGCTCCAGTGTGGGTCTCTGTCTCTATCTCCATCCATCGCTAGATGAAGGTTCTATGGCGATATGCAAGATATTCATCAGTATGATTATAGGATAGGTTCATTTCAGGTTCCCTATCCTCAGGTGCCCCAATGAACTAACTGGGGACATTGCCCTGGGCTTCTGGTAGCCATTCCAGGTTCAAGTCTCTTGCCAACCCTTAGGTGGCTCCCTTAACTAAGGTATGAGTTTCCCTGCTCCCCCATCCAACCTTCCTTTACCCCCAATCACCCCGATTCCTCCAGTTCCCCTCATCCTCTCCTTCACACATTTCTCTCCCCATCTCCCCTCATCCCCATCCCACCCCACCCCCCAAGATTCCCATTTTTTGCCCATCAATCTTGTCTATTTCCCATAGCTGGGAGGATATCTATATATTTTTCCTTAGGTTTACCCTCTTGTTTAGCTTCTTTAGGATCACAAATTATAGACTCAGTGGCCCCTATCCATGGCTAGAAACCAATTATGAGTGAGTACATCCCATGATCTTCTTTTTGGGTCTGGGTTACCTCACTCAGGGTCGTATATTCTATTTCCATCCATTTGCATGCAAAATTCGAGAAGTCATTGTTTTTTACCGCAGAGTAGTACTCTAATGTATATATATTCCACACTTTCTTCATCCATTCTTCTATTGAAGGGCATCTAGGTTGCTTCCAGGTTCTGGCTATTACAAATAATGCTGCTATGAACATAGTTGGACAAATGCTTTTGTCATATGCTAGGGCATCTCTTGGGTATATTCCCAAGAGTGGTATTGCTGGGTCCAGGGGTAGGTTGATCCCAATTTTTCTGAGAAACCGCCACACTGATTTCCAAAGTGGTTGCACAAGTTTGCAGTCCCACCAGCAATGGATGAGGGTACCCCTTTCTCCACAACCTCTCCAGCAAAGGCTATCCTTGGTGTTTTTGATTTTAGCCATTCTGACAGGTGTAAAATGATATCTCAAAGTTGTTTTGATTTGCATTTCTCTGATCGCTAAGGAGGTTGAGCATGACCTTAAGTATCTTTTGGCCATTTTAACTTCTTCTGATGAGAATTCTCTGTTCAGTTCAGTGCCCCATTTTTTAATTGGGTTAATTATCCTTTTAAAGTCTAGTTTCTTGAGTTCTTTATATATTTTGGAGATCAGACCTTTGTCTGTAGCGGGGTTGGTGAAGATCTTCTCCCAGTCAGTAGGCTGCCTTTTTGTCTTAATGACAGTGTCCTTTGCTTTACAGAAGCTTCTCAGTTTCAGGAGGTCCCATTTATTCAATGTTGCCCTTAATGTCTGTGCTGCTGGGGTTATACATAGGAAGCGATCTCCTGTGCCCATATGTTGTAGGGTACTTCCCATTTTCTCTTCTATCAGGTTCAGTGTGTTCAGATTGATATTGAGGTCTTTGATCCATTTGGACTTGAGTTTTGTGCATGGTGATAGATATGGGTCTATTTTCATTCTTCTACAGGTTGACATCCAATTGTGCCAGCACCATTTGTTGAAGATGCTTTCTTTCTTCCATTGTATACTTTTAGCTCCTTTATCGAAAATTAGTTGTTCATAGGTTTGTGGGTTAAAATCCGGGTCTTCTGTACGATTCCATTGGTCGACTGCTCTGTTTTTATGCCAGTACCACGCTGTTTTCATTACTGTAGCTCTGTAATAGAGTTTGAAGTCAGGGATGGTAATGCCTCCAGAAGTTCCTTTATTATATAAGATTGTTTTGGCTATCCTGGGTTTTTTGTTTCTCCATATAAAGTTGATTATTGTCCTTTCAAGATCTGTGAAGAATTTTGATGGGATTTTAATGGGGATTGCATTGAATCTATAGATTGCCCTTGGTAGAATTGCCATTTTTACTATGTTGATCCTCCCAATCCAGGAGCAAGGGAGATCCTTCCATTTTCTGGTATCCTCTTCAATTTCTTTCTTCAATGCCTTAAAGTTCTTGTCAAATAGATCTTTCACTTCCTTGGTTAGAGTTACCCCAAGATATTTTATGCTTTTTGTGGCTATCGTGAAAGGTGATGATTCTCTTATTTCCCTCTCTGCTTCCATATCCTTTGTGTATAAGAGGGCGACTGATTTTTTGGAGTTGATCTTGTATCCTGCCACATTACTAAAGGCGTTTATCAGCTGTAGGAGTTCTTTGGTGGAGTTTTTGGGGTCGCTCATGTACACTATCATATCATCTGCAAATAATGCAAGTTTAACTTCTTCCTTTCCAATTTGAATCCCCTTTATCCCCTTATGTTGTCTTATTGCTATTGCTAAAACTTCGAGAACTATATTGAAGAGGTATGGAGAGAGTGGACAGCCTTGGCGTGTTCCTGATTTTAGTGGGATGGCTTTAAGTTTCTCTCCATTTAATTTGATATTAGCTGTCGGCTTGTTGTATATAGCTTTAATTAAATTTAGGTATGACCCTTGTATCCCTAATCTCTCCAAGACTTTTATCATAAAGGGATGTTGAATTTTGTCAAATGCTTTTTCAGCGTCTAATGAAACGATCATATGGTTTTTTTCTTTCAGTTTATTTATATGATGGATTACATTGATAGACTTGCGTATGTTAAACCAGCCCTGCATCTCTGGTATGAAGCCTACTTGATCATAATGGATAATTTTTCTAATGTGTTCTTGGATTCGGTTTGCCAGAATTTTGTTGAGGATTTTTGCATCGATGTTCATGAGTGAGATTGGCCTGTAATTTTCTTTCTTGGTTGGGTCTTTGTGTGGTTTTGGTATCAGAGTTACTGTAGCTTCATAAAAGGAATTTGGCAATGACTCTTCTGTTTCTATATTGTGAAATACCTTAAGGAGTATAGGTATTAGGTCTTCTTGGAAGTTCTGGTAGAATTCCGCATTGAAACCATCTGGTCCTTGACTTTTTTTGGAAGGGAGGTTTTTGATAACTGCTTCTAATTCTTCACGACTAACAGGTCTATTTAGGTTGTTCACCTGGTCCTGGTTTAACTTTGGTATATGGTATTTATCTAAAAAAGTGTCCGTTTCTTTTACATTTTCCAGTTTTGTGGCATACAGGCTTTTGTAGTAAGATCTAATGATTCTCTGAATTCCCTCTGTGTCTGTGGTTATGTCTCCCTTTTCATTTCTGATCTTATTAATTTGCAAATTCTCTCTCTGCCGTTTGATTAGTTTGGATAGGGGTTTATCAATCTTGTTGATTTTCTCCAGGAACCAGCTTTTTGATTTATTGATTCTTTCAATTGTTTTCTGTGTCTCTATTTTGTTGATTTCAGCCCTCAGTTTGATTATTTCCAGTCTTCTACCCCTTCTAGGTGAGTCTGCTTCTTTTTTTTCTAGAGCTTTCAGGTAGGCTGTTAAGTCTACAATGTGTGCTTTCTCTGTTTTCTTTAAGTGGGCAGTTAGTGCTATGAACTTTCCTCTCAGGACTGCTTTCATAGTGTCCCATAGGTTTGAGTATGTTGTTTGTTTATTTTCATTGTCTTCAAGGAAGACTTTAATTTTTTTCTTTATTTCTTCCTTAATCCAGGTATGGTTCAGTAGTTGACTATTCAGTTTCCATGAGTTTGTAGGCTTTCTGGGGGTAGCATTGTTGCTGAATTCTAGCTTTAATCCATGGTGATCTGATAAGATACAGGTGGTTATTAATATTTTTTTGTAACTGTGAATGTTTGCTTTGTTACCGAGTATGTGGTCGATTTTTGAGAAGGTTCCATGAGCTGCAGAGAAGAAGGTATATTCTTTCCTATTTGGGTGGAATATTCTATAGATGTGTGTTAAGTCCATTTGATTCATTACCTCCATTAATTCTCTTATTTCTCTGTTAGGTTTCTGTCTGATTGACCTGTCCATTGGTGAGAGAGGAGTATTAAAGTCTCCTACTATTAATGTGTGCGGTTTGATGGCTGCCTTGAGTTTTAACAATGTTTCTTTTACGTACGTGGGTGCTTTTATATTAGGGGCATAGATATTCAGGATTGAGACTTTGTCCTGATGAATTGTTCCTGTTATGAGTAGAAAATGTCCCTCTCCATCTCTTCTGATTGATTTAAGTTTGAAGTCAACTTTGTTAGAAATTAGTATGGCCACACCTGCTTGTTTCCTAGGTCCATTTACTTGATAAGCCTTATCCCAGCCCTTTACTCTGAGTAGGTGCCTGTCTTTGTGGTTGAGGTGTGTTTCTTGTAAACAGCAGAATGTTGGATCCTGTTTTCGTATCCAATCTCTTAGTCTGTGCCTTTTTATAGGTGAGTTGAGTCCATTGACATTAAGTGATATTAATGACCAGTGGTTGTTAACTCCGGTCATTTTTTTTTAGTAGTAGATTTTGTGTGTTTCCCTTCTTTGAGATGTGCTGGTAAAGGGTTTCTAGATGTCTGAGTTACTGTGGTCATTGTTGGACTCCTTGATTAGTGATTTTCCTTCTATTACTTTCTGTAAGGCTGGATTTGTGGCTACGTATTGTTTAAATTTGTTTTTATCCTGGAAAATTTTGTTTTCTCCATTTATAGTGAACGAAAGCTTGGCTGGGTATAGTAGTCTGGGCTTGCATCCATGGTCTCTTAATTTCTGCAGTACATCTATCCAGGACCTTCTGGCTTTCATGGTTTCAATAGAGAAGTCAGGTGTAAGTCTGATAGGTTTACCTTTATAAGTAACTTGGCCTTTTTCCTTTGCTGCTCTTAGTATTCATTCTTTATTCTGTATGCTTTGTGTTTTGATTATTATATGGCGAGAGGATGGTTTTTTTTGATCCAGCCTATTTGGTGTTCTGTATGCTTCTTGAACCTTCATAGGTATATCTTTCTTTAGGTTGGGAAAGTTTTCTTCTATAATTTTATTAAATATATTTTCTGGACCATTGAGCTGCGCTTCTTCTCCTTCTTCTATTCCTATTATTCTTAGTTTTGGTCTTTTTATTGTGTCCCATATTTCCTGAATGTTTTGTGATGAGAATGTGTTGGCCTTGCTGTTTTCTTTGATCAGCGTGTTTATTTTCTCTATGGTATCTTCAGAATCTGAGATTCTTTCTTCTATCTCTTGTATTCTGTTGGTTATGCTTGTTTCTGTAGTCTCTATTTGTTTACCTAGATTTTCCCTGTCCAGCTGGCCTTCTGTTTGTGTTTTCTTCTTTGCCTCCATTTCAGTTTTTAAGTCTTGAACTGTTTCCATTATTTGTTTGATTGTTTTTCCTTGGTTTCCTAGGGTATCATTCACTGATTTACTCAATTCTTCAAACTTTCTGTTATACTTCTCATCCATTTCTATAAGGGCATTTTTTACATGCTGTTTAAAGGCGTCAATCACTTTCATAAAGTCAATTTTATCTACTTCTTCATGAATAAAGTGCTCATGTCCTCCTGTTGTGAGGTCGCTGGGTTCTGGTGGTTTCATATAGTTTTTCAGATTGTTGGGTGAATTCTTGCATTGGCGCCTGCCCATCTCTTTCTCCGAATGCTCCCCTATGGATCTTCTTTTACCGGATCAGGTCTCCTTGCCTACTGATGTACTTTCCCAGTGATGGCACCCTGCAGTGATAGCTCTCCTGGTGCTCCAGTGATGTCTCTCCTGGTACCAATATCAGATCTCCGTGCCCAAAGATGGCAATCCTGGTACCCAGATTAGCTCTACCACTGATGGCTCTCCTGGTGCCAAGATCAGATCTCCGTGCAGGTTGGGTAGTTCGTAAACAAAGGCCTTACCTTGTTTGGTGCAGGCAGGCCAGTGAACCAAAGGAAGTCTCGCCTGCCTACTTGCCCTGAGGATTTGCCCCAGCGCCAGACAGACTGAGCTGGATGGTGTTATGTGCCCAAAGAGGAAAGGGGGCAGAAGGAAGAAGGGTTCTGGATGCAAGCTGGGTGGGACAAGAAGAGAGAGGCAGTATGCAGGGTGTAGAGCCCCTGCAGGGAGCCCAGGGAGTATAGGGTGGGGGATGAGGAACTTCAGAGTTCCCTGTCCAGGGCTGCTTCCGCTGCCGCCAGTCAGGTCACAAACTCACCCCGCTGCTGTCTCTCCTGGTACCTAGATCAGATCTCAGTGCAGGTTGGGTAGTTTGTAAACAAAGGCCTTACCTTGCTTGATGCAGGCTGGCTGGAGAGACAAAGGAAGTCTTGTCTGCCTACTTGCCCTGAGGATTTGCCCCCAGCGCCAGACAGACTGAGCTGGATGGTGTTATGTGCCCAAAGAGGAAAGGGGGCAGAGGAAGAAGGGTTCTGGATGCAAGCTGGGTGGGACAAGAAGAGAGAGGCAGTATGCAGGGTGTAGAGCCCCTGCAGGGAGCCCAGGGAGTATAGGGTGGGGGATGAGGAACTTCAGAGTTCCCTGTCCAGGGCTGCTTCCGCTGCCGCCAGTCAGGTCACAAACCCGCAATTATCTTTCAAAGTAAAGCTTGTACTTTAAAAATAATCACATGTGCGTTTGGTACTTGAGCTTTCTTGAAATTAATATACTTTCAAAGAACAGGATTATTTTTCAAAGTAAAGCTTGTACTGAGAAAAGCAACACTGATCTCATTTCTAACAATGCTTTCACATGTAGCAAACAACTGCTTGTCTTTCCAGAGAAACTCATGTGCGTTTCTTACTAAAGCTTTCGTGAAATTAATAAACGTTCAAAAGAACGCAATTATCTTTCAAAGTAAAGCTTTTACTGAGAAAAGGAACACTGAACTCAGTTCTAACACTGCTTTCACACGTATCAAAAAACTGCTTGTCTTTACAAAGTCACATGTGCGTTTCTTACTAAAGATTTCGTGAAATTAATAAACTTTCAAAAACATGATTATCTTTCAAAGTAAAGCTTGTACTGAGAAAAGAAACACTGATAACACTTCTAACAATGCTTTCACACGTAGAAAACAACTGCTTGTCTTTAAAAAGAAACACATGTGCTTTGGTACTAAAGCTTTCGTTAAATTAATAAACTTTCAAA
Organism: Chionomys nivalis; assembly: GCF_950005125.1. NCBI lineage: Eukaryota > Metazoa > Chordata > Mammalia > Rodentia > Cricetidae > Chionomys > Chionomys nivalis. The sequence continues at coordinate 993,418 of NW_026646926.1, read as the reverse complement.
AGACAGCGATTATGTTTCAACGTAAAGCTTGTACTGAGAAAAGGAACACTGATCTCACTTCTAACAATGCTTTCACACATAGCAAACAACTGCTTGTCTTTACAAAGAAACACATGTGCGTTTCTTAGTAACGCTTTCGTGAAATTAATAAACTTTCAAAAGAACGCGATTATGTTTCAAAGTAAACTTTGTACTGAGAAAAAAAACCACTGATCTCAGTTGTAACAATGCTTTCACACGTAGCAAACAACTGCTTGTCTTTAGAAAGAAACACATGTGCGTTTCTTACTAAAGCTTTGGTGAAATTAATAAACTTTCAAAAGAACCCGATTATTTTTCAAAGTAAAGCTTGTACTTCACAAAGAAAGACATGTGTGTTTGGTACTTGAGCTTTCTTGAAATTAATATGGTTTCAAAGAACACGATTATCTTTCAAAGTAAAGCTTGTACTGAGAAAAAGAACACTACCTCAGTTCTAACAATGTTATCACATGCAGCAAAACCTGCTTGTCTTTACAAAGAAACACATGTGCTTTTCTTTCTAAAGCTTTCGTGAAATTAATAAACTTTCAAAAGTACGCAATTATCTTTCAAAGTAAAGCTTGTACTGAGAAAAGGAACACTGACCTCAGTTCTAACAATGTTTTCACACGCAGCAAACAACTGCTTGTCTTTACAAAGAAACACATGTGCGTTTCCTACTAAAGCTTTCATGAAATTAATAAACTTTCAAAAGAACGAGATTATCTTTCAAAGTAAAGCTTGTACTGAGAAAAATAACACTGATCTCAGTTCTAATAATGCTTTCATATGCAGCAAACAACTTCTTGTCTTTACAAAGAAACACATGTGCGTTTTTTACTAAAGCTTTGGTGAAATAATAAACTTTCAAAGAACGTGATTATGTTTCAAAGTAAAACTTTTAATGAGAAAGGGATCACTGGTCTCAGTTCTAACAATGCTGTCACATGTAGGAAACAACTGCTTGTCTTTACAAAGAAACTCATGTGAGTTTGGTACTAAGCTTTCGTGAAATTAATAAACTATCAAAAGAACGTGATTATCCTTCAAAGTAAAGCTTGTACTGAGAAAAGGAACACTGATCTAGGTTCTAACAATGCGTTCACACGTAGCAAACAACTGCTTGTCTTTACAAAGAAACATATGTGCGTTTCTAAATAAAGCTTTCGTGAAATTAATAAACTTTCGAAAGAATGCGATTATCTTTCAAAGTAAACTTGTCCTGAGAAACGGAACACTGATCTGTGTTCTAAAAATGCTTTCACACGCAGCAAACAACTGCATGATTTACACAGAACACATGTGGGTTTGGTACTAAAGCTTTCGTGAAATTAAGAAACTTTCAAAAGAACCCGATTATCTTTCAAAGAAAAGCTTGTACTGAGAAAAAAAAACACTGAACTCAGCTCTAAAAAGGCTATCACACGTAGCAAACTGCTTGTCTTAGAAAGAAACTCATGTGCGTATGGTATTAAAGCTTTGTGAAATTAATAAACTTTCAAAAGAATGGGATTATCTTTCAAAGTAAAGCTTGTACTGAGAAAAGGAACACTGATCTCAGTTCTGACAATGCTTTCACATGTAGCAAACAACTGCTTGTCTTTACAAAGAAACACATATGCGATTGGTATTAAATCTTTCTTGAAATTAATAAACTTTCAAAGAACATGATTATCTTTCAGAGTAAAGTTTGTACTGAAATGGAGCACTGATCTCAGTTCTAACAATGCTTTCACACATAGCAAACAACTGCTTGACTTTACAAATAAACATATGGCGTTTCTTACTAAAGTTTTCATGAAATTAATAGACTTTCAAAGAACGTGATTATCTTTCAAAATAAAGCTTGAACTGAGAAAAGGAACACTGACCTCAGTTCTAACAACCTTTTCTCACATCGCAAACCACTGCTTGTCTTTATAAAGAAACACATGTGCTTTTCCTACTACGTTTTCGTGAAATTAATACACTCTCAAAAGAACGCGATTATCTTTCAAACTAAAGCTTGTACATAGAAAAGGAACACTGAACTCAGTAGTAACAATACTATCACGTGTAGGAAACTGACTGTGTTACAAAGAAACTCATGTGCGTTTGGTACTAAAGCTTTTTGAAATTAATAAACTTTCTAACGAACGCAATTATCTTTCAAAGTAAAGTTTGAACTGAGAAAAGCTACACTGATCTCAGTTCTAACAGTGATTTCACATGTAGCAAACAACTGCTTGTCTTTCCAATGAAACTCATGTGCATTTCTTACTAAAGCTTTCGTGAAATTAATAAACTTTCAAAAGAACGCGATTATCTTTCAAAGTAAATCTTGTGCTGAGAAAAGGAAGACTGATCTCAGTTCCAACAATGCTCTCACATGTAGCAAAAAACTGCTTTTCTTTACAAAGAAACACATGTGCGTTTCTTACTAAAGCTTTAATGAAATTAGTAAACTTTCAAAGAACGCTATTATCTTTGAAAGTAAAGCTTTTGCTGAGAAAAGACACACTGATCTCAGTTCTAACAGTGCTTTCTAACGTAGTAAACACCTGCTTGTCTTTACAAGGAAACACATGTGCGTTTCTTACTAAAGCTTTCGTGAAATTAATAAACGTTCAAAAGAACGCGATTATCTTTCAAAGTAAAGCTTGTACTGAGAAAAAGAACACTGAACTCCGTTCTAACAATGCTTTCACACATAGCAAAAAACTGCTTGTCTTTACAAAGAAACACATGTGCGTTTCTTACTAAAGCTTTCGTGAAATTAATATACTTTCAAAAGACCGTGATTATATTTCAACATAAAGCTTGTACTGAGGAAAGGAACACTGATCTCAGTTCTAACAATGCTTTCACATGTAGCAAAGAACTGCTTGTCTTTACAAAGAAACACATGTGTGTTTCTTACTAAACCTTTCGTGAATTTAATAAATTTGCAAAAGAACGCGATTATCTTTCAAAGTAAAGCTTGTACTGAGAAAAGGAACACTGATCTCAGTTCTCACAATGCTTTCACACGTAGCAATCAAATACATGCCTTTACAAAGAAACACATGTGCGAATGGTACTTGAGCTTTATTGAAATAAATAAACTTTCAAAGAACATGATTTTCTTTCAAAGTAAAGCTTGTACTGAGAAAAGGAACACTGATCTCAGTTCTAACAATGCTTTCACACGTAGCAAACAACTGCTTGTCTTTACAAAGAAACACAGGTGCGTTTCTTACTAAAGTTTCGTGAAATTAATAAACTTTCAAAAGGACATGATTATCTTTCAAAGTAAAGCTTGTACTGAGAATAGGAACACTGATGTCAGTTGTAACAATTCTTTCACATGTAGAAAACAACTGCTTGTCTTTAAAAAGAAACACATGTGCGTTTGGTACTAAAGCTTTCGTGAAATTAATAAACTTAAAAAAGAACGCGATTATCTTTCAAAGTAAAGCTTGTACTGAGAAAAGGAACACTGATCTCAGTTCTAACAATGCTTTCACAGGTGGCAAACCACTGCTTGTCTTTATAAAGAAACACATGTGCGTTTTTACTAAGCTTTCGTGAAATTAATAATCTTGCAAAACAACGCGATTATCTTTCAAGTAATGCTTGTACTTAGAAAAGGAACACTGATTTCAGTTCTAACAATGCTTTCACACGTAGCAAACAATTGCTTGCCTTTACAAAGAAACACATTTGTGATTGGTACTTGAGTTTTCTTGAAATTAAAAAAGTTTCAAAGAACATTTTTATCTTTCAAAGTAAAGCTTGTAATGAGAAAAGGAACACTGAACTCAGTTCTAACAATGCTTTCAAACATAGCAAACAACTGCTTTTCTTTTCCAAGAAACACATGTGCGTTTGGTACGAAAGCTTTCGTGAAATTAATAAACTTTCCAAAGAAGGTGATTATCTTTCAAAGTAAAGCTTGTACTGAGAAGAGGAACACTGATCTCAGTTATAAGTATTATTTTACATGTAGCAAACAACTGCTTGTCTTTCCAGAGAAACACATGTGCGTTTCTTAAAAAGCTTTCGTGAAACTAATAAACTTTCCAAAGAACGCGATTATCTTTCAAAGTAAAGCTTGTACTGAGAAAAGGAACAGAGATCTCAGTTCTAACAATGCTTTCAAACTTACCAAACAACTGCTTGTCTTTACAAAGAAACACATGTGCGTTTGGTACTAAAGCTTTCGTGAAATTAATAAATTTTCAAAAGAACACGATTATCTTTCAAAGTAAAGCTTGTACTGAGAAAAGGAACACTGATCTCAGTTTTAAGTATGCTTTCACACGTAGCAAACAACTGCTTGTCTGTACAAAGAAACACATGTGCCTTTTAACTAAAATTACATACAATTAATAAACTTGAAAAAGAACGCGATTATCTTTCAAATAAAGCTTGTACTGAGAAAAGGAACACTGATCTCAGTTCTAACAATGCTTTCACACGTAGCAAACAAATGCTTGCCTTTACAAAGAAACACATGTGCGATTGGTACTTGAGCTTTCTTGAAATTAATAAACTTTGAAGGAACATGATTATCTTTCAAAGTAAAGCTTGTACTGAGAAAAGGAACACTGATCTCAGTTCTAACAATGCTTTCACACGTAGCAAACAACTGCTTTTCTTTAAAAAGAAACACATGTGCTTTTCTTACTAAAGCATTCGTGAAATTAATAAACCTGCAAAAGAACGTGATTATCTTTCAAGGTAAGGCTTATACTGAGAAAAGGAACACTTATCTCAGTTCTAACAATGCTTTCACATGCAGAAAACAACTGCTTGTCTTTACAAAGAAACACTTGTGCGTTTCTTACTAAAGCTTTCGTGAAAGTAATAAACTTGCAAAAGAACGCGATTAACTTTCAAAGTAAAGCTTGTACTGAGAAAAGGAACACTGATCTCAGTTCTAACAATGCTTTCACACGTAGCAAACAAATACTTGCCTTTACAAAGAAACACATGTGCGATTGGTACTTGAGCTTTCTTGAAATTAATAAACTTTCAAAGAACATGATTATCTTTCAAAGTAAAGCTTGTAATTAGAAAAGGAACACTGAACTCAGTTCCAACAATGCTTTATCATGTAGCGAACAACTGCTTGTCTTTACAAAGAAACACATGTGCGTTTCTTACTAAAGCTTTCGTGAAATTAATAAACTTTCAAAAGAAGATGATCATCTTTCAATGTAAAGCTTGTACTGAGAAAAGGAACACTCATCTCAGTTCTAACAATGCTTTCAGACGTAGCAAACCACTGCTTGTCTTTTCAAAGAATCACATGTGGGTTTTACTAAAGCTTTTGTGAATTTAATAAACTTGCAAAAGAACACGATTATCTTTCAATTAAAGCTTGTACTGAGAAAAGGAACACTGATCTCAGTTCTAACATTTCTTTCACACGTAGCAAACAATTTTTGCCTTTACAAAGAAACGCATGTGTGATTGGTACTTGAGATTTCTTGAAATTCCTTAACTTTCAAAGAACATGATTATCTTTCAAAGTAAAGCTTGTACCGAGAAAAAGAACACTGAACTCAGTTCTAACAAGCTTTCACACATAGCAAACAACTGCTTGTCTTTACAAAGAAACACATGTGCGATTCTTACTAAAGCTTTCGTGATTAATAAACAACAATGGAATACCCAAATTAACATTCCTGCTACTTCTAGAGCCTATATTTCTGGGGATAATATTAAAAGATATTACAAACGGAGAAAACCGGCCATTCGGGCTGTACAAGAACAAGCAATTGATGTCCCTTCAGAGATACCTACAGCCTTGCCTTTAAAATGGTTGACTGAGAAACCAATATGGACAAAGCAATGGCCTTTAGCTGAGGAAAAGTTACAGGCTTTAGAACAGTTGGTACAAGAGCAATTAGATGCTGGACATATAGAAGAATCTACCAGCCCTTGGAATTCTCCTGTATTTGTGGTTAAGAAAAAATCAGGTAAATGGAGAATGGTGACAGATCTCAGGGCTATCAACAAGGTTATTCAACCTATGGGCCCTCTGCAATCTGGAATTCCTTTGCCCTCTTTATTGCCAAAAGGATGGCCTCTCATAGTTATAGATTTAAAGGATTGTTTTTTCACTATACCTTTACAAAAAGAAGATAGAGAAAAATTTGCCTTCACAGTGCCTACTTATAATAATTCTCAACCTTCGAGGAGGTACCACTGGACCGTCCTCCCCCAGGGTATGTTAAATAGCCCCTCCCTGTGCCAATATTTTGTGAATCAACCATTGCAAATAATACGCAAGAAATTTCCCAAATCGATAGTATATCATTACATGGACGACATTTTGTTATCCGATTCAAACATGGATACCTTGAACAGACTGTTTGAAGAAATAAAAATACTTTTACCAAAATGGGGATTGCAAATTGCTCCTGAAAAGATTCAGAAGGGAGATTCTGTTAATTATTTAGGTTATAAAATAGGTTTGCAAAAAATTAAGACACAAAAGGCACAAATTAGGAGAGATCGCCTACGGACTCTTAATGACTTTCAAAGACTATTAGGGGACATTTCCAGTCTACGGCCAGCTATTGGGATAACACCTGATCTAATAATTCATTTGAACAAAACCTTGGATGGTGACAAAGATTTAAACAGTCCCAGAGAATTAACAGCTGAAGCAGAAAAGGAACTGACGATGATTGAGGAAAAATTACAACAGGCACATGTGGATAGGGTAAATCCAGAGCTCGACTGTATTCTCGTCATACTACCATCAAAAATTTCCCCTACAGGAATTTTAATGCAGAGAGATGATATTATCTTGGAATGGATCTTTTTACCACATAAACCAAGTAAGAAACTGAAAACTTTTGTAGAAAAAGTCTCTGAGTTAATTATAAAAGGCAAGTTGAGACCTAGTCAACTAGCAGGCATAGACCCAGCAGAAATTATAGTGCCTTTCACTGCTGATGAACTAAAGAAATTATGGGAAGATAATGAACCATGGCAAAGAGCTTGTGCTAATTTCTTGGGAGACATTAATAACAACTATCCAAAAAGCAAGAGGCTTAACTTCATAAAGAGAACTTCTTGGATCCTTCCTCGAATCGTCCGTGATACTCCAATAACTGGAGCCCGTACGTTCTATACTGATGCCAATAAATCAGGGAAGGCAGGTTACAAATCAGAAGACTTGGGTAAGGTGGAACAAAGTCCTTATGATTCTGTCCAGAAGGCAGAATTATATGCCATTCTTATGGTGCTAAGGGATTTTAAAGAACCTATTAATATAGTTACTGATTCACAATATGCAGAAAGAGTTATTTTACATATTGAAACTGCTGAATTTATACCTGATGATACAGAACTAACCTCTTTGTTTATCCAGGTGCAAGATTTGATTAGGAACAGGCTTTGCCCTATGTACATAACACACATCCGATCCCATACGGGTCTGCCAGGTCCTCTAGCACAAGGTAATGCAGAAATTGATCAATTATTGATTGGTAGTGTGCTACAAGCCTCTGAATTTCATAAAAAACATCATGTTAATAGCAAAGGTTTGAAGAAAGAGTTTTCTATTACATGGCAACAAGCTAGGGAGATTGTAAAGAAATGCCCTACTTGCTCTTTCTATAACCAAACGCCACTGCCTGCAGGGGCTAATCCAAAGGGCACCCAAAGGAATGAAATCTGGCAGATGGATGTGTTCCACTTTGCAGAATTTGGCAAATTAAAATATGTTCATCACACCATTGACACGTATTCAGGCTTTCAGTGGGCAACGGCTTTAAGTTCAGAAAAAGCTGATTCAGTTATCACTCATTTATTAGAAGTCATGGCTATCATGGGTATACCTACACAAATAAAGACAGATAATGGTCCTGCTTATGTCTCTAGGAAAATGAAACGGTTTTTTGATTATTACAATATCAAGCATGTTACAGGTATACCATACAATCCTACAGGTCAAGCAGTCATAGAAAGATCAAATCGAACTATAAAGGATATGTTGAACAAACAGAAAGGGGTGGAAAACACCCCCAGGAATAGGTTACATAATGCTTTGTTAACCTTGAATTTCCTCAACGCTAATGAGAAGGGAACATCGGCTGCAGAAAGACATTGGATAATGGAAAAGTCTACTGAACTAAATCAACCAGTTTATTTCAAGGATGTGCTCACCTCACAATGGAAGCCAGGAGATGTGCTGCGTTGGGGAAGGGGATTTGCTCTTGTCTCCACAGGTGAGGAAAAATTGTGGATTCCATCAAAATTGATAAAGGTTCGTTTTGGTGAAGAGAAGCCAGTTGGGAAAGATAAATAACAATTCAATCACATGGATGGCAATCATACTGATGGTAAGTAATACAAATAGGTTGGGGGCAGGGTTCTCTTCTTATCTCCACAGGAAAATACCCATCTTCAAAGAATTTAAGGTACCCCTAATATTTAATTACTGATGGAGGGACTTGTTCTGTAAGTATTAATTTATATATATATATATATATATATATATATATATATGTCTTAAACTTTCTTTGCTTTTCCTCATATCTGTGTCTTTCTTTATATGTCAGTATGTCAGTATATGTCCTTGTTGTTAATGTTTAAATTTCCCATAACAAGCAACAAATTTTCCTACAGTAATCTTTGAAGTTTCCAGGATGAAGATGGGGCCCCACAACATCAACTCCATCTGGTTTTTATGACGTCATGATTTTTTTTAAAGCGCTAATATTAGACCTGTTTTTTGGTACCAACTACAAGAGACAATTTCGAATGGTGCACATTTTTGACAACACTCTGGTCGGACCTTCTCAAAACGCTCTGAGACTAGTTACAATTTTCTTAGGTCAAAGGTTAATTTGGAAATTTTACCATCATTTGCTTTCACAGGACCCCCTAAGAAGAACGTCGCCCCCATGTCAGCTAGAAGCAATCTTAGAGGACGGCATCCCCTCTCCCAACAGAGTTTGCCCTCAGGGTTGGGGACATCTTTTAATGGTTGGTTTAGGGTTGAGGGGATGGGGTGATTTTTTTTTGGAAAAAAAAAAAGAAGAAGAAGAGGAAGAAGAAGGGGGTAACTGGTTTTTTGGGATGATTGGTATTTGTGAATTACTGTCTATAGAAAATTGTACTGGTACTGTTTCTTGTATATTGATATGTTGAATATTGAATATGAGTGTTCCTACCTCTATTTTTGTATGAGTATGCTTATAACTTTGTCCATATTGTATTGATACATCTACCATATTACATTGTACATTTCTACCTCTGATACTATGACATTGTTTACAGTTGAAGATCATTGTCTTCATATATTGCACAGTTGTTTATTCTTTTAGTCTTCAAAGTTAGATAGGTATTGAGAATTATATGTTTGTCATATTTATTTTTAAGTTTATCAGGTCTTTTAGTTACATAGAGATTATATTTAGTATAGATAGTATGATCTTCAGCCTCTTCGAAGAGCTGTAGAAAATGGCCTTTAATCTAACCTAAAATTTCTATGCCAAAGAGACACAATTACTCCTGGCAACACCACTCTACTCCCGAGAGAACGTTGAGCACCAAAGACACTCCACTGGGAGCTTGTCTTCTTGGTAGAACTGGCCTTTGGGTTAAGAAAAGCCCATACCTCAACTTCTGACAGAGATACAGAATATCCCTAAGTGGATGAAACAGGATTGTCTTATCTTGCCAAGACAGGGTAGGATAGTCCTAAGAAAGTTCCTTGCCTTTAATAATGGTATGCCAGTTATGTTAGGCCTTAGCCAAAGTTGGTTGACTCAACATTGCAAACGAGACTTTGGGTGATTGCCCAGGTAAGTCAGTTGTCTCTGTCAATTGTTGCACATTTTGGATATCTCTCGATTGTTAAGTAATATTTATTCCCTTCTCAGATCTTTGACGGAGTTGAAGATTATATAATTGTAGTTACTCTCTATGTTATTTAGACTCCTTGAGATAGAATGTTTAGCAAAAGTTTTGTTCTCAATATTGTTTGTTATATTTATTATTTGTTATTATTGTATATAGTTGTATTTGGTTTGGTTCTATCTTATTTAGACAAAAGGGGGAGATGTAGGGACATAGGCCCACCCATTGGGGGCGTGTTCGCCTCGGGCTAATGTTTACGGATAAATCTGCCAGGCGTGAGCCCAGCAGCCCTTTTCTTTTGCTCCGCTTTTCCGGTACACCGCGGAAACCTGTGGTCCTGTAAGTTTATTTCCTTATTAAAGCTGTATAGATGTATATAATCTGTCTACATTCATTTGCTCCACCACACTTTCAGACGTAGCAAACAACTGCTTGTCTTTACAAAAAACACATGTGCGTTTCTTACTAAAGCTTTCATGAAATTAATAAACACTCAAAAGAACAGGATTATCTTTCAAAGTAAAGCTTGTACTGAGAAAAGGAACACTGATCTCAGTTCTAACAATGCTTTCACACGTAGCAAACAACTGCTTGTCTTCACAAAGAAACACATGTGCGTTTCTTACTAAAGCTTTCGTGAAAGTAATAAACTAGCAAAAGAACGGGATTATCTTTCAAAGTAAAGCTTGTACTGAGAAAAGGAACACTGATCTCAGTTCTAACAATGCTTTCACACGTAGCAAACAAATACTTGCCTTTACAAAGAAACACATGTGCGATTGGACTTGAGCTTTCTTTAAATTAATAAACTTTCAAAGAACATGATTATCTTTCAAAGTAAAGCTTGTACTGAGAAAAGGAACACTGAACTCAGTTCCAACAATGCCTTATCATGTAGCAAACACCTGCTTGTCTTTACAAAGAAGCACATGTGCGTTTCTTACTAAAGCTTTCATGAAATTAATAAACTTTCAAAAGAAGATGATTATCTTTCAATGTAAAGCTTGTACTGAGAAAAGGAACACTGATCTCAGTTCTAACAATGCTTACACATGTAGCAAACAACGGCTTGTCTTCACAAAGAAACACATGTGCGTTTCTTACTAAAGCTTTCATGAAATTAATAAACTTGCAAAAGAACGCGATTATCTTTCAAGTAAATCTTGTACTGAGAGAAGGAACACTGATGTCAGTTGTAACAATTCTTTCACACGTAGAAAACAACTGCTTGTCTTTAAAAAGAAACACATGTGCGTTTGGTACTAAAGCTTTCATGAAATTAATAAACTTTCAAAAGAACGCGATTATCTTTCAAAGTGAAGCTTTTACTGAAAAAAGTAACACTGATCTCAGTTCTAACAATGCATTCACAGGTGGCAAACCACTGCTTGTCTTTATAAAGAAACACATGTGCGTTTTTACTAAAGCTTTCGTGAAATTAATAATCTTGCAAAACAACGCGATTATCTTTCAAGTAAAGCTTGTACTTAGAAAAGGAACACTGATCTCAGTTCTAACAATGCTTTCACATGTAGGAAAAAACTGCTTGTCTTTACAAAAAACACATGTGCCTTTCTTACTAAAGCTTTCAAGAAATTAATAAACATTCAAATGAACTTGATTATATTTCAACGTAAAACTTGTACTGAGAATAGGAACACTGATGTCAGTTGTAACAATTCTTTTACACGTAGAAAACAACTGCTTGTCTTTACAAAGAAACACATGTGCGTTTCTTACTAAAGCTTTCGTGAAATTAATAAACTTTCAAAAGAATGTAATAATCTTTCAAAGTAAAGCTTGTTCTGAGAAAAGGAACACTGATCTCAGTTCTAAGTATTCTTTTACACGTAGCAAACAACTGCTTGTCTTTACAAAGAAACACATGTGCGTTTCTTACTAAAGCTTTCGTAAAATTAATAAACTTTCAAAATAACACGATTATCTTTCAAAGTAAATCTTGTACTGAGAAAAGGAACACTGATCTCAGTTCGAACAAAGCTTTCACACGTAAAACAACTGCTTGTCTTTACAAAGAAGCACATGTGTGTTTCTTACTAAAGTTTTCGTGAAATTAATAAACTTTCAAAAGAACGTGATTATCTTTAAAAGTAAAGCTTGTTCTGAGAAAAGGAACACTGATCTCAGTTCTAACAATGCTTTCACACTTACCAAACCACTGCTTGTCTTTACAAAGAAACACATGTACGTTTCTTACTAAAGCTTCCGTGAAATTAATAAACTTTCAAAAGAACTTGATTATCTTTCAAAGTAAAGCTTGTACTGAGAAAAGGAACACTGATCTCAGTTCTAACAATGCTTTCACACGTAGCAAACAACTGCTTGTCTTCACAAAGAAACACATGTGCGTTTCTTACTAAAGCTTTCATGAAAGTAATAAACTTGCAAAAGAACGCGATTATCTTTCAAAGTAAAGCTTGTACTGAGAAAAGGAACACTGATCTCAGTTCTAACAATGCTTTCACACGTAGGAAACAACTGCTTGTCTTTACAAAGAAAGACATGTGCGTTTCTTACTAAAGCTTTCGTGAAATTAATAAAGTATTAAAAGAACGCGATTATCTTTCAACGTAAAACTTGTACTAAGAAAAGGAACACTGTTCAGTTCTCACAATGCTTTCACACGTAGTAAACCACTGCTTGTCTTTACAAAAAACACATGTGCGTTTTTACTAAAGCATTCGTGAAATTAATAAACTTGCAAAATAATGCGATAATCTTTCAAGTAAAGCTTGTACTGAGAAGAGGAACACTGAACTCAGTTCTAACAATGCTTTCACACGTAGCAAACAAATACTTGCCTTTACAAAGAAACACATGTGCGATTGGTACTTGAGCTTTCTTGAAATTAATAATCTTTCAAAGAACATGATTATCTTTCAAAGTAAAGCTTGTACTGAGAAAAGGAACACTGAACTCAATTCCAACAATGTTTTATCATGTAGCAAACAACTGCTTGTCTTTACAAAGAAAAACATGTGCGTTTCTTACTAAAGCTTTCGTGAAATTAATAAACTTTCAAAAGAAGATGATTGTCTTTCAATGTAAAGCATGTACTGAGAAAAGGAACACTCATATCAGTTCTAACAATGCTTTCACACGTAGCAAACAACTGCTTGTCTTTACAAAGAACACATGTGCGTTTTTACTAAAGCTTTTGTGAAATTAATAAACTTGCAAAAGAACGCGATTATCTTTCAAAGTAAAGCTTGTACTGAGAAAAGGAACACTGATCTCAGTTCTAACAATGCTATCACACGTAACAAACAGCTGCTTGTTTTTAAAAAGAAACACATGTGTGTTTGGTACTAAAGCTTTCGTGAAATTAATAAACTTGCAAAGAAAGGTGATTATCTTACAAAGTAAAGCTTGTACTGAGAAAAGGAACACTGATCTCAGTTCTAACAATGCTTTCACACGTAGCAAACAAATGCTTGCCTTTACAAAGAAACACATGTGTGATTGGTAATTGAGCTTTATTGAAATTAATAAACTTTCAAAGAACATGATCATCTTTCAAAGTAAAGCTTGTACTGAGAAAAAGAACACTGAACTCAATTCTAACAATGCTTTATCATGTAGCAAACAGCTGCTTGTCTTTACAAAGAAACACATGTGCGTTTCTTACTAAAGATTTCGTGAAATTAATAAACTTTCAAAAGAACATGATTATCTTTCAAAGTAAAGCTTGTACTCAGGAAAGGAACACTGATCTCAGTTCTAACAATTCTTTTACAGGTAGCAAACAACTGCTTGTCTTTAGAAAGAAACACATGTTCGTTTCTTACTAAAGCTTTCGTGAAATTAATAAACTTTCAAAAGACCGCGATATGTTTCAACGTAAAGCTTGTACTGAGAAAAGGAACACTGACCTCAGTTCCAACAATGCTTTCACATGTGGGAAACAACTGCTTGTCTTTAAAAAGAAACAAATTTGCGTTTCTTACTAAAGCTTTCGTGAAATTAATAAACTTGCAAAAGAACGCAATTATCTTTCAAAATAAAGCTTTTACTGAGAAAAGGAACACTGATCTCAGTTCTCACAATGCTTTCACATGTAGGAAAAAATACTTGCCTTTACAAAGAAACACATGTGCGATTGGTACTTTAGCTCTCTTGAAATTAATAAACTTTGAAAGAACATTATTATCTTTCAAGTAAAGCTTGTACTGAGAAGAGGAACACTGAACTCAGTTCTAACAATGCTTTCACACGTAGCAAACAAATACTTGCCTTTACAAAGAAACACATGTGCGATTGGTACTTGAGCTTTCTTGAAATTAATAATCTTTCAAAGAACATGATTATCTTTCAAAGTAAAGCTTGTACTGAGAAAAGGAACACTGAACTCAATTCCAACAATGTTTTATCATGTAGCAAACAACTGCTTGTCTTTACAAAGAAAAACATGTGCGTTTCTTACTAAAGCTTTCGTGAAATTAATAAACTTTCAAAAGAAGATGATTATCTTTCAATGTAAAGCATGTACTGAGAAAAGGAACACTCATATCAGTTTTAACAATGCTTTCACACGTAGCAAACCACTGCTTGTCTTTACAAAGAACACATGTGCGTTTTTACTTAAGCTTTGTGAAATTAATAAACTTGCAAAAGAACGCGATTATCTTTAAAGTAAAGCTTGTACTGAGAAAAGGAACACTGATCTCAGTTCTAACCATGCTTTTACACGTAGCAAACAAATGCTTGCCTTTACAAAGAAATGCATGTGTGATTGGTACTTGAGCTTTCTTGAAATTCCTAAACTTTCAAAGAACATGATTATCTTTCAAAGTAAAGCTTGTACTGAGAAAAGGAACACTGAACTCAATTCCAACAGTGCTTTATCATGTAACAAACAACTGCTTGTCTTCACAAAGAAAAACATGTGCGTTTCTTACTAAAGCTTTCGTGAAATTAATAAACTTTCAAAAGAAGATGATTATCTTTCAATGTAAAGCTTGTACTGAGAAAAGGAACACTCATATCAGTTCTAACAATGCTTTCGCACGTAGCAAACAACTGCTTGTCTTTACAAAGAACACATGTGCGTTTTTACGAAAGCTTTTGTGAAATTAATAAACTTGCAAAAGAACGCGATTATCTTTCAAAGTAAAGCTTGTACTGAGAAAAGGAACACTGATCTCAGTTCTAACCATGCTATCACACGTAACAAACAGCTGCTTGTTTTTAAAAAGAAACACATGTGTGTTTGGTACTAAAGCTTTCGTGAAATTAATAAACTTGCAAAGGAACGTGATTATCTTACAAAGTAAAGCTTGTACTGAGAAAAGGAACACTGATCTCAGTTCTAACAATGCTTTCACCCGTAGCAAACAAATGCTTGCCTTTACAAAGAAACACATGTGCGATTGGTAATTGAGCTTTCTTGAAATTAGTAAACTTTCAAAGAACATGATCATCTTTCAAAGTAAAGCTTGTACTGAGAAAAGGAACACTGAACTCCATTCTAACAATGCTTCATCATGTAGCAAACAGCTGCTTGCCTTTACAGAGAAACACATGTGCGTTTCTTATTAAAGCTTTCGTGAAATTAATAAACTTTCAAAAGAACATGATTATCTTTCAAAGTAAAGCTTGTTCTCAGAAAAGGAACACTGATCTCAGTTCTAACAATGCTTTCACACGTAGCAAACAACTGCTTTTCTTTAAAAAGAAACACATGTGCTTTTCTTAAAAGCATTCGTGAAATTAAGAAACTTGCAAAAGTACGTGATTATCTTTCAAGGTATGGCTTGTACTGAGAAAAGGAACACTGATCTCAGTTCTAACAATGCTTCCACACGTAGCAAACAAGTGCTTGTCTTTACAAAGAAACATATGTGCGATTGGTACTTGAGCTTTCTTGAAATTAATAAACTTTCAAAGAACATGATTATCTTTCAAAGTAAAGCTTGTTCTGAGAAAAGGAACACTGATCTCAGTTATAAGTACTATTTTACATGTAGCAAACAACTGCTTGTCTTTCCAGAGAAACACATGTGCGTTTCTTAAAAAGCTTTCGTGAAACTAATAAACTTTCCAAAGAACGCTATTTTCTTTCAAAGTAAAGCTTGTACTGAGAAAAGGAACAGAGATCTCAGTTCTAACAATGATTTCAAACTTACCAAACAACTGCTTGTCTTTACAAAGAAACACATGTGCGTTTGGTACTAAAGCTTTCGTGAAATTAATAAATTTTCAAAAGAACACGATTATCTTTCAAAGTAAAGCTTGTACTGAGAAAAGGAACACTGATCTCAGTTTTAAGTATGCTTTCACACGTAGCAAACAACTGCTTGTCTGTACAAAGAAACACATGTGCCTTTTTACTAAAATTACATACAATTAATAAACTTGAAAAAGAACGCGATTATCTTTCAAAGTAAAGCTTGTACTGAGAAAAGGAACACTGATCTCAGTTCTAACAATGCTTTCACACGTAGCAAACAACTGCTTGTCTTTACAAAGAAACACAGGTGCTTTTCTTACTAAAGCATTCGTGAAATTAATAAACCTGCAAAAGAACGTGATTACCTTTCAAGGTAAAGCTTGTACTGAGAAAAGGAACACTTATCTCAGTTCTAACAATGCTTTCACATGAAGAAAACAACTGCTTGTCTTTACAAAGAAACACTTGTGCGTTTCTTACTAAAGCTTTCGTGAAAGTAATAAACTTGCAAAAGAACGCGATTAACTTTCAAAGTAAAGCTTGTACTGAGAAAAGGAACACTGATCTCAGTTCTAACAATGCTTTCACACGTAGCAAACAAATGCTTGCCTTTACAAAGAAACACATGTGTGATTGGTAATTGAGCTTTATTCAAATTAATAAACTTTCAAAGAACATGATCATCTTTCAAAGTAAAGCTTGTACTGAGAAAAGGAACACTGAACTCAATTCTAACAATGCTTTATCATGTAGCAAACAGCTGCTTGTCTTTACAAAGAAACACATGTGCGTTTCTTACTAAAGCTTTCGTGAAATTAATAAACTTTCAAAAGAAGATGATTATCTTTCAATGTAAAGCTTGTACTGAGAAAAGGAACACTCATCTCAGTTCTAACAATGCTTTCAGACGTAGCAAACCACTGCTTGTCTTTTCAAAGAATCACATGTGGGTTTTACTAAAGCTTTTGTGAATTTAATAAACTTGCAAAAGAACAGGATTATCTTTCAAGTAAAGCTTGTACTGAGAAAAGGAACACTGATCTCAGTTCTAACATTTCTTTCACACGTAGCAAACAAATGCTTGCCTTTACAAAGAAACGCATGTGTGATTGGTACTTGAGATTTCTTGAAATTCCTTAACTTTCAAAGAACATGATTATCTTTCAAAGTAAAGCTTGTACCGAGAAAAAGAACACTGAACTCAGTTCTAACAATGCTTTCACACATAGCAAACAACTGCTTGTCTCTACAAAGAAACACATGTGCGATTCTTACTAAAGCTTTCGTGATTAATAAACAACAATGGAATACCCAAATTAACATTCCTGCTACTTCTAGAGCCTATATTTCTGGGGATAATATTAAAAGATATTACAAACGGAGAAAACTGGCCATTCGGGCTGTACAAGAACAAGCAATTGATGTCCCTTCAGAGATACCTACAGCCTTGCCTTTAAAATGGTTGACTGAGAAACCAATATGGACAAAGCAATGGCCTTTAGCTGAGGAAAAGTTACAGGCTTTAGAACAGTTGGTACAAGAGCAATTAGATGCTGGACATATAGAAGAATCTACCAGCCCTTGGAATTCTCCTGTATTTGTGGTTAAGAAAAAATCAGGTAAATGGAGAATGGTGACAGATCTCAGGGCTATCAACAAGGTTATTCAACCTATGGGCCCTCTGCAATCTGGAATTCCTTTGCCCTCTTTATTGCCAAAAGGATGGCCTCTCATAGTTATTGATTTAAAGGATTGTTTTTTCACTATACCTTTACAAAAAGAAGATAGAGAAAAATTTGCCTTCACAGTGCCTACTTATAATAATTCTCAACCTTCGAGGAGGTACCACTGGACCGTCCTCCCCCAGGGTATGTTAAATAGCCCCTCCCTGTGCCAATATTTTGTGAATCAACCATTGCAAATAATACGCAAGAAATTTCCCAAATCGATAGTATATCATTACATGGACGACATTTTGTTATCCGATTCAAACATGGATACCTTGAACAGACTGTTTGAAGAAATAAAAATACTTTTACCAAAATGGGGATTGCAAATTGCTCCTGAAAAGATTCAGAAGGGAGATTCTGTTAATTATTTAGGTTATAAAATAGGTTTGCAAAAAATTAAGACACAAAAGGCACAAATTAGGAGAGATCGCCTACGGACTCTTAATGACTTTCAAAGACTATTAGGGGACATTTCCAGTCTACGGCCAGCTATTGGGATAACACCTGATCTAATAATTCATTTGAACAAAACCTTGGATGGTGACAAAGATTTAAACAGTCCCAGAGAATTAACAGCTGAAGCAGAAAAGGAACTGACGATGATTGAGGAAAAATTACAACAGGCACATGTGGATAGGGTAAATCCAGAGCTCGACTGTATTCTCGTCATACTACCATCAAAAATTTCCCCTACAGGAATTTTAATGCAGAGAGATGATATTATCTTGGAATGGATCTTTTTACCACATAAACCAAGTAAGAAACTGAAAACTTTTGTAGAAAAAGTCTCTGAGTTAATTATAAAAGGCAAGTTGAGACCTAGTCAACTAGCAGGCATAGACCCAGCAGAAATTATAGTGCCTTTCACTGCTGATGAACTAAAGAAATTATGGGAAGATAATGAACCATGGCAAAGAGCTTGTGCTAATTTCTTGGGAGACATTAATAACAACTATCCAAAAAGCAAGAGGCTTAACTTCATAAAGAGAACTTCTTGGATCCTTCCTCGAATCGTCCGTGATACTCCAATAACTGGAGCCCGTACGTTCTATACTGATGCCAATAAATCAGGGAAGGCAGGTTACAAATCAGAAGACTTGGGTAAGGTGGAACAAAGTCCTTATGATTCTGTCCAGAAGGCAGAATTATATGCCATTCTTATGGTGCTAAGGGATTTTAAAGAACCTATTAATATAGTTACTGATTCACAATATGCAGAAAGAGTTATTTTACATATTGAAACTGCTGAATTTATACCTGATGATACAGAACTAACCTCTTTGTTTATCCAGGTGCAAGATTTGATTAGGAACAGGCTTTGCCCTATGTACATAACACACATCCGATCCCATACGGGTCTGCCAGGTCCTCTAGCACAAGGTAATGCAGAAATTGATCAATTATTGATTGGTAGTGTGCTACAAGCCTCTGAATTTCATAAAAAACATCATGTTAATAGCAAAGGTTTGAAGAAAGAGTTTTCTATTACATGGCAACAAGCTAGGGAGATTGTAAAGAAATGCCCTACTTGCTCTTTCTATAACCAAACGCCACTGCCTGCAGGGGCTAATCCAAAGGGCACCCAAAGGAATGAAATCTGGCAGATGGATGTGTTCCACTTTGCAGAATTTGGCAAATTAAAATATGTTCATCACACCATTGACACGTATTCAGGCTTTCAGTGGGCAACGGCTTTAAGTTCAGAAAAAGCTGATTCAGTTATCACTCATTTATTAGAAGTCATGGCTATCATGGGTATACCTACACAAATAAAGACAGATAATGGTCCTGCTTATGTCTCTAGGAAAATGAAACGGTTTTTTGATTATTACAATATCAAGCATGTTACAGGTATACCATACAATCCTACAGGTCAAGCAGTCATAGAAAGATCAAATCGAACTATAAAGGATATGTTGAACAAACAGAAAGGGGTGGAAAACACCCCCAGGAATAGGTTACATAATGCTTTGTTAACCTTGAATTTCCTCAACGCTAATGAGAAGGGAACATCGGCTGCAGAAAGACATTGGATAATGGAAAAGTCTACTGAACTAAATCAACCAGTTTATTTCAAGGATGTGCTCACCTCACAATGGAAGCCAGGAGATGTGCTGCGTTGGGGAAGGGGATTTGCTCTTGTCTCCACAGGTGAGGAAAAATTGTGGATTCCATCAAAATTGATAAAGGTTCGTTTTGGTGAAGAGAAGCCAGTTGGGAAAGATAAATAACAATTCAATCACATGGATGGCAATCATACTGATGGTAAGTAATACAAATAGGTTGGGGGCAGGGTTCTCTTCTTATCTCCACAGGAAAATACCCATCTTCAAAGAATTTAAGGTACCCCTAATATTTAATTACTGATGGAGGGACTTGTTCTGTAAGTATTAATATATATATATATATATATATATATATATATATGTCTTAAACTTTCTTTGCTTTTCCTCATATCTGTGTCTTTCTTTATATGTCAGTATGTCAGTATATGTCCTTGTTGTTAATGTTTAAATTTCCCATAACAAGCAACAAATTTTCCTACAGTAATCTTTGAAGTTTCCAGGATGAAGATGGGGCCCCACAACATCAACTCCATCTGGTTTTAATGACGTCATGATTTTTTTTTAAAGCGCTAATATTAGACCTGTTTTTTGGTACCAACTACAAGAGACAATTTCGAATGGTGCACATTTTTGACAACACTCTGGTCGGACCTTCTCAAAACGCTCTGAGACTAGTTACAATTTTCTTAGGTCAAAGGTTAATTTGGAAATTTTACCATCATTTGCTTTCACAGGACCCCCTAAGAAGAACGTCGCCCCCATGTCAGCTAGAAGCAATCTTAGAGGACGGCATCCCCTCTCCCAACAGAGTTTGCCCTCAGGGTTGGGGACATCTTTTAATGGTTGGTTTAGGGTTGAGGGGATGGGGTGATTTTTTTTTGGAAAAAAAAAAAGAAGAAGAAGAGGAAGAAGAAGGGGGTAACTGGTTTTTTGGGATGATTGGTATTTGTGAATTACTGTCTATAGAAAATTGTACTGGTACTGTTTCTTGTATATTGATATGTTGAATATTGAATATGAGTGTTCCTACCTCTATTTTTGTATGAGTATGCTTATAACTTTGTCCATATTGTATTGATACATCTACCATATTACATTGTACATTTCTACCTCTGATACTATGACATTGTTTACAGTTGAAGATCATTGTCTTCATATATTGCACAGTTGTTTATTCTTTTAGTCTTCAAAGTTAGATAGGTATTGAGAATTATATGTTTGTCATATTTATTTTTAAGTTTATCAGGTCTTTTAGTTACATAGAGATTATATTTAGTATAGATAGTATGATCTTCAGCCTCTTCGAAGAGCTGTAGAAAATGGCCTTTAATCTAACCTAAAATTTCTATGCCAAAGAGACACAATTACTCCTGGCAACACCACTCTACTCCCGAGAGAACGTTGAGCACCAAAGACACTCCACTGGGAGCTTGTCTTCTTGGCAGAACTGGCCTTTGGGTTAAGAAAAGCCCATACCTCAACTTCTGACAAAGATACAGAATATCCCTAAGTGGATGAAACAGGATTGTCTTATCTTGCCAAGACAGGGTAGGATAGTCCTAAGAAAGTTCCTTGCCTTTAATAATGGTATGCCAGTTATGTTAGGCCTTAGCCAAAGTTGGTTGACTCAACATTGCAAACGAGACTTTGGGTGATTGCCCAGGTAGTCAGTTGTCTCTGTCAATTGTTGCACATTTTGGATATCTCTCGATTGTTAAGTAATATTTATTCCCTTCTCAGATCTTTGACGGAGTTGAAGATTATATAATTGTAGTTACTCTCTATGTTATTTAGACTCCTTGAGATAGAATGCTTAGCAAAAGTTTTGTTCTCAATATTGTTTGTTATATTTATTATTTGTTATTATTGTATATAGTTGTATTTGGTTTGGTTCTATCTTATTTAGACAAAAGGGGGAGATGTAGGGACATAGGCCCACCCATTGGGGGCGTGTTCGCCTCGGGCTAATGTTTACGGATAAATCTGCCAGGCGTGAGCCCAGCAGCCCTTTTCTTTTGCTCCGCTTTTCCGGTACACCGCGGAAACCTGTGGTCCTGTAAGTTTATTTCCTTATTAAAGCTGTATATATCTATATAATCTGTCTACATTCATTTGCGCCACCACACTTTCAGACGTAGCAAACAACTGCTTGTCTTTACAAAAAACACATGTGCGGTTCTTACTAAAGCTTTCATGAAATTAATAAACATTCAAAAGAACACGATTATATTTCAAAGTAAAGCTTGTACTGTGAAAAGTAACACTGATCTCAGTTCTAACAATGCTTTCACATGTAGCAAACAAATGCTTGTCTTTACAAAGAAACACATGTGCGATTGGTACTTTAGCTTTCTTGAAATTAATAAACTTTGAAAGAACATTATTATCTTTCAAGTAAAGCTTGTACTGAGAAGAGGAACACTGAACTCAGTTCTAACAATGCTTTCACATGTAGCAAACAACAGCTTGTCTTTACAAAAAACACATGTGCCTTTCTTACTAAAGCTTTCATGAAATTAATAAACATGCAAACGAACTTGATTATATTTCAAAATAAAGCTTGTACTGAGAATAGGAACACTGATGTCAGTTGTAACAATTCTTTCACACGTAGAAAACAACTGCTTGTCTTTAAAAAGAAACACATGTGCGTTTGGTACTAAAGCTTTCATGAAATTAATAAACTTTCAAAAGAACGCGATTATCTTTCAAAGTGAAGCTTTTACTGAAAAAAGCAACACTGATCTCAGTTCTAACAATGCATTCACAGGTGGCAAACCACTGCTTGTCTTTATAAAGAAACACATGTGCGTTTTTACTAAAGCTTTCGTGAAATTAATAATCTTGCAAAACAACGCGATTATCTTTCAAGTAAAGCTTGTACTTAGAAAAGGAACACTGATCTCAGTTCTAACAATGCTTTCACATGTAGGAAAAAACTGCTTGTCTTTACAAAAAACACATGTGCCTTTCTTACTAAAGCTTTCAAGAAATTAATAAACATTCAAACGAACTTGATTATATTTCAACGTAAAACTTGTACTGAGAATAGGAACACTGATGTCAGTTGTAACAATTCTTTTACACGTAGAAAACAACTGCTTGTCTTTACAAAGAAACACATGTGCGTTTCTTACTAAAGCTTTCGTGAAATTAATAAACTTTCAAAAGAATGTAATAATCTTTCAAAGTAAAGCTTGTTCTGAGAAAAGGAACACTGATCTCAGTTCTAAGTATTCTTTTACACGTAGCAAACAACTGCTTGTCTTTACAAAGAAACACATGTGCGTTTCTTACTAAAGCTTTCGTAAAATTAATAAACTTTCAAAGTAACACGATTATCTTTCAAAGTAAATCTTGTACTGAGAAAAGGAACACTGATCTCAGTTCGAACAATGCTTTCACACGTAAAACAACTGCTTGTCTTTACAAAGAAGCACATGTGCGTTTCTTACTAAAGTTTTCGTGAAATTAATAAACTTTCAAAAGAACGTGATTATCTTTCAAAGTAAAGCTTGTTCTGAGAAAAGGAACACTGATCTCAGTTCTAACAATGCTTTCACACTTACCAAACCACTGCTTGTCTTTACAAAGAAACACATGTACGTTTCTTACTAAAGCTTCCGTGAAATTAATAAACTTTCAAAAGAACTTGATTATCTTTCAAAGTAAAGCTTGTACTGAGAAAAGGAACACTGATCTCAGTTCTAACAATGCTTTCACACGTAGCAAACAACTGCTTGTCTTCACAAAGAAACACATGTGCGTTTCTTACTAAAGCTTTCATGAAAGTAATGAACTTGCAAAAGAACGCGATTATCTTTCAAAGTAAAGCTTGTACTGAGAAAAGGAACACTGATCTCAGTTCTAACAACGCTTTCACACGTAGCAAACAACTGCTTGTCTTTACAAAGAAAGACATGTGCGTTTCTTACTAAAGCTTTCGTGAAATTAATAAAGTATTAAAAGAACGCGATTATCTTTCAACGTAAAACTTGTCCTGAGAAAAGGAACACTGTTCAGTTCTCACAATGCTTTCACACGTAGTAAACCACTGCTTGTCTTTACAAAAAACACATGTGCGTTTTTACTAAAGCATTCGTGAAATTAATAAACTTGCAAAATAATGCGATAATCTTTCAAGTAAAGCTTGTACTGAGAAAAGGAACACTGATCTCAGTTCTAACAATGCTTTCACATGTAGCAAACAAATGCTTGCCTTTACAAAGAAACACATGTGCGATTGGTACTTTAGCTCTATTGAAATTAATAAACTTTGAAAGAACTTTATTATCTTTCAAGTAAAGCTTGTACTGAGAAGAGGAACACTGAACTCAGTTCTAACAATGCTTTCACACGTAGCAAACAAATACTTGCCTTTACAAAGAAACACATGTGCGATTGGTACTTGAGCTTTCTTGAAATTAATAATCTTTCAAAGAACATGATTATCTTTCAAAGTAAAGCTTGTACTGAGAAAAGGAACACTGAACTCAATTCCAACAATGTTTTATCATGTAGCAAACAACTGCTTGTCTTTACAAAGAAAAACATGTGCGTTTCTTACTAAAGCTTTCGTGAAATTAATAAACTTTCAAAAGAAGATGATTGTCTTTCAATGTAAAGCATGTACTGAGAAAAGGAACACTCATATCAGTTCTAACAATGCTTTCACACGTAGCAAACCACTGCTTGTCTTTACAAAGAACACATGTGCGTTTTTACTAAAGCTTTGTGAAATTAATAAACTTGCAAAAGAACGCGATTATCTTTCAAGTAAAGCTTGTACTGAGAAAAGGAATACTGATTTCAGTTCTAACCATGCTTTTACGTGTAGCAAACAAATGCTTGCCTTTACAAAGAAATGCATGTGTGATTGGTACTTGAGCTTTCTTGAAATTCCTAAACTTTCAAAGAACATGATTATCTTTCAAAGTAAAGCTTATACTGAGAAAAGGAACACTGAACTCAATTCCAACAATGCTTTATCATGTAGCAAACAACTGCTTGTCTTCACAAAGAAAAACATGTGCGTTTCTTACTAAAGCTTTCGTGAAATTAATAAACTTTCAAAAGAAGATGATTATCTTTCAATGTAAAGCTTGTACTGAGAAAAGGAACACTCATATCAGTTCTAACAATGCTTTCACACGTAGCAAACAACTGCTTGTCTTTACAAAGAACACATGTGCGTTTTTACTAAAGCTTTTGTGAAATTAATAAACTTGCAAAAGAACGCGATTATCTTTCAAAGTAAAGCTTGTACTGAGAAAAGGAACACTGATCTCAGTTCTAACAATGCTATCACACGTAACAAACAGCTGCTTGTTTTTAAAAAGAAACACATGTGTGTTTGGTACTAAAGCATTCGTGAAATTAATAAACTTGCAAAGGAACGTGATTATCTTACAAAGTAAAGCTTGTACTGAGAAAAGGAACACTGATCTCAGTTCTAACAATGCTTTCACACGTAGCAAACAAATGCTTGCCTTTACAAAGAAACACATGTGTGATTGGTAATTGAGCTTTATTGAAATTAATAAACTTTCAAAGAACATGATCATCTTTCAAAGTAAAGCTTGTACTGAGAAAAAGAACATTGAACTCAATTCTAACAATGCTTTATCATGTAGCAAACAGCTGCTTGTCTTTACAAAGAAACACATGTGCGTTTCTTACTAAAGATTTCGTGAAATTAATAAACTTTCAAAAGAACATGATTATCTTTCAAAGTAAAGCTTGTACTCAGGAAAGGAACACTGATCTCAGTTCTAACAATTCTTTTACAGGTAGCAAACAACTGCTTGTCTTTAGAAAGAAACACATGTTCGTTTCTTACTAAAGCTTTCGTGAAATTAATAAACTTTCAAAAGACCGCGATATGTTTCAACGTAAAGCTTGTACTGAGAAAAGGAACACTGATCTCAGTTCCAACAATGCTTTCACATGTGGGAAACAACTGCTTGTCTTTAAAAAGAAACAAATTTGCGTTTCTTACTAAAGCTTTCGTGAAATTAATAAACTTGCAAAAGAACGCAATTATCTTTCAAAATAAAGCTTTTACTGAGAAAAGGAACACTGATCTCAGTTCTCACAATGCTTTCACATGTAGGAAAAAAATACTTGCCTTTACAAAGAAACACATGTGCGATTGGTACTTTAGCTCTCTTGAAATTAATAAATTTTGAAAGAACATTATTATCTTTCAAGTAAAGCTTGTACTGAGAAGAGGAACACTGAACTCAGTTCGAACAATGCTTTCACACGTAGCAAACAAATACTTGCCTTTACAAAGAAACACATGTGCGATTGGTACTTGAGCTTTCTTGAAATTAATAATCTTTCAAAGAACATGATTATCTTTCAAAGTAAAGCTTGTACTGAGAAAAGGAACACTGAACTCAATTCCAACAATGTTTTATCATGTAGCAAACAACTGCTTGTCTTTACAAAGAAAAACATGTGCGTTTCTTACTAAAGCTTTCGTGAAATTAATAAACTTTCAAAAGAAGATGATTATCTTTCAATGTAAAGCATGTACTGAGAAAAGGAACACTCATATCAGTTCTAACAATGCTTTCACACGTAGCAAACCACTGCTTGTCTTTACAAAGAACACATGTGCGTTTTTACTAAAGCTTTGTGAAATTAATAAACTTGCAAAAGAACGCGATTATCTTTCAAGTAAAGCTTGTACTGAGAAAAGGAACACTGATCTCAGTTCTAACCATGCTTTTACACGTAGCAAACAAATGCTTGCCTTTACAAAGAAATGCATGTGTGATTGGTACTTGAGCTTTCTTGAAATTCCTAAACTTTCAAAGAACATGATTATCTTTCAAAGTAAAGCTTGTACTGAGAAAAGGAACACTGAACTCAATTCCAACAATGCTTTATCATGTAGCAAACAACTGCTTGTCTTCACAAAGAAAAACATGTGCGTTTCTTACTAAAGCTTTCGTGAAATTAATAAACTTTCAAAAGAAGATGATTATCTTTCAATGTAAAGCTTGTACTGAGAAAAGGAACACTCAATTCAGTTCTAACAATGCTTTCACACGTAGCAAACAACTGCTTGTCTTTACAAAGAACACATGTGCGTTTTTACTAAAGCTTTTGTGAAATTAATAAACTTGCAAAAGAACGCGATTATCTTTCAAAGTAAAGCTTGTACTGAGAAAAGGAACACTGATCTCAGTTCTAACAATGCTATCACACGTAACAAACAGCTGCTTGTTTTTAAAAAGAAACACATGTGTGTTTGGTACTAAAGCTTTCGTGAAATTAATAAACTTGCAAAGGAACGTGATTATCTTACAAAGTAAAGCTTGTACTGAGAAAAGGAACACTGATCTCAGTTCTAACAATGCTTTCACCCGTAGCAAACAAATGCTTGCCTTTACAAAGAAACACATGTGCGATTGGTAATTGAGCTTTCTTGAAATTAATAAACTTTCAAAGAACATGATCATCTTTCAAAGTAAAGCTTGTACTGAGAAAAGGAACACTGAACTCCATTCTAACAATGCTTCATCATGTAGCAAACAGCTGCTTGTCTTTACAAAGAAACACATGTGCGTTTCTTATTAAAGCTTTCGTGAAATTAATAAACTTTCAAAAGAACATGATTATCTTTCAAAGTAAAGCTTGTTCTCAGAAAAGGAACACTGATCTCAGTTCTAACAATGCTTTCACACGTAGCAAACAACTGCTTGTCTTTAAAAAGAAACACATGTGCTTTTCTTACTAAAGCATTCGTGAAATTAAGAAACTTGCAAAAGTACGTGATTATCTTTCAAGGTATGGCTTGTACTGAGAAAAGGAACACTGATCTCAGTTCTAACAATGCTTCCACACGTAGCAAACAAGTGCTTGTCTTTACAAAGAAACATATGTGCGATTGGTACTTGAGCTTTTTTGAAATTAATAAACTTTCAAAGAACATGATTATCTTTCAAAGTAAAGCTTGTTCTGAGAAAAGGAACACTGATCTCAGTTATAAGTACTATTTTACATGTAGCAAACAACTGCTTGTCTTTCCAGAGAAACACATGTGCGTTTCTTAAAAAGCTTTCGTGAAACTAATAAACTTTCCAAAGAACGCGATTATCTTTCAAAGTAAAGCTTGTACTGAGAAAAGGAACAGAGATCTCAGTTCTAACAATGATTTCAAACTTACCAAACAACTGCTTGTCTTTACAAAGAAACACATGTGCGTTTGGTACTAAAGCTTTCGTGAAATTAATAAATTTTCAAAAGAACACGATTATCTTTCAAAGTAAAGCTTGTACTGAGAAAAGGAACACTGATCTCAGTTTTAAGTATGCTTTCACACGTAGCAAACAACTGCTTGTCTGTACAAAGAAACACATGTGCCTTTTTACTAAAATTACATACAATTAATAAACTTGAAAAAGAACGCGATTATCTTTCAAATAAAGCTTGTACTGAGAAAAGGAACACTGATCTCAGTTCTAACAATGCTTTCACACGTAGCAAACAAATGCTTGCCTTTACAAAGAAACACATGTGAGATTGGTACTTGAGCTTTCTTGAAATTAATAAACTTTCAAGGAACATGATTATCTTTCAAAGTAAAGCTTGTACTGAGAAAAGGAACACTTATCTCAGTTCTAACAATGCTTTCACACGTAGCAAACAACTGCTTTTCTTTAAAAAGAAACACATGTGCTTTTCTTACTAAAGCATTCGTGAAATTAATAAACCTGCAAAAGAACGTGATTACCTTTCAAGGTAAGGCTTGTACTGAGAAAAGGAACACTTATCTCAGTTCTAACAATGCTTTCACATGCAGAAAACAACTGCTTGTCTTTACAAAGAAACACTTGTGCGTTTCTTACTAAAGCTTTCGTGAAAGTAATAAACTTGCAAAAGAACGCGATTAACTTTCAAAGTAAAGCTTGTACTGAGAAAAGGAACACTGATCTCAGTTCTAACAATGCTTTCACACGTAGCAAACAAATACTTGCCTTTACAAAGAAACACATGTGCGATTGGTACTTGAGCTTTCTTGAAATTAATAAACTTTCAAAGAACATGATTATCTTTCAAAGTAAAGCTTGTAATTAGAAAAGGAACACTGAACTCAGTTCCAACAATGCTTTATCATGTAGCGAACAACTGCTTGTCTTTACAAAGAAACACATGTGCGTTTCTTACTAAAGCTTTCGTGAAATTAATAAACTTTCAAAAGAAGATGATTATCTTTCAATGTAAAGCTTGTACTGAGTAAAGGAACACTCATCTCAGTTCTAACAATGCTTTCAGACGTAGCAAACCACTGCTTGTCTTTTCAAAGAATCACATGTGGGTTTTACTAAAGCTTTTGTGAATTTAATAAACTTGCAAAAGAACAGGATTATCTTTCAAGTAAAGCTTGTACTGAGAAAAGGAACACTGATCTCAGTTCTAACATTTCTTTCACACGTAGCAAACAAATGCTTGCCTTTACAAAGAAACGCATGTGTGATTGGTACTTGAGATTTCTTGAAATTCCTTAACTTTCAAAGAACATGATTATCTTTCAAAGTAAAGCTTGTACCGAGAAAAAGAACACTGAACTCAGTTCTAACAATGCTTTCACACATAGCAAACAACTGCTTGTCTTTACAAAGAAACACATGTGCGATTCTTACTAAAGCTTTCGTGATTAATAGACAACAATGGAATACCCAAATTAACATTCCTGCTACTTCTAGAGCCTATATTTCTGGGGATAATATTAAAAGATATTACAAACGGAGAAAACTGGCCATTCGGGCTGTACAAGAACAAGCAATTGATGTCCCTTCAGAGATACCAACAGCCTTGCCTTTAAAATGGTTGACTGAGAAACCAATATGGACAAAGCAATGGCCTTTAGCTGAGGAAAAGTTACAGGCTTTAGAACAGTTGGTACAAGAGCAATTAGATGCTGGACATATAGAAGAATCTACCAGCCCTTGGAATTCTCCTGTATTTGTGGTTAAGAAAAAATCAGGTAAATGGAGAATGGTGACAGATCTCAGGGCTATCAACAAGGTTATTCAACCTATGGGCCCTCTGCAATCTGGAATTCCTTTGCCCTCTTTATTGCCAAAAGGATGGCCTCTCATAGTTATAGATTTAAAGGATTGTTTTTTCACTATACCTTTACAAAAAGAAGATAGAGAAAAATTTGCCTTCACAGTGCCTACTTATAATAATTCTCAACCTTCGAGGAGGTACCACTGGACCGTCCTCCCCCAGGGTATGTTAAATAGCCCCTCCCTGTGCCAACATTTTGTGAATCAACCATTGCAAATAATACGCAAGAAATTTCCCAAATCGATAGTATATCATTACATGGACGACATTTTGTTATCCGATTCAAACATGGATACCTTGAACAGACTGTTTGAAGAAATAAAAATACTTTTACCAAAATGGGGATTGCAAATTGCTCCTGAAAAGATTCAGAAGGGAGATTCTGTTAATTATTTAGGTTATAAAATAGGTTTGCAAAAAATTAAGACACAAAAGGCACAAATTAGGAGAGATCGCCTACGGACTCTTAATGACTTTCAAAGACTATTAGGGGACATTTCCAGTCTACGGCCAGCTATTGGGATAACACCTGATCTAATAATTCATTTGAACAAAACCTTGGATGGTGACAAAGATTTAAACAGTCCCAGAGAATTAACAGCTGAAGCAGAAAAGGAACTGACGATGATTGAGGAAAAATTACAACAGGCACATGTGGATAGGGTAAATCCAGAGCTCGACTGTATTCTCGTCATACTACCATCAAAAATTTCCCCTACAGGAATTTTAATGCAGAGAGATGATATTATCTTGGAATGGATCTTTTTACCACATAAACCAAGTAAGAAACTGAAAACTTTTGTAGAAAAAGTCTCTGAGTTAATTATAAAAGGCAAGTTGAGACCTAGTCAACTAGCAGGCATAGACCCAGCAGAAATTATAGTGCCTTTCACTGCTGATGAACTAAAGAAATTATGGGAAGATAATGAACCATGGCAAAGAGCTTGTGCTAATTTCTTGGGAGACATTAATAACAACTATCCAAAAAGCAAGAGGCTTAACTTCATAAAGAGAACTTCTTGGATCCTTCCTCGAATCGTCCGTGATACTCCAATAACTGGAGCCCGTACGTTCTATACTGATGCCAATAAATCAGGGAAGGCAGGTTACAAATCAGAAGACTTGGGTAAGGTGGAACAAAGTCCTTATGATTCTGTCCAGAAGGCAGAATTATATGCCATTCTTATGGTGCTAAGGGATTTTAAAGAACCTATTAATATAGTTACTGATTCACAATATGCAGAAAGAGTTATTTTACATATTGAAACTGCTGAATTTATACCTGATGATACAGAACTAACCTCTTTGTTTATCCAGGTGCAAGATTTGATTAGGAACAGGCTTTGCCCTATGTACATAACACACATCCGATCCCATACGGGTCTGCCAGGTCCTCTAGCACAAGGTAATGCAGAAATTGATCAATTATTGATTGGTAGTGTGCTACAAGCCTCTGAATTTCATAAAAAACATCATGTTAATAGCAAAGGTTTGAAGAAAGAGTTTTCTATTACATGGCAACAAGCTAGGGAGATTGTAAAGAAATGCCCTACTTGCTCTTTCTATAACCAAACGCCACTGCCTGCAGGGGCTAATCCAAAGGGCACCCAAAGGAATGAAATCTGGCAGATGGATGTGTTCCACTTTGCAGAATTTGGCAAATTAAAATATGTTCATCACACCATTGACACGTATTCAGGCTTTCAGTGGGCAACGGCTTTAAGTTCAGAAAAAGCTGATTCAGTTATCACTCATTTATTAGAAGTCATGGCTATCATGGGTATACCTACACAAATAAAGACAGATAATGGTCCTGCTTATGTCTCTAGGAAAATGAAACGGTTTTTTGATTATTACAATATCAAGCATGTTACAGGTATACCATACAATCCTACAGGTCAAGCAGTCATAGAAAGATCAAATCGAACTATAAAGGATATGTTGAACAAACAGAAAGGGGTGGAAAACACCCCCAGGAATAGGTTACATAATGCTTTGTTAACCTTGAATTTCCTCAACGCTAATGAGAAGGGAACATCGGCTGCAGAAAGACATTGGATAATGGAAAAGTCTACTGAACTAAATCAACCAGTTTATTTCAAGGATGTGCTCACCTCACAATGGAAGCCAGGAGATGTGCTGCGTTGGGGAAGGGGATTTGCTCTTGTCTCCACAGGTGAGGAAAAATTGTGGATTCCATCAAAATTGATAAAGGTTCGTTTTGGTGAAGAGAAGCCAGTTGGGAAAGATAAATAACAATTCAATCACATGGATGGCAATCATACTGATGGTAAGTAATACAAATAGGTTGGGGGCAGGGTTCTCTTCTTATCTCCACAGGAAAATACCCATCTTCAAAGAATTTAAGGTACCCCTAATATTTAATTACTGATGGAGGGACTTGTTCTGTAAGTATTATATATATATATATATATATATATATATATATATATATATGTCTTAAACTTTCTTTGCTTTTCCTCATATCTGTGTCTTTCTTTATATGTCAGTATGTCAGTATATGTCCTTGTTGTTAATGTTTAAATTTCCCATAACAAGCAACAAATTTTCCTACAGTAATCTTTGAAGTTTCCAGGATGAAGATGGGGCCCCACAACATCAACTCCATCTGGTTTTAATGACGTCATGATTTTTTTTTAAAGCGCTAATATTAGACCTGTTTTTTGGTACCAACTACAAGAGACAATTTCGAATGGTGCACATTTTTGACAACACTCTGGTCGGACCTTCTCAAAACGCTCTGAGACTAGTTACAATTTTCTTAGGTCAAAGGTTAATTTGGAAATTTTACCATCATTTGCTTTCACAGGACCCCCTAAGAAGAACGTCGCCCCCATGTCAGCTAGAAGCAATCTTAGAGGACGGCATCCCCTCTCCCAACAGAGTTTGCCCTCAGGGTTGGGGACATCTTTTAATGGTTGGTTTAGGGTTGAGGGGATGGGGTGATTTTTTTTTGGAAAAAAAAAAAGAAGAAGAAGAGGAAGAAGAAGGGGGTAACTGGTTTTTTGGGATGATTGGTATTTGTGAATTACTGTCTATAGAAAATTGTACTGGTACTGTTTCTTGTATATTGATATGTTGAATATTGAATATGAGTGTTCCTACCTCTATTTTTGTATGAGTATGCTTATAACTTTGTCCATATTGTATTGATACATCTACCATATTACATTGTACATTTCTACCTCTGATACTATGACATTGTTTACAGTTGAAGATCATTGTCTTCATATATTGCACAGTTGTTTATTCTTTTAGTCTTCAAAGTTAGATAGGTATTGAGAATTATATGTTTGTCATATTTATTTTTAAGTTTATCAGGTCTTTTAGTTACATAGAGATTATATTTAGTATAGATAGTATGATCTTCAGCCTCTTCGAAGAGCTGTAGAAAATGGCCTTTAATCTAACCTAAAATTTCTATGCCAAAGAGACACAATTACTCCTGGCAACACCACTCTACTCCCGAGAGAACGTTGAGCACCAAAGACACTCCACTGGGAGCTTGTCTTCTTGGCAGAACTGGCCTTTGGGTTAAGAAAAGCCCATACCTCAACTTCTGACAAAGATACAGAATATCCCTAAGTGGATGAAACAGGATTGTCTTATCTTGCCAAGACAGGGTAGGATAGTCCTAAGAAAGTTCCTTGCCTTTAATAATGGTATGCCAGTTATGTTAGGCCTTAGCCAAAGTTGGTTGACTCAACATTGCAAACGAGACTTTGGGTGATTGCCCAGGTAGTCAGTTGTCTCTGTCAATTGTTGCACATTTTGGATATCTCTCGATTGTTAAGTAATATTTATTCCCTTCTCAGATCTTTGACGGAGTTGAAGATTATATAATTGTAGTTACTCTCTATGTTATTTAGACTCCTTGAGATAGAATGCTTAGCAAAAGTTTTGTTCTCAATATTGTTTGTTATATTTATTATTTGTTATTATTGTATATAGTTGTATTTGGTTTGGTTCTATCTTATTTAGACAAAAGGGGGAGATGTAGGGACATAGGCCCACCCATTGGGGGCGTGTTCGCCTCGGGCTAATGTTTACGGATAAATCTGCCAGGCGTGAGCCCAGCAGCCCTTTTCTTTTGCTCCGCTTTTCCGGTACACCGCGGAAACCTGTGGTCCTGTAAGTTTATTTCCTTATTAAAGCTGTATATATCTATATAATCTGTCTACATTCATTTGCGCCACCACACTTTCAGACGTAGCAAACAACTGCTTGTCTTTACAAAAAACACATGTGCGGTTCTTACTAAAGCTTTCATGAAATTAATAAACATTCAAAAGAACACGATTATATTTCAAAGTAAAGCTTGTACTGTGAAAAGTAACACTGATCTCAGTTCTAACAATGCTTTCACATGTAGCAAACAAATGCTTGTCTTTACAAAGAAACACATGTGCGATTGGTACTTTAGCTTTCTTGAAATTAATAAACTTTGAAAGAACATTATTATCTTTCAAGTAAAGCTTGTACTGAGAAGAGGAACACTGAACTCAGTTCTAACAATGCTTTCACATGTAGCAAACAACAGCTTGTCTTTACAAAAAACACATGTGCCTTTCTTACTAAAGCTTTCATGAAATTAATAAACATGCAAACGAACTTGATTATATTTCAAAATAAAGCTTGTACTGAGAATAGGAACACTGATGTCAGTTGTAACAATTCTTTCACACGTAGAAAACAACTGCTTGTCTTTAAAAAGAAACACATGTGCGTTTGGTACTAAAGCTTTCATGAAATTAATAAACTTTCAAAAGAACGCGATTATCTTTCAAAGTGAAGCTTTTACTGAAAAAAGCAACACTGATCTCAGTTCTAACAATGCATTCACAGGTGGCAAACCACTGCTTGTCTTTATAAAGAAACACATGTGCGTTTTTACTAAAGCTTTCGTGAAATTAATAATCTTGCAAAACAACGCGATTATCTTTCAAGTAAAGCTTGTACTTAGAAAAGGAACACTGATCTCAGTTCTAACAATGCTTTCACATGTAGGAAAAAACTGCTTGTCTTTACAAAAAACACATGTGCCTTTCTTACTAAAGCTTTCAAGAAATTAATAAACATTCAAACGAACTTGATTATATTTCAACGTAAAACTTGTACTGAGAATAGGAACACTGATGTCAGTTGTAACAATTCTTTTACACGTAGAAAACAACTGCTTGTCTTTACAAAGAAACACATGTGCGTTTCTTACTAAAGCTTTCGTGAAATTAATAAACTTTCAAAAGAATGTAATAATCTTTCAAAGTAAAGCTTGTTCTGAGAAAAGGAACACTGATCTCAGTTCTAAGTATTCTTTTACACGTAGCAAACAACTGCTTGTCTTTACAAAGAAACACATGTGCGTTTCTTACTAAAGCTTTCGTAAAATTAATAAACTTTCAAAGTAACACGATTATCTTTCAAAGTAAATCTTGTACTGAGAAAAGGAACACTGATCTCAGTTCGAACAATGCTTTCACACGTAAAACAACTGCTTGTCTTTACAAAGAAGC
The DNA here is from genome assembly GCF_950005125.1 of Chionomys nivalis. Taxonomy (NCBI): domain Eukaryota; kingdom Metazoa; phylum Chordata; class Mammalia; order Rodentia; family Cricetidae; genus Chionomys; species Chionomys nivalis. The sequence continues at coordinate 957,948 of NW_026646926.1, read as the reverse complement.
ACATGTGCGTTTCTTACTAAAGTTTTCGTGAAATTAATAAACTTTCAAAAGAACGTGATTATCTTTCAAAGTAAAGCTTGTTCTGAGAAAAGGAACACTGATCTCAGTTCTAACAATGCTTTCACACTTACCAAACCACTGCTTGTCTTTACAAAGAAACACATGTACGTTTCTTACTAAAGCTTCCGTGAAATTAATAAACTTTCAAAAGAACTTGATTATCTTTCAAAGTAAAGCTTGTACTGAGAAAAGGAACACTGATCTCAGTTCTAACAATGCTTTCACACGTAGCAAACAACTGCTTGTCTTCACAAAGAAACACATGTGCGTTTCTTACTAAAGCTTTCATGAAAGTAATGAACTTGCAAAAGAACGCGATTATCTTTCAAAGTAAAGCTTGTACTGAGAAAAGGAACACTGATCTCAGTTCTAACAACGCTTTCACACGTAGCAAACAACTGCTTGTCTTTACAAAGAAAGACATGTGCGTTTCTTACTAAAGCTTTCGTGAAATTAATAAAGTATTAAAAGAACGCGATTATCTTTCAACGTAAAACTTGTCCTGAGAAAAGGAACACTGTTCAGTTCTCACAATGCTTTCACACGTAGTAAACCACTGCTTGTCTTTACAAAAAACACATGTGCGTTTTTACTAAAGCATTCGTGAAATTAATAAACTTGCAAAATAATGCGATAATCTTTCAAGTAAAGCTTGTACTGAGAAAAGGAACACTGATCTCAGTTCTAACAATGCTTTCACATGTAGCAAACAAATGCTTGCCTTTACAAAGAAACACATGTGCGATTGGTACTTTAGCTCTATTGAAATTAATAAACTTTGAAAGAACTTTATTATCTTTCAAGTAAAGCTTGTACTGAGAAGAGGAACACTGAACTCAGTTCTAACAATGCTTTCACACGTAGCAAACAAATACTTGCCTTTACAAAGAAACACATGTGCGATTGGTACTTGAGCTTTCTTGAAATTAATAATCTTTCAAAGAACATGATTATCTTTCAAAGTAAAGCTTGTACTGAGAAAAGGAACACTGAACTCAATTCCAACAATGTTTTATCATGTAGCAAACAACTGCTTGTCTTTACAAAGAAAAACATGTGCGTTTCTTACTAAAGCTTTCGTGAAATTAATAAACTTTCAAAAGAAGATGATTGTCTTTCAATGTAAAGCATGTACTGAGAAAAGGAACACTCATATCAGTTCTAACAATGCTTTCACACGTAGCAAACCACTGCTTGTCTTTACAAAGAACACATGTGCGTTTTTACTAAAGCTTTGTGAAATTAATAAACTTGCAAAAGAACGCGATTATCTTTCAAGTAAAGCTTGTACTGAGAAAAGGAATACTGATTTCAGTTCTAACCATGCTTTTACGTGTAGCAAACAAATGCTTGCCTTTACAAAGAAATGCATGTGTGATTGGTACTTGAGCTTTCTTGAAATTCCTAAACTTTCAAAGAACATGATTATCTTTCAAAGTAAAGCTTATACTGAGAAAAGGAACACTGAACTCAATTCCAACAATGCTTTATCATGTAGCAAACAACTGCTTGTCTTCACAAAGAAAAACATGTGCGTTTCTTACTAAAGCTTTCGTGAAATTAATAAACTTTCAAAAGAAGATGATTATCTTTCAATGTAAAGCTTGTACTGAGAAAAGGAACACTCATATCAGTTCTAACAATGCTTTCACACGTAGCAAACAACTGCTTGTCTTTACAAAGAACACATGTGCGTTTTTACTAAAGCTTTTGTGAAATTAATAAACTTGCAAAAGAACGCGATTATCTTTCAAAGTAAAGCTTGTACTGAGAAAAGGAACACTGATCTCAGTTCTAACAATGCTATCACACGTAACAAACAGCTGCTTGTTTTTAAAAAGAAACACATGTGTGTTTGGTACTAAAGCATTCGTGAAATTAATAAACTTGCAAAGGAACGTGATTATCTTACAAAGTAAAGCTTGTACTGAGAAAAGGAACACTGATCTCAGTTCTAACAATGCTTTCACACGTAGCAAACAAATGCTTGCCTTTACAAAGAAACACATGTGTGATTGGTAATTGAGCTTTATTGAAATTAATAAACTTTCAAAGAACATGATCATCTTTCAAAGTAAAGCTTGTACTGAGAAAAAGAACATTGAACTCAATTCTAACAATGCTTTATCATGTAGCAAACAGCTGCTTGTCTTTACAAAGAAACACATGTGCGTTTCTTACTAAAGATTTCGTGAAATTAATAAACTTTCAAAAGAACATGATTATCTTTCAAAGTAAAGCTTGTACTCAGGAAAGGAACACTGATCTCAGTTCTAACAATTCTTTTACAGGTAGCAAACAACTGCTTGTCTTTAGAAAGAAACACATGTTCGTTTCTTACTAAAGCTTTCGTGAAATTAATAAACTTTCAAAAGACCGCGATATGTTTCAACGTAAAGCTTGTACTGAGAAAAGGAACACTGATCTCAGTTCCAACAATGCTTTCACATGTGGGAAACAACTGCTTGTCTTTAAAAAGAAACAAATTTGCGTTTCTTACTAAAGCTTTCGTGAAATTAATAAACTTGCAAAAGAACGCAATTATCTTTCAAAATAAAGCTTTTACTGAGAAAAGGAACACTGATCTCAGTTCTCACAATGCTTTCACATGTAGGAAAAAAATACTTGCCTTTACAAAGAAACACATGTGCGATTGGTACTTTAGCTCTCTTGAAATTAATAAATTTTGAAAGAACATTATTATCTTTCAAGTAAAGCTTGTACTGAGAAGAGGAACACTGAACTCAGTTCGAACAATGCTTTCACACGTAGCAAACAAATACTTGCCTTTACAAAGAAACACATGTGCGATTGGTACTTGAGCTTTCTTGAAATTAATAATCTTTCAAAGAACATGATTATCTTTCAAAGTAAAGCTTGTACTGAGAAAAGGAACACTGAACTCAATTCCAACAATGTTTTATCATGTAGCAAACAACTGCTTGTCTTTACAAAGAAAAACATGTGCGTTTCTTACTAAAGCTTTCGTGAAATTAATAAACTTTCAAAAGAAGATGATTATCTTTCAATGTAAAGCATGTACTGAGAAAAGGAACACTCATATCAGTTCTAACAATGCTTTCACACGTAGCAAACCACTGCTTGTCTTTACAAAGAACACATGTGCGTTTTTACTAAAGCTTTGTGAAATTAATAAACTTGCAAAAGAACGCGATTATCTTTCAAGTAAAGCTTGTACTGAGAAAAGGAACACTGATCTCAGTTCTAACCATGCTTTTACACGTAGCAAACAAATGCTTGCCTTTACAAAGAAATGCATGTGTGATTGGTACTTGAGCTTTCTTGAAATTCCTAAACTTTCAAAGAACATGATTATCTTTCAAAGTAAAGCTTGTACTGAGAAAAGGAACACTGAACTCAATTCCAACAATGCTTTATCATGTAGCAAACAACTGCTTGTCTTCACAAAGAAAAACATGTGCGTTTCTTACTAAAGCTTTCGTGAAATTAATAAACTTTCAAAAGAAGATGATTATCTTTCAATGTAAAGCTTGTACTGAGAAAAGGAACACTCAATTCAGTTCTAACAATGCTTTCACACGTAGCAAACAACTGCTTGTCTTTACAAAGAACACATGTGCGTTTTTACTAAAGCTTTTGTGAAATTAATAAACTTGCAAAAGAACGCGATTATCTTTCAAAGTAAAGCTTGTACTGAGAAAAGGAACACTGATCTCAGTTCTAACAATGCTATCACACGTAACAAACAGCTGCTTGTTTTTAAAAAGAAACACATGTGTGTTTGGTACTAAAGCTTTCGTGAAATTAATAAACTTGCAAAGGAACGTGATTATCTTACAAAGTAAAGCTTGTACTGAGAAAAGGAACACTGATCTCAGTTCTAACAATGCTTTCACCCGTAGCAAACAAATGCTTGCCTTTACAAAGAAACACATGTGCGATTGGTAATTGAGCTTTCTTGAAATTAATAAACTTTCAAAGAACATGATCATCTTTCAAAGTAAAGCTTGTACTGAGAAAAGGAACACTGAACTCCATTCTAACAATGCTTCATCATGTAGCAAACAGCTGCTTGTCTTTACAAAGAAACACATGTGCGTTTCTTATTAAAGCTTTCGTGAAATTAATAAACTTTCAAAAGAACATGATTATCTTTCAAAGTAAAGCTTGTTCTCAGAAAAGGAACACTGATCTCAGTTCTAACAATGCTTTCACACGTAGCAAACAACTGCTTGTCTTTAAAAAGAAACACATGTGCTTTTCTTACTAAAGCATTCGTGAAATTAAGAAACTTGCAAAAGTACGTGATTATCTTTCAAGGTATGGCTTGTACTGAGAAAAGGAACACTGATCTCAGTTCTAACAATGCTTCCACACGTAGCAAACAAGTGCTTGTCTTTACAAAGAAACATATGTGCGATTGGTACTTGAGCTTTTTTGAAATTAATAAACTTTCAAAGAACATGATTATCTTTCAAAGTAAAGCTTGTTCTGAGAAAAGGAACACTGATCTCAGTTATAAGTACTATTTTACATGTAGCAAACAACTGCTTGTCTTTCCAGAGAAACACATGTGCGTTTCTTAAAAAGCTTTCGTGAAACTAATAAACTTTCCAAAGAACGCGATTATCTTTCAAAGTAAAGCTTGTACTGAGAAAAGGAACAGAGATCTCAGTTCTAACAATGATTTCAAACTTACCAAACAACTGCTTGTCTTTACAAAGAAACACATGTGCGTTTGGTACTAAAGCTTTCGTGAAATTAATAAATTTTCAAAAGAACACGATTATCTTTCAAAGTAAAGCTTGTACTGAGAAAAGGAACACTGATCTCAGTTTTAAGTATGCTTTCACACGTAGCAAACAACTGCTTGTCTGTACAAAGAAACACATGTGCCTTTTTACTAAAATTACATACAATTAATAAACTTGAAAAAGAACGCGATTATCTTTCAAATAAAGCTTGTACTGAGAAAAGGAACACTGATCTCAGTTCTAACAATGCTTTCACACGTAGCAAACAAATGCTTGCCTTTACAAAGAAACACATGTGAGATTGGTACTTGAGCTTTCTTGAAATTAATAAACTTTCAAGGAACATGATTATCTTTCAAAGTAAAGCTTGTACTGAGAAAAGGAACACTTATCTCAGTTCTAACAATGCTTTCACACGTAGCAAACAACTGCTTTTCTTTAAAAAGAAACACATGTGCTTTTCTTACTAAAGCATTCGTGAAATTAATAAACCTGCAAAAGAACGTGATTACCTTTCAAGGTAAGGCTTGTACTGAGAAAAGGAACACTTATCTCAGTTCTAACAATGCTTTCACATGCAGAAAACAACTGCTTGTCTTTACAAAGAAACACTTGTGCGTTTCTTACTAAAGCTTTCGTGAAAGTAATAAACTTGCAAAAGAACGCGATTAACTTTCAAAGTAAAGCTTGTACTGAGAAAAGGAACACTGATCTCAGTTCTAACAATGCTTTCACACGTAGCAAACAAATACTTGCCTTTACAAAGAAACACATGTGCGATTGGTACTTGAGCTTTCTTGAAATTAATAAACTTTCAAAGAACATGATTATCTTTCAAAGTAAAGCTTGTAATTAGAAAAGGAACACTGAACTCAGTTCCAACAATGCTTTATCATGTAGCGAACAACTGCTTGTCTTTACAAAGAAACACATGTGCGTTTCTTACTAAAGCTTTCGTGAAATTAATAAACTTTCAAAAGAAGATGATTATCTTTCAATGTAAAGCTTGTACTGAGTAAAGGAACACTCATCTCAGTTCTAACAATGCTTTCAGACGTAGCAAACCACTGCTTGTCTTTTCAAAGAATCACATGTGGGTTTTACTAAAGCTTTTGTGAATTTAATAAACTTGCAAAAGAACAGGATTATCTTTCAAGTAAAGCTTGTACTGAGAAAAGGAACACTGATCTCAGTTCTAACATTTCTTTCACACGTAGCAAACAAATGCTTGCCTTTACAAAGAAACGCATGTGTGATTGGTACTTGAGATTTCTTGAAATTCCTTAACTTTCAAAGAACATGATTATCTTTCAAAGTAAAGCTTGTACCGAGAAAAAGAACACTGAACTCAGTTCTAACAATGCTTTCACACATAGCAAACAACTGCTTGTCTTTACAAAGAAACACATGTGCGATTCTTACTAAAGCTTTCGTGATTAATAGACAACAATGGAATACCCAAATTAACATTCCTGCTACTTCTAGAGCCTATATTTCTGGGGATAATATTAAAAGATATTACAAACGGAGAAAACTGGCCATTCGGGCTGTACAAGAACAAGCAATTGATGTCCCTTCAGAGATACCAACAGCCTTGCCTTTAAAATGGTTGACTGAGAAACCAATATGGACAAAGCAATGGCCTTTAGCTGAGGAAAAGTTACAGGCTTTAGAACAGTTGGTACAAGAGCAATTAGATGCTGGACATATAGAAGAATCTACCAGCCCTTGGAATTCTCCTGTATTTGTGGTTAAGAAAAAATCAGGTAAATGGAGAATGGTGACAGATCTCAGGGCTATCAACAAGGTTATTCAACCTATGGGCCCTCTGCAATCTGGAATTCCTTTGCCCTCTTTATTGCCAAAAGGATGGCCTCTCATAGTTATAGATTTAAAGGATTGTTTTTTCACTATACCTTTACAAAAAGAAGATAGAGAAAAATTTGCCTTCACAGTGCCTACTTATAATAATTCTCAACCTTCGAGGAGGTACCACTGGACCGTCCTCCCCCAGGGTATGTTAAATAGCCCCTCCCTGTGCCAACATTTTGTGAATCAACCATTGCAAATAATACGCAAGAAATTTCCCAAATCGATAGTATATCATTACATGGACGACATTTTGTTATCCGATTCAAACATGGATACCTTGAACAGACTGTTTGAAGAAATAAAAATACTTTTACCAAAATGGGGATTGCAAATTGCTCCTGAAAAGATTCAGAAGGGAGATTCTGTTAATTATTTAGGTTATAAAATAGGTTTGCAAAAAATTAAGACACAAAAGGCACAAATTAGGAGAGATCGCCTACGGACTCTTAATGACTTTCAAAGACTATTAGGGGACATTTCCAGTCTACGGCCAGCTATTGGGATAACACCTGATCTAATAATTCATTTGAACAAAACCTTGGATGGTGACAAAGATTTAAACAGTCCCAGAGAATTAACAGCTGAAGCAGAAAAGGAACTGACGATGATTGAGGAAAAATTACAACAGGCACATGTGGATAGGGTAAATCCAGAGCTCGACTGTATTCTCGTCATACTACCATCAAAAATTTCCCCTACAGGAATTTTAATGCAGAGAGATGATATTATCTTGGAATGGATCTTTTTACCACATAAACCAAGTAAGAAACTGAAAACTTTTGTAGAAAAAGTCTCTGAGTTAATTATAAAAGGCAAGTTGAGACCTAGTCAACTAGCAGGCATAGACCCAGCAGAAATTATAGTGCCTTTCACTGCTGATGAACTAAAGAAATTATGGGAAGATAATGAACCATGGCAAAGAGCTTGTGCTAATTTCTTGGGAGACATTAATAACAACTATCCAAAAAGCAAGAGGCTTAACTTCATAAAGAGAACTTCTTGGATCCTTCCTCGAATCGTCCGTGATACTCCAATAACTGGAGCCCGTACGTTCTATACTGATGCCAATAAATCAGGGAAGGCAGGTTACAAATCAGAAGACTTGGGTAAGGTGGAACAAAGTCCTTATGATTCTGTCCAGAAGGCAGAATTATATGCCATTCTTATGGTGCTAAGGGATTTTAAAGAACCTATTAATATAGTTACTGATTCACAATATGCAGAAAGAGTTATTTTACATATTGAAACTGCTGAATTTATACCTGATGATACAGAACTAACCTCTTTGTTTATCCAGGTGCAAGATTTGATTAGGAACAGGCTTTGCCCTATGTACATAACACACATCCGATCCCATACGGGTCTGCCAGGTCCTCTAGCACAAGGTAATGCAGAAATTGATCAATTATTGATTGGTAGTGTGCTACAAGCCTCTGAATTTCATAAAAAACATCATGTTAATAGCAAAGGTTTGAAGAAAGAGTTTTCTATTACATGGCAACAAGCTAGGGAGATTGTAAAGAAATGCCCTACTTGCTCTTTCTATAACCAAACGCCACTGCCTGCAGGGGCTAATCCAAAGGGCACCCAAAGGAATGAAATCTGGCAGATGGATGTGTTCCACTTTGCAGAATTTGGCAAATTAAAATATGTTCATCACACCATTGACACGTATTCAGGCTTTCAGTGGGCAACGGCTTTAAGTTCAGAAAAAGCTGATTCAGTTATCACTCATTTATTAGAAGTCATGGCTATCATGGGTATACCTACACAAATAAAGACAGATAATGGTCCTGCTTATGTCTCTAGGAAAATGAAACGGTTTTTTGATTATTACAATATCAAGCATGTTACAGGTATACCATACAATCCTACAGGTCAAGCAGTCATAGAAAGATCAAATCGAACTATAAAGGATATGTTGAACAAACAGAAAGGGGTGGAAAACACCCCCAGGAATAGGTTACATAATGCTTTGTTAACCTTGAATTTCCTCAATGCTAATGAGAAGGGAACATCGGCTGCAGAAAGACATTGGATAATGGAAAAGTCTACTGAACTAAATCAACCAGTTTATTTCAAGGATGTGCTCACCTCACAATGGAAGCCAGGAGATGTGCTGCGTTGGGGAAGGGGATTTGCTCTTGTCTCCACAGGTGAGGAAAAATTGTGGATTCCATCAAAATTGATAAAGGTTCGTTTTGATGAAGAGAAGCCAGTTGGGAAAGATAAATAACAATTCAATCACATGGATGGCAATCATACTGATGGTAAGTAATACAAATAGGTTGGGGTCAGGGTTCTCTTCTTATCTCCACAGGAAAATACCCATCTTCAAAGAATTTAAGGTACCCCTAATATTTAATTACTGATGGAGGGACTTGTTCTGTAAGTATTAATATATATATATATATATATATATATATATATATATATATATATGTCTTAAACTTTCTTTGCTTTTCCTCATATCTGTGTCTTTCTTTATATGTCAGTATGTCAGTATATGTCCTTGTTGTTAATGTTTAAATTTCCCATAACAAGCAACAAATTTTCCTACAGTAATCTTTGAAGTTTCCAGGATGAAGATGGGGCCCCACAACATCAACTCCATCTGGTTTTAATGACGTCATGATTTTTTTTTAAAGCGCTAATATTAGACCTGTTTTTTGGTACCAACTACAAGAGACAATTTCGAATGGTGCACATTTTTGACAACACTCTGGTCGGACCTTCTCAAAACGCTCTGAGACTAGTTACAATTTTCTTAGGTCAAAGGTTAATTTGGAAATTTTACCATCATTTGCTTTCACAGGACCCCCTAAGAAGAACGTCGCCCCCATGTCAGCTAGAAGCAATCTTAGAGGACGGCATCCCCTCTCCCAACAGAGTTTGCCCTCAGGGTTGGGGACATCTTTTAATGGTTGGTTTAGGGTTGAGGGGATGGGGTGATTTTTTTTTGGAAAAAAAAAAAGAAGAAGAAGAGGAAGAAGAAGGGGGTAACTGGTTTTTTGGGATGATTGGTATTTGTGAATTACTGTCTATAGAAAATTGTACTGGTACTGTTTCTTGTATATTGATATGTTGAATATTGAATATGAGTGTTCCTACCTCTATTTTTGTATGAGTATGCTTATAACTTTGTCCATATTGTATTGATACATCTACCATATTACATTGTACATTTCTACCTCTGATACTATGACATTGTTTACAGTTGAAGATCATTGTCTTCATATATTGCACAGTTGTTTATTCTTTTAGTCTTCAAAGTTAGATAGGTATTGAGAATTATATGTTTGTCATATTTATTTTTAAGTTTATCAGGTCTTTTAGTTACATAGAGATTATATTTAGTATAGATAGTATGATCTTCAGCCTCTTCGAAGAGCTGTAGAAAATGGCCTTTAATCTAACCTAAAATTTCTATGCCAAAGAGACACAATTACTCCTGGCAACACCACTCTACTCCCGAGAGAACGTTGAGCACCAAAGACACTCCACTGGGAGCTTGTCTTCTTGGCAGAACTGGCCTTTGGGTTAAGAAAAGCCCATACCTCAACTTCTGACAAAGATACAGAATATCCCTAAGTGGATGAAACAGGATTGTCTTATCTTGCCAAGACAGGGTAGGATAGTCCTAAGAAAGTTCCTTGCCTTTAATAATGGTATGCCAGTTATGTTAGGCCTTAGCCAAAGTTGGTTGACTCAACATTGCAAACGAGACTTTGGGTGATTGCCCAGGTAGTCAGTTGTCTCTGTCAATTGTTGCACATTTTGGATATCTCTCGATTGTTAAGTAATATTTATTCCCTTCTCAGATCTTTGACGGAGTTGAAGATTATATAATTGTAGTTACTCTCTATGTTATTTAGACTCCTTGAGATAGAATGCTTAGCAAAAGTTTTGTTCTCAATATTGTTTGTTATATTTATTATTTGTTATTATTGTATATAGTTGTATTTGGTTTGGTTCTATCTTATTTAGACAAAAGGGGGAGATGTAGGGACATAGGCCCACCCATTGGGGGCGTGTTCGCCTCGGGCTAATGTTTACGGATAAATCTGCCAGGCGTGAGCCCAGCAGCCCTTTTCTTTTGCTCCGCTTTTCCGGTACACCGCGGAAACCTGTGGTCCTGTAAGTTTATTTCCTTATTAAAGCTGTATATATCTATATAATCTGTCTACATTCATTTGCGCCACCACACTTTCAGACGTAGCAAACAACTGCTTGTCTTTACAAAAAACACATGTGCGGTTCTTACTAAAGCTTTCATGAAATTAATAAACATTCAAAAGAACACGATTATATTTCAAAGTAAAGCTTGTACTGTGAAAAGTAACACTGATCTCAGTTCTAACAATGCTTTCACATGTAGCAAACAAATGCTTGTCTTTACAAAGAAACACATGTGCGATTGGTACTTTAGCTTTCTTGAAATTAATAAACTTTGAAAGAACATTATTATCTTTCAAGTAAAGCTTGTACTGAGAAGAGGAACACTGAACTCAGTTCTAACAATGCTTTCACATGTAGCAAACAACAGCTTGTCTTTACAAAAAACACATGTGCCTTTCTTACTAAAGCTTTCATGAAATTAATAAACATGCAAACGAACTTGATTATATTTCAAAATAAAGCTTGTACTGAGAATAGGAACACTGATGTCAGTTGTAACAATTCTTTCACACGTAGAAAACAACTGCTTGTCTTTAAAAAGAAACACATGTGCGTTTGGTACTAAAGCTTTCATGAAATTAATAAACTTTCAAAAGAACGCGATTATCTTTCAAAGTGAAGCTTTTACTGAAAAAAGCAACACTGATCTCAGTTCTAACAATGCATTCACAGGTGGCAAACCACTGCTTGTCTTTATAAAGAAACACATGTGCGTTTTTACTAAAGCTTTCGTGAAATTAATAATCTTGCAAAACAACGCGATTATCTTTCAAGTAAAGCTTGTACTTAGAAAAGGAACACTGATCTCAGTTCTAACAATGCTTTCACATGTAGGAAAAAACTGCTTGTCTTTACAAAAAACACATGTGCCTTTCTTACTAAAGCTTTCAAGAAATTAATAAACATTCAAACGAACTTGATTATATTTCAACGTAAAACTTGTACTGAGAATAGGAACACTGATGTCAGTTGTAACAATTCTTTTACACGTAGAAAACAACTGCTTGTCTTTACAAAGAAACACATGTGCGTTTCTTACTAAAGCTTTCGTGAAATTAATAAACTTTCAAAAGAATGTAATAATCTTTCAAAGTAAAGCTTGTTCTGAGAAAAGGAACACTGATCTCAGTTCTAAGTATTCTTTTACACGTAGCAAACAACTGCTTGTCTTTACAAAGAAACACATGTGCGTTTCTTACTAAAGCTTTCGTAAAATTAATAAACTTTCAAAGTAACACGATTATCTTTCAAAGTAAATCTTGTACTGAGAAAAGGAACACTGATCTCAGTTCGAACAATGCTTTCACACGTAAAACAACTGCTTGTCTTTACAAAGAAGCACATGTGCGTTTCTTACTAAAGTTTTCGTGAAATTAATAAACTTTCAAAAGAACGTGATTATCTTTCAAAGTAAAGCTTGTTCTGAGAAAAGGAACACTGATCTCAGTTCTAACAATGCTTTCACACTTACCAAACCACTGCTTGTCTTTACAAAGAAACACATGTACGTTTCTTACTAAAGCTTCCGTGAAATTAATAAACTTTCAAAAGAACTTGATTATCTTTCAAAGTAAAGCTTGTACTGAGAAAAGGAACACTGATCTCAGTTCTAACAATGCTTTCACACGTAGCAAACAACTGCTTGTCTTCACAAAGAAACACATGTGCGTTTCTTACTAAAGCTTTCATGAAAGTAATGAACTTGCAAAAGAACGCGATTATCTTTCAAAGTAAAGCTTGTACTGAGAAAAGGAACACTGATCTCAGTTCTAACAACGCTTTCACACGTAGCAAACAACTGCTTGTCTTTACAAAGAAAGACATGTGCGTTTCTTACTAAAGCTTTCGTGAAATTAATAAAGTATTAAAAGAACGCGATTATCTTTCAACGTAAAACTTGTCCTGAGAAAAGGAACACTGTTCAGTTCTCACAATGCTTTCACACGTAGTAAACCACTGCTTGTCTTTACAAAAAACACATGTGCGTTTTTACTAAAGCATTCGTGAAATTAATAAACTTGCAAAATAATGCGATAATCTTTCAAGTAAAGCTTGTACTGAGAAAAGGAACACTGATCTCAGTTCTAACAATGCTTTCACATGTAGCAAACAAATGCTTGCCTTTACAAAGAAACACATGTGCGATTGGTACTTTAGCTCTATTGAAATTAATAAACTTTGAAAGAACTTTATTATCTTTCAAGTAAAGCTTGTACTGAGAAGAGGAACACTGAACTCAGTTCTAACAATGCTTTCACACGTAGCAAACAAATACTTGCCTTTACAAAGAAACACATGTGCGATTGGTACTTGAGCTTTCTTGAAATTAATAATCTTTCAAAGAACATGATTACCTTTCAAAGTAAAGCTTGTACTGAGAAAAGGAACACTGAACTCAATTCCAACAATGTTTTATCATGTAGCAAACAACTGCTTGTCTTTACAAAGAAAAACATGTGCGTTTCTTACTAAAGCTTTCGTGAAATTAATAAACTTTCAAAAGAAGATGATTGTCTTTCAATGTAAAGCATGTACTGAGAAAAGGAACACTCATATCAGTTCTAACAATGCTTTCACACGTAGCAAACCACTGCTTGTCTTTACAAAGAACACATGTGCGTTTTTACTAAAGCTTTTGTGAAATTAATAAACTTGCAAAAGAACGCGATTATCTTTCAAAGTAAAGCTTGTACTGAGAAAAGGAACACTGATCTCAGTTCTAACAATGCTATCACACGTAACAAACAGCTGCTTGTTTTTAAAAAGAAACACATGTGTGTTTGGTACTAAAGCTTTCGTGAAATTAATAAACTTGCAAAGGAACGTGATTATCTTACAAAGTAAAGCTTGTACTGAGAAAAGGAACACTGATCTCAGTTCTAACAATGCTTTCACCCGTAGCAAACAAATGCTTGCCTTTACAAAGAAACACATGTGCGATTGGTAATTGAGCTTTCTTGAAATTAATAAACTTTCAAAGAACATGATCATCTTTCAAAGTAAAGCTTGTACTGAGAAAAGGAACACTGAACTCCATTCTAACAATGCTTCATCATGTAGCAAACAGCTGCTTGTCTTTACAAAGAAACACATGTGCGTTTCTTATTAAAGCTTTCGTGAAATTAATAAACTTTCAAAAGAACATGATTATCTTTCAAAGTAAAGCTTGTTCTCAGAAAAGGAACACTGATCTCAGTTCTAACAATGCTTTCACACGTAGCAAACAACTGCTTGTCTTTAAAAAGAAACACATGTGCTTTTCTTACTAAAGCATTCGTGAAATTAAGAAACTTGCAAAAGTACGTGATTATCTTTCAAGGTATGGCTTGTACTGAGAAAAGGAACACTGATCTCAGTTCTAACAATGCTTCCACACGTAGCAAACAAGTGCTTGTCTTTACAAAGAAACATATGTGCGATTGGTACTTGAGCTTTTTTGAAATTAATAAACTTTCAAAGAACATGATTATCTTTCAAAGTAAAGCTTGTTCTGAGAAAAGGAACACTGATCTCAGTTATAAGTACTATTTTACATGTAGCAAACAACTGCTTGTCTTTCCAGAGAAACACATGTGCGTTTCTTAAAAAGCTTTCGTGAAACTAATAAACTTTCCAAAGAACGCGATTATCTTTCAAAGTAAAGCTTGTACTGAGAAAAGGAACAGAGATCTCAGTTCTAACAATGATTTCAAACTTACCAAACAACTGCTTGTCTTTACAAAGAAACACATGTGCGTTTGGTACTAAAGCTTTCGTGAAATTAATAAATTTTCAAAAGAACACGATTATCTTTCAAAGTAAAGCTTGTACTGAGAAAAGGAACACTGATCTCAGTTTTAAGTATGCTTTCACACGTAGCAAACAACTGCTTGTCTGTACAAAGAAACACATGTGCCTTTTTACTAAAATTACATACAATTAATAAACTTGAAAAAGAACGCGATTATCTTTCAAATAAAGCTTGTACTGAGAAAAGGAACACTGATCTCAGTTCTAACAATGCTTTCACACGTAGCAAACAAATGCTTGCCTTTACAAAGAAACACATGTGAGATTGGTACTTGAGCTTTCTTGAAATTAATAAACTTTCAAGGAACATGATTATCTTTCAAAGTAAAGCTTGTACTGAGAAAAGGAACACTTATCTCAGTTCTAACAATGCTTTCACACGTAGCAAACAACTGCTTTTCTTTAAAAAGAAACACATGTGCTTTTCTTACTAAAGCATTCGTGAAATTAATAAACCTGCAAAAGAACGTGATTACCTTTCAAGGTAAGGCTTGTACTGAGAAAAGGAACACTTATCTCAGTTCTAACAATGCTTTCACATGCAGAAAACAACTGCTTGTCTTTACAAAGAAACACTTGTGCGTTTCTTACTAAAGCTTTCGTGAAAGTAATAAACTTGCAAAAGAACGCGATTAACTTTCAAAGTAAAGCTTGTACTGAGAAAAGGAACACTGATCTCAGTTCTAACAATGCTTTCACACGTAGCAAACAAATACTTGCCTTTACAAAGAAACACATGTGCGATTGGTACTTGAGCTTTCTTGAAATTAATAAACTTTCAAAGAACATGATTATCTTTCAAAGTAAAGCTTGTAATTAGAAAAGGAACACTGAACTCAGTTCCAACAATGCTTTATCATGTAGCGAACAACTGCTTGTCTTTACAAAGAAACACATGTGCGTTTCTTACTAAAGCTTTCGTGAAATTAATAAACTTTCAAAAGAAGATGATTATCTTTCAATGTAAAGCTTGTACTGAGTAAAGGAACACTCATCTCAGTTCTAACAATGCTTTCAGACGTAGCAAACCACTGCTTGTCTTTTCAAAGAATCACATGTGGGTTTTACTAAAGCTTTTGTGAATTTAATAAACTTGCAAAAGAACAGGATTATCTTTCAAGTAAAGCTTGTACTGAGAAAAGGAACACTGATCTCAGTTCTAACATTTCTTTCACACGTAGCAAACAAATGCTTGCCTTTACAAAGAAACGCATGTGTGATTGGTACTTGAGATTTCTTGAAATTCCTTAACTTTCAAAGAACATGATTATCTTTCAAAGTAAAGCTTGTACCGAGAAAAAGAACACTGAACTCAGTTCTAACAATGCTTTCACACATAGCAAACAACTGCTTGTCTTTACAAAGAAACACATGTGCGATTCTTACTAAAGCTTTTGTGATTAATAGACAACAATGGAATACCCAAATTAACATTCCTGCTACTTCTAGAGCCTATATTTCTGGGGATAATATTAAAAGATATTACAAACGGAGAAAACTGGCCATTCGGGCTGTACAAGAACAAGCAATTGATGTCCCTTCAGAGATACCAACAGCCTTGCCTTTAAAATGGTTGACTGAGAAACCAATATGGACAAAGCAATGGCCTTTAGCTGAGGAAAAGTTACAGGCTTTAGAACAGTTGGTACAAGAGCAATTAGATGCTGGACATATAGAAGAATCTACCAGCCCTTGGAATTCTCCTGTATTTGTGGTTAAGAAAAAATCAGGTAAATGGAGAATGGTGACAGATCTCAGGGCTATCAACAAGGTTATTCAACCTATGGGCCCTCTGCAATCTGGAATTCCTTTGCCCTCTTTATTGCCAAAAGGATGGCCTCTCATAGTTATAGATTTAAAGGATTGTTTTTTCACTATACCTTTACAAAAAGAAGATAGAGAAAAATTTGCCTTCACAGTGCCTACTTATAATAATTCTCAACCTTCGAGGAGGTACCACTGGACCGTCCTCCCCCAGGGTATGTTAAATAGCCCCTCCCTGTGCCAACATTTTGTGAATCAACCATTGCAAATAATACGCAAGAAATTTCCCAAATCGATAGTATATCATTACATGGACGACATTTTGTTATCCGATTCAAACATGGATACCTTGAACAGACTGTTTGAAGAAATAAAAATACTTTTACCAAAATGGGGATTGCAAATTGCTCCTGAAAAGATTCAGAAGGGAGATTCTGTTAATTATTTAGGTTATAAAATAGGTTTGCAAAAAATTAAGACACAAAAGGCACAAATTAGGAGAGATCGCCTACGGACTCTTAATGACTTTCAAAGACTATTAGGGGACATTTCCAGTCTACGGCCAGCTATTGGGATAACACCTGATCTAATAATTCATTTGAACAAAACCTTGGATGGTGACAAAGATTTAAACAGTCCCAGAGAATTAACAGCTGAAGCAGAAAAGGAACTGACGATGATTGAGGAAAAATTACAACAGGCACATGTGGATAGGGTAAATCCAGAGCTCGACTGTATTCTCGTCATACTACCATCAAAAATTTCCCCTACAGGAATTTTAATGCAGAGAGATGATATTATCTTGGAATGGATCTTTTTACCACATAAACCAAGTAAGAAACTGAAAACTTTTGTAGAAAAAGTCTCTGAGTTAATTATAAAAGGCAAGTTGAGACCTAGTCAACTAGCAGGCATAGACCCAGCAGAAATTATAGTGCCTTTCACTGCTGATGAACTAAAGAAATTATGGGAAGATAATGAACCATGGCAAAGAGCTTGTGCTAATTTCTTGGGAGACATTAATAACAACTATCCAAAAAGCAAGAGGCTTAACTTCATAAAGAGAACTTCTTGGATCCTTCCTCGAATCGTCCGTGATACTCCAATAACTGGAGCCCGTACGTTCTATACTGATGCCAATAAATCAGGGAAGGCAGGTTACAAATCAGAAGACTTGGGTAAGGTGGAACAAAGTCCTTATGATTCTGTCCAGAAGGCAGAATTATATGCCATTCTTATGGTGCTAAGGGATTTTAAAGAACCTATTAATATAGTTACTGATTCACAATATGCAGAAAGAGTTATTTTACATATTGAAACTGCTGAATTTATACCTGATGATACAGAACTAACCTCTTTGTTTATCCAGGTGCAAGATTTGATTAGGAACAGGCTTTGCCCTATGTACATAACACACATCCGATCCCATACGGGTCTGCCAGGTCCTCTAGCACAAGGTAATGCAGAAATTGATCAATTATTGATTGGTAGTGTGCTACAAGCCTCTGAATTTCATAAAAAACATCATGTTAATAGCAAAGGTTTGAAGAAAGAGTTTTCTATTACATGGCAACAAGCTAGGGAGATTGTAAAGAAATGCCCTACTTGCTCTTTCTATAACCAAACGCCACTGCCTGCAGGGGCTAATCCAAAGGGCACCCAAAGGAATGAAATCTGGCAGATGGATGTGTTCCACTTTGCAGAATTTGGCAAATTAAAATATGTTCATCACACCATTGACACGTATTCAGGCTTTCAGTGGGCAACGGCTTTAAGTTCAGAAAAAGCTGATTCAGTTATCACTCATTTATTAGAAGTCATGGCTATCATGGGTATACCTACACAAATAAAGACAGATAATGGTCCTGCTTATGTCTCTAGGAAAATGAAACGGTTTTTTGATTATTACAATATCAAGCATGTTACAGGTATACCATACAATCCTACAGGTCAAGCAGTCATAGAAAGATCAAATCGAACTATAAAGGATATGTTGAACAAACAGAAAGGGGTGGAAAACACCCCCAGGAATAGGTTACATAATGCTTTGTTAACCTTGAATTTCCTCAACGCTAATGAGAAGGGAACATCGGCTGCAGAAAGACATTGGATAATGGAAAAGTCTACTGAACTAAATCAACCAGTTTATTTCAAGGATGTGCTCACCTCACAATGGAAGCCAGGAGATGTGCTGCGTTGGGGAAGGGGATTTGCTCTTGTCTCCACAGGTGAGGAAAAATTGTGGATTCCATCAAAATTGATAAAGGTTCGTTTTGGTGAAGAGAAGCCAGTTGGGAAAGATAAATAACAATTCAATCACATGGATGGCAATCATACTGATGGTAAGTAATACAAATAGGTTGGGGGCAGGGTTCTCTTCTTATCTCCACAGGAAAATACCCATCTTCAAAGAATTTAAGGTACCCCTAATATTTAATTACTGATGGAGGGACTTGTTCTGTAAGTATTAATTTATATATATATATATGTATATATATATATATATATATGTCTTAAACTTTCTTTGCTTTTCCTCATATCTGTGTCTTTCTTTATATGTCAGTATGTCAGTATATGTCCTTGTTGTTAATGTTTAAATTTCCCATAACAAGCAACAAATTTTCCTACAGTAATCTTTGAAGTTTCCAGGATGAAGATGGGGCCCCACAACATCAACTCCATCTGGTTTTAATGACGTCATGATTTTTTTTTAAAGCGCTAATATTAGACCTGTTTTTTGGTACCAACTACAAGAGACAATTTCGAATGGTGCACATTTTTGACAACACTCTGGTCGGACCTTCTCAAAACGCTCTGAGACTAGTTACAATTTTCTTAGGTCAAAGGTTAATTTGGAAATTTTACCATCATTTGCTTTCACAGGACCCCCTAAGAAGAACGTCGCCCCCATGTCAGCTAGAAGCAATCTTAGAGGACGGCATCCCCTCTCCCAACAGAGTTTGCCCTCAGGGTTGGGGACATCTTTTAATGGTTGGTTTAGGGTTGAGGGGATGGGGTGATATTTTTTTTGGAAAAAAAAAATAGAAGAAGAAGAGGAAGAAGAAGGGGGTAACTGGTTTTTTGGGATGATTGGTATTTGTGAATTACTGTCTATAGAAAATTGTACTGGTACTGTTTCTTGTATATTGATATGTTGAATATTGAATATGAGTGTTCCTACCTCTATTTTTGTATGAGTATGCTTATAACTTTGTCCATATTGTATTGATACATCTACCATATTACATTGTACATTTCTACCTCTGATACTATGACATTGTTTACAGTTGAAGATCATTGTCTTCATATATTGCACAGTTGTTTATTCTTTTAGTCTTCAAAGTTAGATAGGTATTGAGAATTATATGTTTGTCATATTTATTTTTAAGTTTATCAGGTCTTTTAGTTACATAGAGATTATATTTAGTATAGATAGTATGATCTTCAGCCTCTTCGAAGAGCTGTAGAAAATGGCCTTTAATCTAACCTAAAATTTCTATGCCAAAGAGACACAATTACTCCTGGCAACACCACTCTACTCCCGAGAGAACGTTGAGCACCAAAGACACTCCACTGGGAGCTTGTCTTCTTGGCAGAACTGGCCTTTGGGTTAAGAAAAGCCCATACCTCAACTTCTGACAAAGATACAGAATATCCCTAAGTGGATGAAACAGGATTGTCTTATCTTGCCAAGACAGGGTAGGATAGTCCTAAGAAAGTTCCTTGCCTTTAATAATGGTATGCCAGTTATGTTAGGCCTTAGCCAAAGTTGGTTGACTCAACATTGCAAACGAGACTTTGGGTGATTGCCCAGGTAGTCAGTTGTCTCTGTCAATTGTTGCACATTTTGGATATCTCTCGATTGTTAAGTAATATTTATTCCCTTCTCAGATCTTTGACGGAGTTGAAGATTATATAATTGTAGTTACTCTCTATGTTATTTAGACTCCTTGAGATAGAATGTTTAGCAAAAGTTTTGTTCTCAATATTGTTTGTTATATTTATTATTTGTTATTATTGTATATAGTTGTATTTGGTTTGGTTCTATCTTATTTAGACAAAAGGGGGAGATGTAGGGACATAGGCCCACCCATTGGGGGCGTGTTCGCCTCGGGCTAATGTTTACGGATAAATCTGCCAGGCGTGAGCCCAGCAGCCCTTTTCTTTTGCTCCGCTTTTCCGGTACACCGCGGAAACCTGTGGTCCTGTAAGTTTATTTCCTTATTAAAGCTGCATATATCTATATAATCTGTCTACATTCATTTGCGCCACCACACTTTCAGACGTAGCAAACAACTGCTTGTCTTTACAAAAAACACATGTGCGTTTCTTACTAAAGCTTTCATGAAATTAATAAACATTCAAAAGAACACGATTATATTTCAAAGTAAAGCTTGTACTGTGAAAAGGAACACTGATCTCAGTTCTAACAATGCTTTCACATGTAGCAAACAAATGCTTGTCTTTACAAAGAAACACATGTGCGATTGGTACTTTAGCTTTCTTGAAATTAATAAACTTTGAAAGAACATTATTATCTTTCAAGTAAAGCTTGTACTGAGAAGAGGAACACTGAACTCAGTTCTAACAATGCTTTCACATGTAGCAAACAACAGCTTGTCTTTACAAAAAACACATGTGCCTTTCTTACTAAAGCTTTCATGAAATTAATAAACATGCAAACGAACTTGATTATATTTCAAAATAAAGCTTGTACTGAGAATAGGAACACTGATGTCAGTTGTAACAATTCTTTCACACGTAGAAAACAACTGCTTGTCTTTAAAAAGAAACACATGTGCGTTTGGTACTAAAGCTTTCATGAAATTAATAAATTTTCAAAAGAACGCGATTATCTTTCAAAGTGAAGCTTTTACTGAAAAAAGTAACACTGATCTCAGTTCTAACAATGCATTCACAGGTGGCAAACCACTGCTTGTCTTTATAAAGAAACACATGTGCGTTTTTACTAAAGCTTTCGTGAAATTAATAATCTTGCAAAACAACGCGATTATCTTTCAAGTAAAGCTTGTACTTAGAAAAGGAACACTGATCTCAGTTCTAACAATGCTTTCTCATGTAGGAAAAAACTGCTTGTCTTTACAAAAAACACATGTGCCTTTCTTACTAAAGCTTTCAAGAAATTAATAAACATTCAAACGAACTTGATTATATTTCAACGTAAAACTTGTACTGAGAATAGGAACACTGATGTCAGTTGTAACAATTCTTTTACACGTAGAAAACAACTGCTTGTCTTTACAAAGAAACACATGTGCGTTTCTTACTAAAGCTTTCGTGAAATTAATAAACTTTCAAAAGAATGTAATAATCTTTCAAAGTAAAGCTTGTTCTGAGAAAAGGAACACTGATCTCAGTTCTAAGTATTCTTTTACACGTAGAAAACAACTGCTTGTCTTTAAAAAGAAACACATGTGCGTTTGGTACTAAAGCTTTCATGAAATTAATAAACTTTGAAAGAACATTATTATCTTTCAAGTAAAGCTTGTACTGAGAAGAGGAACACTGAACTCAGTTCTAACAATGCTTTCACATGTAGCAAACAACAGCTTGTCTTTACAAAAAACACATGTGCCTTTCTTACTAAAGCTTTCATGAAATTAATAAACATGCAAACGAACTTGATTATATTTCAAAATAAAGCTTGTACTGAGAATAGGAACACTGATGTCAGTTGTAACAATTCTTTCACACGTAGAAAACAACTGCTTGTCTTTAAAAAGAAACACATGTGCGTTTGGTACTAAAGCTTTCATGAAATTAATAAACTTTGAAAGAACATTATTATCTTTCAAGTAAAGCTTGTACTGAGAAGAGGAACACTGAACTCAGTTCTAACAATGCTTTCACATGTAGCAAACAACAGCTTGTCTTTACAAAAAACACATGTGCCTTTCTTACTAAAGCTTTCATGAAATTAATAAACATGCAAACGAACTTGATTATATTTCAAAATAAAGCTTGTACTGAGAATAGGAACACTGATGTCAGTTGTAACAATTCTTTCACACGTAGAAAACAACTGCTTGTCTTTAAAAAGAAACACATGTGCGTTTAGTACTAAAGCTTTCATGAAATTAATAAACTTTCAAAAGAACGCGATTATCTTTCAAAGTGAACGTTTACTGAAAAACGTAACGCTGATCTCAGTTCTAACAATGCATTCACAGGTGGCAAACTACTGCTTGTCTTTATAAAGAAACACATGTGCGTTTTTACTAAAGCTTTCGTGAAATTAATAATCTTGCAAAACAATGCGATTATCTTTCAAGTAAAGCTTGTACTTAGAAAAGGAACACTGATCTCAGTTCTAACAATGCTTTCTCATGTAGGAAAAAACTGCTTGTCTTTACAAAAAACACATGTGCCTTTCTTACTAAAGCTTTCAAGAAATTAATAAACATTCAAACGAACTTAATTATATTTCAAAGTAAAATTTGTACTGAGAATAGGAACACTGATGTCAGTTGTAACAATTCTTTTACACGTAGCAAACAACTGCTTGTCTTTACAAAGAAACACATGTGCGTTTTTTACTAAAGCTTTCGTAAAATTAATAAACTTTCAAAATAACACGATTATCTTTCAAAGTAAATCTTGTACTGAGAAAAGGAACACTGATCTCAGTTCGAACAAAGCTTTCACACGTAAAACAACTGCTTGTCTTTACAAAGAAGCACATGTGCGTTTCTTACTAAAGTTTTCGTGAAATTAATAAACTTTCAAAAGAACGTGATTATCTTTCAAAGTAAAGCTTGTTCTGAGAAAAGGACCACTGATCTCAGTTCTAACAATGCTTTCACACTTACCAAACCACTGCTTGTCTTTACAAAGAAAGACATGTACGTTTCTTACTAAAGCTTCCGTGAAATTAATAAACTTTCAAAAGAACTTGATTATCTTTCAAAGTAAAGCTTGTACTGAGAAAAGGAACACTGATCTCAGTTCTGACAATGCTTTCACACGTAGCAAACAACTGCATGTCTTCACAAAGAAACACATGTGCGTTTCTTACTAAAGCTTTCATGAAAGTAATAAACTTGCAAAAGAACGCAATTATCTTTCAAAGTAAAGCTTGTACTCAGAAAAGGAACACTGATCTCAGTTCTAACAATGCTTTCACACGTAGCAAACAACTGCTTGTCTTTACAAAGAAAGACACGTGCGTTTCTTACTAAAGCTTTCGTGAAATTAATAAAGTATTAAAAGAACGCGATTATCTTTCAACGTAAAACTTGTACTGAGAAAAGGAACACTGTTCAGTTCTCACAATGCTTTCACACGTAGCAAACCACTGCTTGTCTTTACAAAAAACACAGGTGCGTTTTTACTAAAGCATTCGTGAAATTAATAAACTTGCAAAATAATGCGATAATCTTTCAAGTAAAGCTTGTACTGAGCAAAGGAACACTGATCTCAGTTCTAACAATGCTTTCAGATGTAGCAAACAAATGCTTGCCTTTACAAAGAAACACATGTGCGATTGGTACTTTAGCTCTCTTGAAATTAATAAACTTTGAAAGAACATTATTATCTTTCAAGTAAAGCTTGTACTGAGAAGAGGAACACTGAACTCAGTTCTAACAATGCTTTCACACGTAGCAAACAAATACTTGCCTTTACAAAGAAACACATGTGCGATTGGTACTTGAGCTTTCTTGAAATTAATAATCTTTCAAAGAACATGATTATCTTTCAAAGTAAAGCTTGTACTGAGAAAAGGAACACTGAACTCAATTCCAACAATGCTTTATCATGTAGCAAACAACTGCTTGTCTTCACAAAGAAAAACATGTGCGTTTCTTACGAAAGCTTTCGTGAAATTAATAAACTTTCAAAAGAAGATGATTATCTTTCAATGTAAAGCTTGTACTGAGAAAAGGAACACTCATATCAGTTCTAACAATGCTTTCACACGTAGCAAACAACTGCTTGTCTTTACAAAGAACACATGTGCGTTTTTACTAAAGCTTTTGTGAAATTAATAAACTTGCAAAAGAACGCGATTATCTTTCAAAGTAAAGCTTGTACTGAGAAAAGGAACACTGATCTCAGTTCTAACAATGCTATCACACATAACAAACAGCTGCTTGTTTTTAAAAAGAAACACATGTGTGTTTGGTACTAAAGCTTTCGTGAAATTAATAAACTTGCAAAGGAACGTGATTATCTTACAAAGTAAAGCTTGTACTGAGAAAAGGAACACTGATCTCAGTTCTAACAATGCTTTCACACGTAGCAAACAAATGCTTGCCTTTACAAAGAAACACATGTGTGATTGGTAATTGAGCTTTATTCAAATTAATAAACTTTCAAAGAACATGATCATCTTTCAAAGTAAAGCTTGTACTGAGAAAAGGAACACTGAACTCAATTCTAACAATGCTTTATCATGTAGCAAACAGCTGCTTGTCTTTACAAAGAAACACATGTGCGTTTCTTATTAAAGCTTTCGTGAAATTAATAAACTTTCAAAAGAACATGATTATCTTTCAAAGTAAAGCTTGTACTCAGGAAAGGAACACTGATCTCAGTTCTAACAATTCTTTTACAGGTAGCAAACAACTGCTTGTCTTTAGAAAGAAACACATGTTCGTTTCTTACTAAAGCTTTCGTGAAATTAATAAACTTTCAAAAGACCGCGATATGTTTCAACGTAAAGCTTGTACTGAGAAAAGGAACACTGATCTCAGTTCCAACAATGCTTTCACATGTGGGAAACAACTGCTTGTCTTTAAAAAGAAACAAATTTGCGTTTCTTACTAAAGCTTTCGTGAAATTAATAAACTTGCAAAAGAATGCAATAATCTTTCAAAATAAAGCTTTTAGTGAGAAAAGGAACACTGATCTCAGTTCTCACAATGCTTTCACACGTAGGAAAAAAATACTTGCCTTTACAAAGAAACACATGTGCCATTGGTACTTGAGTTTTCTTGAAATTTATAAACTTTCAAATAACATGATTATCTTTCAAAGTAAAGCTTGTACTGAGAAAAGGAACACTGAACTCAGTTCTAACAATGCTTTATCATGTAGCAAACAACTGCTTGTCTTTACAAAGAAACACATGTGCGTTTCTTTCTAAAGCTTTCGTAAAATTAATAAACTTTCAAAAGAATGCGAATATGTTGCAACGTAAATCTTGTACTGAGAAAAGGAACACTGATCTCCATTCTAAAAATGCTTTCACAAGTAGCAAACAACTGCTTGTTTTTACAAAGAAACACATGTGCGTTTCTTTCTAAAGCTTTCGTGAACTTAATAACCTTTCAAAAGAACGCGATTATCTTTCAAATTAAAGCTTGTATTGAGAAAAGGAACACTGATCTCAGTTCTAACAATGCTTTCACACGTAGCTAACAACTGCTTTTCTTTAAAAAGAAACACATGTGCTCTTACTAAAGCATTCGTGAAATTAATAAACTTGCAAAAGTACGGATTATCTTTCCAGGTATGGCTTGTACTGAGAAAAGGAACACTGATCTCAGTTCTAACAATGCTTTCACATGTAGCAAACAAATGCTTGTCTTTACAAAGAAACATATGTGCGATTGGTACTTGAGCTTTCTTGAAATTAATAAACTTTCAAAGAACATGATTATCTTTCAAAGTAAAGCTTGTACTGAGAAAAGGAACTCTGATCTCAGTTATCAGTATTCTTTTACATGTAGCAAACAACTGCTTGTCTTTACAAAGAAACACATGTGCTTTTCTTAAAAAGCTTTCATGAAATTAATAAACTTTCCAAAGAATGCGATCATCTTTCAAAGTAAAGCTTGTATTGAGAAAAGGAACACTGTTCTCAGTTCTCACAATGCTTTCACACGTAGCAAACAAATACTTGCCTTTACAAAGAAACACATGTGCGATTGGTACTTGAGCTTTCTTGAAATTAAAGCTTTCAAAGAACGTGAATATCTTTCAAAGTAAAGCTTGTACTGAGAAAAGGAACACTGAACTCACTTCTAACAATGCTTTATCATGTAGTAAACAGCTCCTTGTCTTTAAAAGAAATACATGTGCGTTTCATACTAAAGCTTTCCTGAAATTAATAAAATTTCAAAAGAACGCGATTATGTTTCAACGTAAATCTTGTACTGAGAAAAGGTACGCTGGTCTCCATTCTTAAAATGCTTTCACACGTAGCAAACAACTGTTTTTATTTATAGAGAAACACATGTGCGTTTCTTTCTAAATCTTTCGTGAAATTAATAAAGTTTCAAAAGAACGCGCTTATCTTTCAAAGTAAAGCTTGTACTGAGAAAAGGAATACTGATCTCAGTTTAACAACGCTTTCACACGTAGCAATCATATGCTTGCCTTTACAAAGAAACACATGTGTGATTGGTACTTGAGCGTTCCTGGATTTATTAAACTTTCAAACAACATGATTATCTTTCAAAGTAAAGCTTGTACTGAAAAAAGGAACACTGATCTCAGTTCTAACAATGCTTTAACACGTAGCAAACAACTGCTTCACTTTACAAAGAAACACATGTACGTTTCTTACGAAAGCTTTCTTGAAATTAATAAACTTTCAAAGAACATGATTATCTTTCAAAGTAAAGCTTGTACTGAGAAAAGGAACACTGATCTCAGTTCTAACAATGCTTTCACACGTAGCAAACAACTGCTTGTCTTTACAAAGAAACACATGTGCGTTTCTTTCTAAAGCTTTCGTGAACTTAATAACCTTTCAAAAGAACGCGATTATCTTTCAAATTAAAGCTTGTACTGAGAAAAGGAACACTGATCTCAGTTCTAACAATGCTTTCACACGTAGCTAACAACTGCTTTTCTTTAAAAAGAAACACATGTGCTCTTACTAAAGCATTCGTGAAATTAATAAACTTGCAAAAGTACGTGATTATCTTTCCAGGTATGGCTTGTACTGAGAAAAGGAACACTGATCTCAGTTCTAACAATGCTTTCACATGTAGCAAACAAATGCTTGTCTTTACAAAGAAACATATGTGCGATTGGTACTTGAGCTTTCTTGAAATTAATAAACTTTCAAAGAACATGATTATCTTTCAAAGTAAAGCTTGTACTGAGAAAAGGAACTCTGATCTCAGTTATCAGTATTCTTTTACATGTAGCAAACAACTGCTTGTCTTTACAAAGAAACACATGTGCTTTTCTTAAAAAGCTTTCATGAAATTAATAAACTTTCCAAAGAATGCGATCATCTTTCAAAGTAAAGCTTGTATTGAGAAAAGGAACACTGTTCTCAGTTCTCACAATGCTTTCACACGTAGCAAACAAATACTTGCCTTTACAAAGAAACACATGTGCGATTGGTACTTGAGCTTTCTTGAAATTAAAGCTTTCAAAGAACGTGAATATCTTTCAAAGTAAAGCTTGTACTGAGAAAAGGAACACTGAACTCACTTCTAACAATGCTTTATCATGTAGTAAACAGCTCCTTGTCTTTAAAAGAAATACATGTGCGTTTCATACTAAAGCTTTCGTGAAATTAATAAAATTTCAAAAGAAAGCGATTATGTTTCAACGTAAATCTTGTACTGAGAAAAGGTACGCTGGTCTCCATTCTTAAAATGCTTTCACACATAGCAAACAACTGTTTTTATTTATAGAGAAACACATGTGCGTTTCTTTCTAAATCTTTCGTGAAATTAATAAAGTTTCAAAAGAACGCGCTTATCTTTCAAAGTAAAGCTTGTACTGAGAAAAGGAATACTGATCTCAGTTTAACAACGCTTTCACACGTAGCAATCATATGCTTGCCTTTACAAAGAAACACATGTGTGATTGGTACTTGAGCGTTCCTGGATTTATTAAACTTTCAAACAACATGATTATCTTTCAAAGTAAAGCTTGTACTGAAAAAAGGAACACTGATCTCAGTTCTAACAATGCTTTAACACGTAGCAAACAACTGCTTCACTTTACAAAGAAACACATGTACGTTTCTTACGAAAGCTTTCTTGAAATTAATAAACTTTCAAAGAACATGATTATCTTTCAAAGTAAAGCTTGTACTGAGAAAAGGAACACTGATCTCAGTTCTAACAATGCTTTCACACGTAGCAAACAACTGCTTGTCTTTACAAAGAAACACATGTGCGTTTGGTACTAAAGCTTTCGTGAAATTAATAAACTTTCAAAAGAACGCGATTATCTTTCAAAGTAAAGCTTGTAGTGAGAAAAGGAACACTATTCTCAGTTTCAACAATGCTTTAACACGTAGCAAACAACTGCTTCACTTTACAAAGAAACACATGTACGTTTCTTACGAAACCTTTCTTGAAATTAATAAACTTTCAAAGAACATGATTATCTTTCAAAGTAAAGCTTGTACTGAGAAAAGGAACACTGATCTCAGTTCTAACAATGCTTTCACACGTAGCAAACAGCTGCTTGTCTTTACAAATAAACACATGTGCGTTTGGTACTAAAGCTTGCGTGAAATTAATAAACTTTCAAAAGAACGCGATTATCTTTCAAAGTAAAGCTTGTAGTGAGAAAAGGAACACTATTCTCAGTTTTAACAATGCTTTCACTCGCAGCAAACAAATGCTTGTCTTTACAAAGAAACACATGTGCGTTTCTTACGAAAGCTATCGTGAAATTAATAACTTTGAAAAGAACGTGATTATCTTTCAAAGTAAAGCTTGTACTGAGAAAAGGAACACTGATCTCATTTCTAACAATGCTTTCACACGTAGCAAACAACTGCTTGTCCTTTCAAAGAAACACATGAGCGTTTGGTACTATAGCTTTGTGAAATTAATAAACTTTCAAAGAACGCGATTATCTTTCAAAGTAAAGCTTGTACTGAGAAAAGGAACACTGATCTCAGTTCTAACAATGCTTTCCCACGCAGCAAACAACTGCTTGTCTTTACCAAGAAACATATGTGCGTTTGGTACTAACGCTTTCGTGAAATTAATAAACTTTCAAAGGAACACGATTATCTTTCAAAGTAAAGCTTGTACTGAGAAAAGGAACATTGATCTCAGTTCTAACAATGGTTACACAGGTAGGAAGCAACTGCTCTTCTTTACAAAGAAACACATGTGCGTTTCTTACTAAAGCGTCCGTGAAATTAATAAACTTTCAAAAGTCCGCGATTATGTTTCAAAGTAAAGCTTGTACTGAGAAAAGGAACACTGATCTCAGTTCTAACAATGCTTTAACACGTAGCAAACCACTGCTTGTCTTTACAAAAAACACATGTGTGTTTCTTACGAAAGCTTTCGTGAAATTAATAAACTTGCAAAAGAACGTGATTATCTTTCAAAGTAAAGCTTGTACTGAGAAAAGGAACACTGATCTCAGTTCTAACAATGCTTTAACATTAGCAAACAAGTGCTTTTCTTTACAAAGAAACACATGTGCGTTTCTTAATAAAGCTTTAGTGAAATAAATAAACTTTCAAAAGAACGCGATTATCTTTCAAATTAAAGCATGTACTGAGAAAAGGAACACTGATCTCAGTTCTAACAATGCTTTCACACGTATCTAACAACTGCTTTTCTTTAAAAAGAAACACATGTGCTCTTACTAAAGCATTCGTGAAATTAATAAACTTGCAGAAGTATGTGATTATCTTTCCAGGTATGGCTTGTACTGAGAAAAGGAACACTGATCTCAGTTCTAACAATGCTTTCACATGTAGCAAACAAATGCTTGTCTTTACAAAGAAACATATGTCCGATTGGTACTTGAGCTTTCTTGAAATTAATAAGCTTTCAAAGAACATGATTATCTTTCAAAGTAAAGCTTGTACTGGGAAAAGGAACTCTGATCTCAGTTATCAGTATTCTTTTACATGTAGCAAACAACTGCTTGTCTTTACAAAGAAACACATGTGCTTTTCTTAAAAAGCTTTCATGAAATTAATAAACTTTCCAAAGTATGCGATCATCTTACAAAGTAAAGCTTGTATTGAGAAAAGGAACACTGTTCTCAGTTCTCACAATGCTTTCACACGTAGCAAACAACTGCTTGTCTTTACAAAGAAACACATGTGCGTTTAGTACTATAGCTTTGTGAAATTAATAAACTTTGAAAAGAACGCGATTATCTTTCAAAGTAAAGCTTGTACTGAGAAAAGGAACACTGATCTCCGTTCTAAGAATGCTTTCCCACGTAGCAAACAACTGCTTGTGTTTACAAAGAAACACATGTGCGTTTTTACTAAAGCTTTCTTGAAATTAATAAACTTTCAAAAGACCACGTTTATGTTTCAAAGTAAAGCTTGTCTGAGAAAAGGAACACTAATACAGTTCTAACAATGCTTTCCCACATAGCAAACCACTGCTTGTCTTTACAAAGAAACACATGTGCGTTTTTACTAAAGCTTTCGTGAAATTAATAAACTTGCAAAATAATGCGATTATCTTTCAAGTAAAGCTTGGACCGAGAAAAGGAACACTGATCTCAGTTCTAAAAATGCTTTCACATGTAGCAAACAAATGCTTGCCTTTACAAAGAAACACATGTGTGATTGGTACTTGAGCTTTCTTGAAATTAATAAACTTTGAAAGAACATGATTATCTTTCAAGTAAAGCTTGTACTGAGAAGAGGAACACTGAACTCAGTTCTAACAGTGCTTTCACATGTAGCAAACAACTGCTTGTCATTACAAAAAACACATGTGCGTTTCTTACTAAAGCTTTCGTGAAATTAATAAACTTGCAAAAGAACGCGATTATCTTTCAAAGTAAAGCTTGTACTGAGAAAAGGAACACTGATCTCAGTTCTAACATTGCTTTCACATTAGCAAGTAACTGCTTTTCTTTACAAAGAAACACATGTGCGTTTGGTACTAAAGCTTTTGTGAAATTAATAAACTTTCAAAAGATTGCGATTATCTTTCAAAGTAAAGATTGTACTGAGAAAAGGAACACTGATCTCAGGTCTAAATATGCTTTCACTCGTAGCACACAACTGATTGCCTTTACAAAGAAACACATGTGCGTTTCTTAATAAAGCTTTCGTGAAATTAATAAACTTTCAAAAGATTGCGATTATCTTTCAAAGTAAAGCTTGTACTGAGAAAAGGAACAGTGATCTCTGTTCTAAATATGCTTTCACTCGTAGCAAACAACTGATTGCCTTTACAAAGAAACACATGTGCGTTTCTTACTAAAGCTTTCGTGAAATTAATAAACTTTCAAAAGAACGCGATTATCATTCAAAGTAAACTTGTACTTTAAAGGAACACTGATCTCAGTTTTTTTTTTGAAGTTTTATAGTTATATTTGTGTACAGAAATCTCAGCAGTACTTTTAACCCAGTTTAGTAGCGAGTTCTTTGGCCTTTGCCTTTTCCAGCTTGGCAATTCGAGCCACAGATTTAGGACCCAGGACGTTGCTTCCCCAGTGGCGGCGGATCTCATCATATCTGTTGTTGTAATTGGTCCTAATAGCTTCCACCAGCTTGGCCAGAGCACCCTTGTCTTCTGAGTTAACCTGTGTGAAGGCAACAGTGGTGCACGTCTTCCTGTGGACCAGCCATCCCAGCCTGGCCTTTCCCTTGATGATGCAGTAGGGGACCCCCATCTTGCGACACAGGGCAGGCAGGAAGACCACCAGCTCAATGGGGTCTACATCGTGGGCAATCACCACCAGCTGAGCCTTCTTGTTCTCTACCAAAGTGGTGACTGTATTGACGCCCGCTCGAAGGACAGGTGGTCTCTTAGTTGGGACATCCCCTTTGCCGGCAACTTACTTCTCAGCACGGGCCAGCAGCCTCTGCTTCTTTTCCTGCTTGGTCTCTGGCCTGTACTTGTGGGCAAGTTTAAGCAACTGGGTAGCTGTTTGCCGGTCCAGGGCCTGGGTGAACTGGTTAATGGCAGGAGGAACTTTGAGGCGCTTAGAGAGGATGGCCCGCTGCCGCTGCAGCCTGATGTAGCGGGGCCATTTGACGAAGCGTGTGAGATCTCTCTTGGGCTAGATGTCCTGCCCAATGCCGAAGTTCTTAGGCCTATTCTCAAACAAAGGATACACCACCTTCTTCGCCTCCTGCTTCTTCACGATGGCGGGGGCCGGGGCCACCTACTTCCCCTTGGCCTTCTTTCCCTTGGGCATCTTGCCGGGCTGGAGGAGAGAACACTGATCTCAGTTTTAACAATGCTTTCACACGCAGCAAACAACTGCTTGTCTTTACAAAGAAACACATGTGCTTTTCTTAATAAAGCTTTTGTGAAATAAATAAACTTACAAAAGACCGCGATTATCTTTCAAATTAAAGCTTGTACTGAGAAAAGGAACACTGATCTCAGTTCTAACAATGCTTTCACACGTAGCAAACAACTGCTTGTCTTTACAAAGAAACACATGTGCCTTTGGTACTATAGCTTTGTGAAATTAATAAACTTTCAAAAGAACGCGATTATCTTTCAAAGTAAAGCTTGTACTGAGAAAAGGAACACTGATCTCAGTTCTAAATATGCTTTCACTTGTAGCAAACAACTGATTGCCTTTACAAAGAAACACATGTGCGTTTCTTACTAAAGCTTTCGTGAAATTAATAAACTTTCAAAAGAACGCGATTATCATTCAAAGTAAACTTGTACTTTAAAGGAACACTGATCTCAGTTTTTTTTTTGAAGTTTTATAATTATATTTGTGTACAGAAATCTCAGCAGTACTTTTAACCCAGTTTAGTAGCGAGTTCTTTGGCCTTTGCCTTTTCCAGCTTGGCAATTCGAGCCACAGATTTAGGACCCAGGACGTTGCTTCCCCAGTGGCGGCGGATCTCATCATATCTGTTGTTGTAATTGGTCCTAATAGCTTCCACCAGCTTGGCCAGAGCACCCTTGTCTTCTGAGTTAACCTGTGTGAAGGCAACAGTGGTGCACGTCTTCCTGTGGACCAGCCATCCCAGCCTGGCCTTTCCCTTGATGATGCAGTAGGGGACCCCCATCTTGCGACACAGGGCAGGCAGGAAGACCACCAGCTCAATGGGGTCTACATCGTGGGCAATCACCACCAGCTGAGCCTTCTTGTTCTCTACCAAAGTGGTGACTGTATTGACGCCCGCTCGAAGGACAGGTGGTCTCTTAGTTGGGACATCCCCTTTGCCGGCAACTTACTTCTCAGCACGGGCCAGCAGCCTCTGCTTCTTTTCCTGCTTGGTCTCTGGCCTGTACTTGTGGGCAAGTTTAAGCAACTGGGTAGCTGTTTGCCGGTCCAGGGCCTGGGTGAACTGGTTAATGGCAGGAGGAACTTTGAGGCGCTTAGAGAGGATGGCCCGCTGCCGCTGCAGCCTGATGTAGCGGGGCCATTTGACGAAGCGTGTGAGATCTCTCTTGGGCTAGATGTCCTGCCCAATGCCGAAGTTCTTAGGCCTATTCTCAAACAAAGGATACACCACCTTCTTCGCCTCCTGCTTCTTCACGATGGCGGGGGCCGGGGCCACCTACTTCCCCTTGGCCTTCTTTCCCTTGGGCATCTTGCCGGGCTGGAGGAGAGAACACTGATCTCAGTTTTAACAATGCTTTCACACGCAGCAAACAACTGCTTGTCTTTACAAAGAAACACATGTGCTTTTCTTAATAAAGCTTTTGTGAAATAAATAAACTTACAAAAGACCGCGATTATCTTTCAAATTAAAGCTTGTACTGAGAAAAGGAACACTGATCTCAGTTCTAACAATGCTTTCACACGTAGCAAACAACTGCTTGTCTTTACAAAGAAACACATGTGCCTTTGGTACTATAGCTTTGTGAAATTAATAAACTTTCAAAAGAACGCGATTATCTTTCAAAGTAAAGCTTGTACTGAGAAAAGGAACACTGATCTCAGTTCTAAATATGCTTTCACTTGTAGCAAACAACTGATTGCCTTTACAAAGAAACACATGTGCGTTTCTTACTAAAGCTTTCGTGAAATTAATAAACTTTCAAAAGAACGCGATTATCATTCAAAGTAAACTTGTACTTTAAAGGAACACTGATCTCAGTTTTTTTTTTGAAGTTTTATAATTATATTTGTGTACAGAAAACTCAGCAGTACATTTAACCCAGTTTAGTGGCGAGTTCTTTGGCCTTTGCCTTTTCCAGCTTGGCAATTCGAGCCACAGATTTAGGACCCAGGACGTTGCTTCCCCAGTGGCGGTGGATCTCATCATATCTGTTGTTGTAATTGGTCCTAATAGCTTCCACCAGCTTGGCCAGAGCACCCTTGCCTTCTGAGTTAACCTGTGTGAAGGCAACAGTGGTGCACGTCTTCCTGTGGACCAGCCGTCCCAGCCTGGCCTTTCCCTTGATGATGCAGTAGGGGACCCCCATCTTGCGACACAGGGCAGGCAGGAAGACCACCAGCTCAATGGGGTATACATCGTGGGCAATCACCACCAGCTGAGCCTTCTTGTTCTCTACCAAAGTGGTGACTGTATTGACGCCCGCTCGAAGGACAGGTGGTCTCTTAGTTGGGACATCCCCTTTGCCGGCAGCTTTCTTCTCAGCACAGGCCAGCAGCCTCTGCTTCTTTTCCTGCTTGGTCTCTGGCCTGTACTTGTGGGCAAGTTTAAGCAACTTGGTAGCTGTTTGCCGGTCCAGGGCCTGGGTGAACTGGTTAATGGCAGGAGGAACTTTGAGGCGCTTAGAGAGGATGGCCCTCTGCCGCTGCAGCCTGATGTAGCGGGGCCATTTGACGAAGCGTGTGAGATCTCTCTTGGGCTAGATGTCCTGCCCAATGCCGAAGTTCTTAGGCCTATTCTCAAACAAAGGATACACCACCTTCTTCGCCTCCTGCTTCTTCACGATGGCGGGGGCCGGGGCCACCTACTTCCCCTTGGCCTTCTTTCCCTTGGGCATCTTGCCGGGCTGGAGGAGAGAACACTGATCTCAGTTTTAACAATGCTTTCACACGCAGCAAACAACTGCTTGTCTTTACAAAGAAACACATGTGCTTTTCTTAATAAAGCTTTTGTGAAATAAATAAACTTACAAAAGACCGCGATTATCTTTCAAATTAAAGCTTGCACTGAGAAAAGGAACACTGATCTCAGTTCTAACAATGCTTTCACACGTAGCAAACAACTGCTTGTCTTTACAAAGAAACACATGTGCCTTTGGTACTATAGCTTTGTGAAATTAATAAACTTTCAAAAGAACACGATTATCTTTCAAAGTAAAGCTTGTACTGAGAAAAGGAACACTGATCTCAGTTCTAACAATGCTTTCCCACGTAGCAAACAACTGCTTGTCTTTACAAAGAAACACATGTGCGTTTGGTACTAAAGCTTTCGTGAAATTAATAAACTTTCAAAAGACTGCGATTATGTTTCAAAGTAAAGCTTGTCTGGGAAAAGGAACACTGATCTCAGTTCTAACAATGCTTTCACACGTAGCAAACAACTGCTTTTCTTTAAAAAGAAACACATATGCGTTTCTTACTAAAGCTTTCGTGAAATTAATAAACTTTCAAAAGAATGCGAATATCTTTCAAATAAACTTGTACTGAGAAAAGGAACACTGATCTCAGTTTTAACAATGCTTTCCCATGCAGCAAAAAACTGCTTGTCTTTACAAAGAAACACATGTGCGTTTCATACTAAAGCTTTGGTGAAATTAATAAACTTTCAAAACACCGCTATTATGTTTCAAAGTGAAGCTTGTAATGAGAAAAGGAACACTGATCTCAATTCTAACAATGCTTTCACACGTAGCAATCAACTGCTTTTCTTTAAAAAGAAACACATGTGCGTTTCTTACTAAAGCTTTGGTGAAATTAATAAACATTTGAAAGAACTTCATTATCTTTCAAAGTAAATCTTGTACTGAGAAAAGGAACACTGATCTCAGTTCAAATAATGCTTTCACACGTAGCAAACAAATGCTTGCCTTTACAAAGAAACACCTGTTCGATTGGTACTTAAGCTTTCTTGAAATTAATAAACTTTCAAAGAACAAAGTACAGATTTTACTGAGGAAAAGAACACTGAACTCAGTTCTATCAATGCCTTGAGACGGAGCAAACAACTGCTTGTCTTTACAAAGAAACACATGTGCGTTTGTTACTAAAGCTTTCGTGAAATTAATAAACTTTCAAAAGACTGCGATTATGTTTCAAAGTAAAGCTTGTCTGGGAAAAGGAACACTGATCTCAGTTCTAACAATGCTTTCACACGTAGCAAACAACTGCTTTTCTTTAAAAAGAAACACATATGCGTTTCTTACTAAAGCTTTCGTGAAATTAATAAACTTTCAAAAGAATGCGAATATCTTTCAAATAAACTTGTACTGAGAAAAGGAACACTGATCTCAGTTTTAACAATGCTTTCCCACGCAGCAAAAAACTGCTTGTCTTTACAAAGAAACACATGTGGGTTTCTTACTAAAGCTTTGGTGAAATTAATAAACATTCAAAACACCGCTATTATGTTTGAAAGTAAAGCTTGTATAGAGAAAAGGAACACTGATCTCAATTCTAACAATGCTTTCACACGTAGCAATCAACTGCTTTTCTTTAAAAAGAAACACATGTGCGTTTCTTACTAAAGCTTTGGTGAAATTAATAAACATTTGAAAGAACTTCATTATCTTTCAAAGTAAAGCTTCTAGTGAGAAAAGGAACACTGATCTCATTTCTAACAATGCTTTCACACGTGGCAAACAACTGCTTGTCTTTTCAAAGAAACACATGTGCGTTTGGTACTATAGCTTTGTGAAATTAATAAACTTTCAAAGAACGCGATTATCTTTCAAAGTAAAGCTTGTACTGAGAAAAGGAACATTGATCTCAGTTCTAACAATGGTTACACATGTAGCAAGCAACTGCTTTTCTTTACAAAGAAACACATGTGCGTTTCTTATTAAAGCTTTCGTGAAATTAATAAACTTTCAAAAGTCCTCGATTATGTTTCAAATTAAAGCTTGTACTGAGAAAAGGAACACTGATCTCATTTCTAACAATGCTTTCACACGTAGGAAACAACTGCTTTTCTTTAAAAAGAAACACATATGCGTTTCTTACTAAAGCATTCGTGAAATTAATAAACATTCAAAAGAACGCGATTATCTTTCAAAGTAAAGCTTGTACTGAGAAAAGGAACACTAATACAGTTCTAACAATGCTTTCACACATAGCAAAACACTGCTTGTCTTTACAAGAAACACATGTGCGTTTTTATTAAGATTTCGTGAAATTAATAAACTTGCAAACGAACCCGATGATCTTTTACGTAAAGTTTGTACTTAGAAAAGGAACACTGATCTCAGTTCTAACGATGCTTTCACATGTAAAAAACAAATGCTTGCCTTTACAAAGAAACACATGTGCGATTGGTACTTGAGCTTTCTTGAAATTAATAAATTTTCAAAGAACATGATTATCTTTCAAAGTAAAGCTTGTACTGAGAAAAGGAACACTGAACTCAGTTCTAACAATGCTTTCACATGTAGCAAACAAATGCTTGCCTTTACAAAGAAACACATGTGCGATTGGTACTTGAGCTTTCTTGAAATTAATAAATTTTCAAAGAACATGATTATCTTTCAAAGTAAAGCTTGTACTGAGAAAAGGAACACTGAACTCAGTTCTAACAATGCTCTCACATGTAGCAAACCACTGCTTGTCTTTACAAAAAACAAATGTGCGTTTCTTACTAAAGCTTTCGTGAAATTAATAAACTTGCAAAAGACCGCGATTATCTTTCAAAGTAAAGCTTGTACTGAGAAAAGGAACACCGATCTCATTTCTAACAATGCTTTCCCAAGTAGCAAACAACGGCTTGTCTTTACAAAGAAACACATGTGTGTTTGGTACTAAAGCTTTCATGAAATTAATAAACTTTCAGAAGACATCGATTATGTTTCAAAGTAAAGCTTTTACTGAGAAAAGGGACACTGATCTCAGTTCTAA
Organism: Chionomys nivalis; assembly: GCF_950005125.1. NCBI lineage: Eukaryota > Metazoa > Chordata > Mammalia > Rodentia > Cricetidae > Chionomys > Chionomys nivalis. Next base: position 919,687 of record NW_026646926.1, on the reverse strand, counting down.
CAATGCTTTCACACGTAGAAAACAACTGCTTTTCTTTAAAAAGAAACACATGTGCGTTTCTTACTAAATCTTTCGTGAATTTAATAAACTTTCAAAAGAACGCGATTATCTTTCAAAGTAAAGCTTTTAGTGAGAAAAGGAACACTGATCTCAGTTTTAACTATGCTTTTACACGTAGCAAACAACTGCTTGTCTTTACAAAGAAACACATGTGCGTTTCTTACTAAAGCTTTTGTGAAATTAATGAACATTTGAAAGAACTTCATTATCTTTCAAAGTACAGGTTGTACTGAGAAGAGGAACACTAATCTCAGTTCTAACAATGCTTTCACACGTAGCAAACAAATGCTTGCCTTTACAAAGTAACACATGTACGATTGGTACTTGAGCTTTCTTGAAATTAATAAACTTTCAAAGAACAAATTAAAGCTTGTACTGAGAAAAAGAACACTGAACTCAGTTCTAAAAATGCTTTCAGTCATATAATCTACTGCTTGTCTTTACAAAGAAACACATGTGCGTTTCTTACTAAAGCTTTCGTGAAATTAATAAACTTTCAAAGAACATGATTATCTTTAAAATTAAAGCTTGTCCTGAGAAAAGGAACACTGATCTCTTTTCTAACAATGCTTTTACACGTAGCAAACAACTGCTTGTCTTTAGAAAGAAACACATGTGCGTTTCTTACTAAATCTTTCGTGAAATTAATAAACTTTCAAAAGAACATGATTATCTATCAAAGTAAAGCTTGTACTGAGAAAAGGAACACTCATCTCTGTTCTAACAATGCTTTCACACGTAGAAAACAACTGCTTTTCTTTAAAAAGAAACACATGTGCGTTTGGTATAAAAGCTTTTGTGAAATTAATAAATTTTTAAAGAACGCGATTATCTTTCAAAGTAAAGTTGGTACTGAGAAAAGGAACACTGATCTCAGTTCTAACAATGCTTTCCCACGTAGCAATCAACTGCTTTTTTGAAAAAGAAACAAATGTGCGTTTTTTACTAAAGCTTTTGTGATATTAATAAACTTTCAAAAGAACTTGATTATCTTTCAAATTAAAGCTTGTACTGAGAAAAGGAACACAGATATCAGTTCTATCAATGCTTTCACATGTAGCAAACAAGCTTGCCTATACAAAGAAACACAAGTGCGATTGGTACTTGAGCTTTCTTGAATTTAATAAAGTTTCAACGAACAAAGTAAAGGTTGTACTGAGAAAAAGAACACTGAACTCAGTTCTAACAATGCCTTGAGACAGAGCAAACAACTGCTTGTCTTTAGAAAGAAACACATGTGCATTTCTTACTAAAGCTTTTGTGAAATTAATGAACATTTAAAAGAACTTCATTATCTTTCAAAGTACAGCTTGTACTGAGAAGAGGAACACTAATCTCAGTTCTAACAATGCTTTCACACGTAGCAAACAAATGCTTGCCTTTACAAAGAAACACATGTACGATTGGTACTTGAGCTTTCTTGAAATTAATAAACTTTCAAAGAACAAAGTAAAGCTAGTACTTAGAAAAAGAACACTGAACACAGTTCTAAAAATGCTTTCAGACATATAATCTACTGCTTGTCTTTACAAAGAAACACATGTGCGTTTCTTACTAAAGCTTTCGTGAAATTAATAAACTTTCAAAGAACATGATTATCTTTAAAATTAAAGCTTGTCCTGAGAAAAGGAACACTGATCTCTTTTCTAACAATGCTTTTACACGTAGCAAACAACTGCTTGTCTTTAGAAAGAAACACATGTGCGTTTCTTACTAAATCTTTCGTGAAATTAATAAACTTTCAAAAGAACATGATTATCTATCAAAGTAAATCTTGTACTGAGAAAAGGAACACTGAACTCTGTTCTAACAATATTTTCACACGTAGAAAACAACTGCTTTTCTTTAAAAAGAAACACATGTGCGTTTGGTATGAAAGCTTTTGTGAAATTAATAAATTTTCAAAAGAACCCGATTATTATTCAAAGTAAAGCTGGTACTGAGAAAAGGAACACTGATCTCAGTTCTAACAATGCTTTCCCACGTAGCAATCAACTGCTTTTTTAAAAAAGAAACAAATGTGCGTTTTTTACTAAAGCTTTTGTGATATTAATAAACTTTCAAAAGAATTTGATTATCTTTCAAATTAAAGCTTGTACTGAGAAAAGGAACACTGATATCAGTTCTATCAATGCTTTCACATGTAGCAAACAAGCTTGCCTATACAAAGAAACACAAGTGCGATTGGTAATTGAGCTTTCTTGAAATTAATAAAATTTCAACGAACAAAGTAAAGGTTGTACTGAGAAAAAGAACACTGAACTCAGTTCTAACAATGCCTTGAGACGGAGCAAACAACTGCTTGTCTTTAGAGAGAAACACATGTGTGTTTCTTACTAAAGCTTTCGTGAAATTAATAAACTTTAAAAAGAATATGATTATCTTTCAAAGTAAAGCTTGTACTGAGAAAAGGAACACTGACCTCAGTTCTAACAATACTTTCACACGTAGAAAACAACTCGTTGTCTTTAAAAAGAAATACATGTACGTTTGGTACTATAGCTTTGTGAAATTAATAAACTTTGAAAAGAACGCGATTATCTTTCAAAGTAAAGCTTGTATTTAGAAAAGGAACACTGATCTCATTTCTAACAATGCTTTCACACGTAGCAAACAAATGCTTGCCTTTACAAAGAAACACATGTACGATTGGTACTTGAGCTTTCTTGAAATTAATAAACTTTCAAAGAACAAAGTAAAGCTTGTACTGAGAAAAAGAACACTGAACTCAGTTCTAAAAATGCTTTCAGACATATAATCTACTGCTTGTCTTTACAAAGAAACACATGTGCGTTTCTTACTAAAGCTTTCGTGAAATTAATAAACTTTCAAAAGAACATGATTGTCTTTCAAAGTAAAGCTTGTACTGAAAAAAGGAACACTGATCTCCGTTCTAACAATGCTTTCACACGTAGAAAACAACTGTTTGTCCTTAAAAAGAAACACATGTGCATTTCGTATGAAAGCTTTTGTGAAATTAATAAATTTTCTAAAGAACGCGATTATCTTTCAAAGTAAAGCTTGTACTGAGAAAAGGAACACTGATCTCAGTTCTAACAATGCTTTCCCACGTAGCAATCAACTGCTTTTTTTAAAAGAAACAAATGTGCGTTTTTTACTAAAGCTTTCGTGATATTAATAAACTTTCAAAAGAACTTGATTATCTTTCAAATTAAAGCTTGTTCTGAGAAAAGGAACACTGATCTCAGTTCTAACAATGCTTTCATATGTAGCAAACAAGCTTGCCTTTACAAAGAAACACAAGGGCGATTGGTACTTGAGCATTCTTGAAATTAATAAACTTTAAACGAACAAATTAAAGGTTGTACTGATAAAAAGAACACTGAACTCAGTTCTAACAATGCCTTGAGACGGAGCAAACAACTGCTTGTCTTTAGAAAGAAACACATGTGTGTTTCTTACTAAAGCTTTCGTGAAATTAATAAACTTTCAAAAGAATATGATTATCTTTCAAAGTAAAGCTTGTACTGAGAAAAGGAACACTGACCTCAGTTCTAACAATACTTTCACACGTAGAAAACAACTCGTTGTCTTTAAAAAGAAATACATGTGCGTTTGGTACTATAGCTTTGTGAAATTAATAAACTTTGAAAAGAACGCGATTATCTTTCAAAGTAAAGCTTGTATTTAGAAAAGGAACACTGATATCATTTCTAACAATGCTTTCACACGTAGCAAACAAATGCTTGCCTTTACAAAGAAACAAATGTACGATTGGTACTTGAGCTTTCTTGAAATTAATAAACTTTCAAAGAACAAAGTAAAGCTTGTACTGAGAAAAAGAACACTGAACTCAGTTCTAAAAATGCTTTCAGACATATAATCTACTGCTTGTCTTTACAAAGAAACACATGTGCGTTTCTTACTAAAGCTTTCGTGAAATTAATAAACTTTCAAAAGAACATGATTGTCTTTCAAAGTAAAGCTTGTACTGAGAAAAGGAACACTGATCTCCGTTCTAACAATGCTTTCACACGTAGAAAACAACTGTTTGTCCTTAAAAAGAAACACATGTGCATTTCGTATGAAAGCTTTTGTGAAATTAATAAATTTTCTAAAGAACGCGATTATCTTTCAAAGTAAAGCTTGTACTGAGAAAAGGAACACTGATCTCAGTTCTAACAATGCTTTCACATGTAGCAAACAACTGCTTGTCTTTACAAAGAGACACATGTGCGTTTGGTACTATAGCTTTGTGAAATTAATAAACTTGCAAAAGAATGCTATTATCTATCAAAGTGAAGATTGTGCTGAGAAAAGGAACACTGATCTCAGTTCTAACAATGCTTTCCCACATAGCAATCAACTGCTTTTTTTAAAAAGAAACAAATGTGCGTTTTTTACTAAAGCTTTCTTGATATAAATAAACTTTCAAAAGAACTTGATTATCTTTCAAATTAAAGCTTGTACTGAGAAAATGAACACTGATCTCAGTTTTAACAATGCTTTCACATGTAGCAAACAAGCTTGCCTTTACAAAGAAACACAAGTGCGATTGGTACTTGAGCTTTCTTGAAATTAATAAACTTTCAACGAACAAAGTAAAGGTTGGACTGAGAAAAAGAACATTAAACTCAGTTCTAACAATGCTTTATCACGTAGCAAACAACTGCTTATCTTAACAAAGGAACACATGTATGTTTCTTATGAAAGCTTTCCTGAAATTAATAAACTTTCAAAAGAATTCGATTATCTTTCAAAGTAAAGCTTGTACTGAGAAAAGGAACACTGATCTCAGTTCTAACAGTGCATCACACATAGCAAACAAATGCTTGCCTTTACAAGAAACACATGTGCGTTTGGTAATTGAGCTTTCTTGAAATTAATAAACTTTCAAAGAACATGATTATCTTTCAAAGTAAACCTTGTACGGAGAAAAGGAACACTGATCTCAGTTCTAACAATGCTTTCACACGTAGCATACAACTGCTTGTCCTTACAAAAAACACATGTGCGTTTGGTACTAAAGCTTTCGTGATATTAATAAACTTTCAAAAGAACACGATTATCTTTCAAAGTAAAGCTTGTAGTGAGAAAAGGACCACTATTCTCAGTTCTAACAATGCTTTCACTCGCATCAAACAAATGCTTGTCTTTAGAAAGAAACACATGTGCGTTTCTTACTAAAGCTTTCGTGAAATTATTAACTTTCAAAAGAATGCAATTATCTTTCAAAGTAAAGCCTCTAGTGAGAAAAGGAACACTGATCTCATTTCTAACAATGCTTTCACACATAGCAAACAACTGCTTGTCTTTGCAAAGAAACACATGTGCGTTTGGTACTATAGCTTTGTGAAAATAATAAACTTTCAAAGAACGCAATTATCTTTCAAAGTAAAGCTTGTACTGAGAAACGGAACAATGATCTCAGTTCTAACAATGCTTTCACAAGTAGCAAACAACTGCTTGTCTTTAAAAAGAAACACATGTGCGTTACTTACTAAAGCTTTTGTGAAATTAATAAACATTCAAAAGAACGCGATTATCTTTTAAAGTAAAGCTTGTACTGAGAAAAGGAACACTAATACAGTTCTAACAATGCTTTCACACATAGCAAACAACTGCTTGTCTTTACAAAGAAACACATGTGCGTTTGGTACAAAGCTTTCGTGAAATTAATAAACTTTCAAAAGAACACGATTATCTTTCAAAGTAAAGCTTGTAGTGAGAAAAGGACCACTATTCTCAGTTCTAACAATGCTTTCACTCGCAGCAAACAAATGCTTGTCTTTAGAAAGAAACACATGTGCGTTTCTTACTAAAGCTTTCGTGAAATTATTAACTTTCAAAAGAATGCAATTATCTTTCAAAGTAAAGCCTCTAGTGAGAAAAGGAACACTGATCTCATTTCTAACAATGCTTTCACACATAGCAAACAACTGCTTGTCTTTGCAAAGAAACACATGTGCGTTTGGTACTATAGCTTTGTGAAAATAATAAACTTTCAAAGAACGCGATTATCTTTCAAAGTAAAGCTTGTACTGAGAAACGGAACAATGATCTCAGTTCTAACAATGCTTTCACAAGTAGCAAACAACTGCTTGTCTTTAAAAAGAAACACATGTGCGTTACTTACTAAAGCTTTTGTGAAATTAATAAACATTCAAAAGAACGCGATTATCTTTTAAAGTAAAGCTTGTACTGAGAAAAGGAACACTAATACAGTTCTAACAATGCTTTCACACATAGCAAACAACTGCTTGTCTTTACAAGAAACACATGTGCGTTTTTACCTAAGATTTCGTGAAATTAATAAACTTGCAAAAGAACACGATTATCTTTTAGGTAAAGCTTGTACTGAGAAAAGGAACACTGATCTCAGTTCAAATAATGCTTTCACACGTAGCAAACAAATGCTTTTTTAACAAAGAAACACATGTTCGATTGGTACTTGAGCTTTCTTGAAATTAATAAACTTTCAAAGATCAAGATTATCTTTCAAAGTAAAGCCTGTACTGAGAAAAAGAACACTGAACTCAGGTCTAACAATGCTTTCAGACATAGCAAACAACTTCTTGTCTTTACAAAGTAACACATATGCGTATCTTACTAAAGCTTTCGTGAAATTAATACACTTTCAAAAGAATATGATTATCTTTCAAGGTAAAGCTTGTACTGAGTAAAGAAACACTGACCTCAGTTCTAACAATGCTTTCACACGTAGCAAACAACTGCTTGTCTTTAAAAAGAAACACAAGTCGTTTGGTACTAAAGCTTTCGTGAAATTAATAAACTTTCAAAAGAACGCAATTATCTTTCAAAGTAAAGCTTGTACTGAGAAAAGGAACACTGCTCTCAGTTCTAACAATGCTTTCACATGTAGCAAACAAATGCTTGCCCTTACAAAGAAACACATGTGCGATTCGTACTTGAGCTTTCTTGAAATTAATAAACATTGAAAGAACATGATTATCTTACAAAGTAAAGCTTGTACTGAGAAGAGGAACACTGAGCTCAGTTCTAAAAATCCTTTCACATGTAGCAAACCACTGCTTGTCTTTACAAAAAACACATGTGCGTTTCTTACTAAAGCTTTCGTGAAATTAATAAACGTTCAAAAAAATGAGATTATCTTTCAAGTAAAGCTTGTACTGAGAAAGGGAACACTGATCTCAGTTCTAAAAATCCTTTCACACATAGCAAACAACTGCTTGTCTTTACAAAGAAACACATGTGCGTTTCTTACTAAAGCTTTCGTGAAATTAATAAACTTTCAAAAGAATGCGATTATCTTTCAAAGTAAAGCTTGTACTGAGAAAAGGAACACTGATCTCAGTTCTAACAATGCTTTCACATGCAGAAAACAACTGCTTGTCTTTACAAAGAAACACATGTGCTTTTCTTACTAAAGCTTTCGTGAAATTAATAAACTTTCAAAAGATTGCGATTATCTTTCAAAGTAAAGCTTGTACTGAGAAAAGGAACACTGATCTCAGTTCTAAATATGCTTTCACTCGTAGCAAACAACTGATTGCCTTTACAAAGAAACACATGTGCGTTTCTTACTAAAGCTTTCGTGAAATTAATAAACTTTCAAAAGAACGCGATTATCATTCAAAGTAAACTTGTACTTTAAAGGAACACTGATCTCAGTTTTTTTTTTGAAGTTTTATAATTATATTTGTGTACAGAAAACTCAGCAGTACATTTAACCCAGTTTAGTGGCGAGTTCTTTGGCCTTTGCCTTTTCCAGCTTGGCAATTCGAGCCACAGATTTAGGACCCAGGACGTTGCTTCCCCAGTGGTGGTGGATCTCATCATATCTGTTGTAATTGGTCCTAATAGCTTCCACCAGCTTGGCCAGAGAACCCTTGCCTTCTGAGTTAACCTGTGTGAAGGCAACAGTGGTGCACGTCTTCCTGTTGACCAGCCGTCCCAGCCTGGCCTTTCCCTTGATGATGCAGTAGGGGACCCCCATCTTGCGACACAGGGCAGGCAGGAAGACCACCAGCTCAATGGGGTCTACATCGTGGGCAATCACCACCAGCTGAGCCTTCTTGTTCTCTACCAAAGTGGTGACTGTATTGATGCCCGCTCGAAGGACAGGTGGTCTCTTAGTTGGGACATCCCCTTTGCCGGCAGCTTTCTTCTCAGCACAGGCCAGCAGCCTCTGCTTCTTTTCCTGCTTGGTCTCTGGCCTGTACTTGTGGGCAAGTTTAAGCAACTGGGTAGCTGTTTGCTGGTCCAGGGCCTGGGTGAACTGGTTAATGGCAGGAGGAACTTTGAGGCGCTTAGAGAGGATGGCCCTCTGCCGCTGCAGCCTGATGTAGCGGGGCCATTTGATGAAGCGTGTGAGATCTCTCTTGGGCTAGATGTCCTGCCCAATGCCGAAGTTCTTAGGCCTATTCTCAAACAAAGGATACACCACCTTCTTCGCCTCCTGCTTCTTCACGATGGCGGGGGCCGGGGCCACCTACTTCCCCTTGGCCTTCTTTCCCTTGGGCATCTTGCCGGGCTGGAGGAGAGAGCACTGATCTCAGTTTTAACAATGCTTTCACACGCAGCAAACAACTGCTTGTCTTTACAAAGAAACACATGTGCTTTTCTTAATAAAGCTTTTGTGAAATAAATAAACTTACAAAAGACCGCGATTATCTTTCAAATTAAAGCTTGTACTGAGAAAAGGAACACTGATCTCAGTTCTAACAATGCTTTCACACGTAGCAAACAACTGCTTGTCTTTACAAAGAAACACATGTGCCTTTGGTACTATAGCTTTGTGAAATTAATAAACTTTCAAAAGAACGCGATTATCTTTCAAAGTAAAGCTTGTACTGAGAAAAGGAACACTGATCTCAGTTCTAACAATGCTTTCCCACGTAGCAAACAACTGCTTGTCTTTACAAAGAAACACATGTGCGTTTGGTACTAAAGCTTTCGTGAAATTAATAAACTTTCCAAAGACCTCGATTATGTTTCAAAGTAAAGCTTGTACTCAGAAAAGGGACACTGATCTCAGTCCCAACAATGCTTTCACACGTAGAAAACAACTGCTTGTCTTTAAAAAGAAACACATGTTTGTTTCTTACTAAAGCTTTCGTGAAATTAATAAACTTTCAAAAGAATGCGAATATCTTTCAAATAAACTTGTACTGAGAAAAGGAACACTGATCTCAGTTTTAACAATGCTTTCCCACGCAGCAAAAAACTGCTTGTCTTTACAAAGAAACACAAGTGCGTTTCTTACTAAAGCTTTGGTGAAATTAATAAACTTTCAAAACACCGCTATTATGTTTCAAAGTAAAGCTTGTAATGAGAAAAGGAACACTGATCTCAATTCTAACAATGCTTTCACACGTAGCAATCAACTGCTTTTCTTTAAAAAGAAACACAAGTGCGTTTCTTACTAAAGCTTTGGTGAAATTAATAAACATTTGAAAGAACTTCATTATCTTTCAAATAAATCTTGTACTGAGAAAAGGAACACTGATCTCAGTTCAAATAATGCTTTCACACGTAGCAAACAAATGCTTGCCTTTACAAAGAAACACTTGTTCGATTGGTACTTAAGCTTTCTTGAAATTAACAAACATTCAAAGAACAAAGTAAAGATTTTACTGAGGAAAAGAACACTGAACTCAGTTCTATCAATGCCTTGAGACGGAGCAAACAACTGCTTGTCTTTACAAAGAAACACATGTGCGTTTGTTACTAAAGCTTTCGTGAAATTAATAAACTTTCAAAAGACTGCGATTATGTTTCAAAGTAAAGCTTGTCTGGGAAAAGGAACACTGATCTCAGTTCTAACAATGCTTTCACATGTAGCAAACAAATGCTTGGCTTTACAAAGAAAGACATGTGCGATTGGAACTTGAGCTATCTTGAAATTAATAAATTTTCAAAGAACAAGATTATCTTTCAAAGTAAAGCTTGTACTGAGAAAAGGAACACTGATCTCAGTTCTAACAATGCTTTCACACGTACCAAACAACTGCTTGTCTTTACAAAGGAACACATGTGCGTTTGGTATTAAAGCTTTCGTGAAATTAATAAACTTTCAAAAGAACGTAATTATCTTTCAAAGTAAAGCTTGTAGTGAGAAAAGGAACACTATTCTCAGTTCTAACAATGCTTTCACTCGCAGCAAACAAATGCTTGTCTTTACAAAGAAACACATGTGCGTTTCTTACTAAAGCTATCGTGAAATTAATAACTTTCAAAAGAATGCAATTATCTTTCAAAGTAAAGCTTCTAGTGAGAAAAGGAACACTGATCTCATTTCTAACAATGCTTTCACAAGTAGCAAACAACTGCTTGTCTTTACAAAAAAACACATGTCCGTTTGGTATTATAGCTTTGTGAAATTAATAAACTTTCAAAGAGCGTGATTATCTTTCAAAGGAAAGCTTGTCCTGAGAAAAGGAAAACTGATCTCAGTTCTAACAATGGTTTCCCACGCAGCAAACAACTGCTTGTCTTTACAAAGAAACACATGTGCGTTTCTAACTGAAGCTTTCGTGAAATTAATAAACTTTCAAAAGAACTCGATTTTCTTTCAAAGTAAAGCTTGTACTGAGAAAAGGAACATTGATCTCATTTCTAACAATGGTTACACATGTAGCAAACAACTGCTTTTCTTTACAAAGTAACACATGTGCGTTTCTTACTAAAGCGTTCGTGAAATTAATAAAATTTCAAAAGTCCGCGATTATATTTCAAAGTAAAGCTTGTACTGAAAAAAGGAACACTGATCTCAGTTGTAACAATGCTTTCCCATGTAGCAAACAACTGCTTGTCTTTACAAAGAAACACATGGGCGTTTCTTATTAAAGCTTTCGTGAAATTAATAAACGTTCAAAAGAACATGATTATCTTTTAAAGTAAAGCTTGTACTGGGAAAAGGAACACTAATACAGTTCTAACAATGCTTTCACACATAGCAAACCACTGCTTGTCTTTACAAGAAACACATGTGCATTTTTACTAAAGATTTCGTGAAATTAATAAACTTGCAAAAGAACCTGATTATCTTTAGGTAAAGCTTGTACTGTAAAAAGGAACACTGATCTCAGTTCTAACAATGCTTTCACATGTAGCAAACAAATGCTTGCCTTTACAAAGAAACACATGTGCAATTGGTACTTGAGGTTTCTTGAAATTAATAAATTTTCAAAGAACATGATTATCTTTCAAAGTAAAGTTTGTACTGAGAAAAGGAAAACTGAACTCAGTTATAATAATGCTTTCACATGTAGCAAACCACTTCTTGTCTTTACAAAAAACACATGTGCGTTTCTTACTAAAGCTTTCGTGAAATTAATAAACTTGCAAAAGAACGCGATTATGTTTCAAAGTAAAGCTTGTACTGAGAAAAGGAACACTGATCTCAGTTCTAACAATGCTTTAACACGTAGCAAACAACTGCTTCACTTTACAAAGAAACACATGTACGTTTCTTACGAAAGCTTTCCTGAAATTAATAAACTTTCAAAAGAATGCCATTATCTTTCAAAGTAAAGCTTGTACTGAGAAAGGGAACACTGATCTCATTTCTAACAATGCATTCACACATAGCAAACAAATGCTTGCCTTTACAAAGAAACGCATGTCCGTGTGATACTTGAGCTTTCTTGAAATTAATAAACTTTCAAAGAACATGATTATCTTTCAAAGTAAAGCTTGTACTGAGAAAAGTAACACTGATCTCAGTTCTAACAATGCTATCACATGTAGCAAACTACTGCTTGTCTTTACAAAGAAACACATGTGCGTTTGGTACTAAAGCTATCGTGAAATTAATAAACTTTCAAAAGAACGTGATTATCTTTCAAAGTAAAGCTTGTAGTGAGAAAAGGAACACTATTCTCAGTTCTAACAATGCTTTCACTCGCAGCAAACAAATGCTTGTCTTTACAAAGAAACACATGTGCGTTTCTTACTAAACCTATCGTGAAATTAATAACTTTCAAAAGAATGCGATTATCTTTCAAAGTAAAGCTTCTAGTGAGAAAAGGAACACTGATCTCATTTCTAACAATGCTTTCACACGTAGCAAACAACTGCTTGTCTTTTCAAAGAAACACATGTGCGTTTGGGACTATAGCTTTGTGAAATTAATAAACTTTCAAAGAACGCGATTATCTTCCAAAGTAAAGGTTGTACTGAGAAAAGGAACACTGATCTCAGTTCTAACTATGCTTTCCCATGCAGCAAACAACTGCTTGTCTTTACAAAGAAACACATGTGCGTTTGGTACTAACGCTTTGTGAAATTAATAAACTTTCAAAAGAACACGATTATCTTTCAAAGTAAAGCTTGTACTGAGAAAAGGAACATTGATCTCAGTTCTAACAATGGTTACACATGTAGCAAGCAACTGCTTTTCTTTACAAAGAAACACATGTGCGTTTCTTATTAAAGCTTTCGTGAAATTAATAAACTTTCAAAAGTCCTCGATTATGTTTCAAATTAAAGCTTGTACTGAGAAAAGGAACACTGATCTCATTTCTAACAATGCTTTCACACGTAGGAAACAACTGCTTTTCTTTAAAAAGAAACACATATGCGTTTCTTACAAAAGCATTCGTGAAATTAATAAACATTCAAAAGAACGCGATTATCTTACAAAGTAAAGTTTGTACTGAGAAAAGGAACACTAATACAGTTCTAACAATGCTTTCACACATAGCAAAACACTGCTTGTCTTTACAAGAAACACATGTGCGTTTTTACTAAAGATTTCGTGAAATTAATAAACTTGCAAACGAACCCGATGATCTTTTAGGTAAAGTTTGTACTGAGAAAAGGAACACTGATCTCAGTTCTAACGATGCTTTCACATGTAAAAAACAAATGCTTGCCTTTACAAAGAAACACATGTGCGATTGGTACTTGAGCTTTCTTGAAATTAATAAATTTTCAAAGAACATGATTATCTTTCAAAGTAAAGCTTGTACTGAGAAAAGGAACACTGAACTCAGTTCTAACAATGCTTTCACATGTAGCAAACAAATGCTTGCCTTTACAAAGAAACACATGTGCGATTGTTACTTGAGCTTTCTTGAAATTAATAAATTTTCAAAGAACATGATTATCTTTCAAAGTAAAGCTTGTACTGAGAAAAGGAACACTGAACTCAGTTCTAACAATGCTCTCACATGTAGCAAACCACTGCTTGTCTTTACAAAAAACAAATGTGCGTTTCTTACTAAAGCTTTCGTGAAATTAATAAACTTGCAAAAGAACGCTATTATGTTTCAAAATAAAGCTTGTACTGAGAAAAGGAACACTGATCTCAGTTCTCACAATGCTTTAACACGTAGCAAACCACTGCTTGTCTTTACTAAAAACACATGTGCGTTTCTTACGAAAGCTTTCGTGAAATTAATAAACTTGCAAAAGAACGTGATTATCTTTCAAAGTAAAGCTTGTACTGAGAAAAGGAACACTCATCTCAGTTCTAACAATGCTTTAACATTAGCAAACAACTGCTTTTCTTTACAAAGAAACACATGTGCGTTTGGTACTATAGCTTTGTGAAATTAATAAACTTTGAAAAGAACGCGATTATCTTTCAAAGTAAAGCTTGTACTGAGAAACGGAACACTGATCTCATTTCTAACAATGCTTTCCCAAGTAGCAAACAACGGTTTGTCTTTACAAAGAAACACATGTGTGTTTGGTACTAAAGCTTTCATGAAATTAATAAACTTTCAGAAGACATCGATTATGTTTCACAGTAAAGCTTGTACTGAGAAAAGGGACACTGATCTTAGTTCTAACAATGCTTTAACACGTAGCAAACCACTGCTTGTCTTTACAAAAACACATGAGCGTTTCTTACAAAAGCTTTCGTGAAATTAATAAACTTTCAAAAGACTGTGATTATGTTTCAAAGTAAAGCTTGTCTGGGAAAAGGAACACTGATCTCAGTTCTAACAATGCATTCACATGTAGCAAACAAATGCTTGGCTTTACAAAGAAAGACATGTGCGATTGGAACTTGAGCTATCTTGAAATTAATAAATTTTCAAAGAACAAGATTATCTTTCAAAGTAAAGCTTGTACTGAGAAAAGGAACACTGATCTCAGTTCTAACAATGCTTTCACACGTACCAAACAACTGCTTCTCTTTACAAAGGAACACACGTGCGTTTGGTATTAAAGCTTTCGTGAAATTAATAAATTTCAAAAGAACGCAATTATCTTTCAAAGTAAAGCTTGTGATGAGAAAAGGAACACTATTCTCAGTTCTAACAATGCTTTCACTCGCAGCAAACAAATGCTTGTCTTTACAAAGAAACACATGTGCGTTTCTTACTAAAGCTATCGTGAAATTAATAACTTTCAAAAGAATGCAATTATCTTTCAAAGTAAAGCTTCTAGTGAGAAAAGGAACACTGATCTCATTTCTAACAATGCTTTCACAAGTAGCAAACAACTGCTTGTCTTTACAAAAAAACACATGTCCGTTTGGTACTATAGCTTTGTGAAATTAATAAACTTTCAAAGAACGCGATTATCTTTCAAAGGAAAGCTTGTCCTGAGAAAAGGAAAACTGATCTCAGTTCTAACAATGGTTTCCCACGCAGCAAACAACTGCTTGTCTTTACAAAGAAACACATGTGCGTTTCTTACTAAAGCTTTCGTGAAATTAATAAACTTTCAAAAGAACTCGATTATCTTTCAAAGTAAAGCTTGTACTGAGAAAAGGAACATTGATCTCATTTCTAACAATGGTTACACATGTAGCAAACAACTGCTTTTCTTTACAAAGTAACATATGTGCGTTTCTTACTAAAGCGTTCGTGAAATTAATAAAATTTCAAAAGTCCGCGATAATATTTCAAAGTAAAGCTTGTACTGAAAAAAGGAACACTGATCTCAGTTGTAACAATGCTTTCCCATGTAGCAAACAACTGCTTGTCTTTACAAAGAAACACATGGGCGTTTCTTATTAAAGCTTTCGTGAAATTAATAAACGTTCAAAAGAACATGATTATCTTTTAAAGTAAAGCTTGTACTGGGAAAAGGAACACTAATACAGTTCTAACAATGCTTTCACACATAGCAAACCACTGCTTGTCTTTACAAGAAACACATGTGCATTTTTACTAAAGATTTCGTGAAATTAATAAACTTGCAAAAGAACCTGATTATCTTTAGGTAAAGCTTGTACTGTAAAAAGGAACACTGATCTCAGTTCTAACAATGCTTTCACATGTAGCAAACAAATGCTTGCCTTTACAAAGAAACACATGTGCAATTGGTACTTGAGGTTTCTTGAAATTAATAAATTTTCAAAGAACATGATTATCTTTCAAAGTAAAGTTTGTACTGAGAAAAGGAAAACTGAACTCAGTTATAATAATGCTTTCACATGTAGCAAACCACTTCTTGTCTTTACAAAAAACACATGTGCGTTTCTTACTAAAGCTTTCGTGAAATTAATAAACTTGAAAAGAACGCGATTATGTTTCAAAGTAAAGCTTGTACTGAGAAAAGGAACACTGATCTCAGTTCTAACAATGCTTTAACACGTAGCAAACAACTGCTTCACTTTACAAAGAAACACATGTACGTTTCTTACGAAAGCTTTCCTGAAATTAATAAACTTTCAAAAGAATGCGATTATCTTTCAAAGTAAAGCTTGTACTGAGAAAAGGAACACTGATCTCATTTCTAACAATGCATTCACACATAGCAAACAAATGCTTGCCTTTACAAAGAAACGCATGTGCGTGTGGTACTTGAGCTTTCTTGAAATTAATAAACTTTCAAAGAACATGATTATCTTTCAAAGTAAAGCTTGTACTGAGAAAAGTAAGACTGATCTCAGTTCTAACAATGCTTTCACACGTAGCAAACTACTGCTTGTCTTTACAAAGAAACACATGTGCGTTTGGTACTAAAGCTATCGTGAAATTAATAAACTTTCAAAAGAACGCGATTATCTTTCAAAGTAAAGCTTGTAGTGAGAAAAGGAACACTATTCTCAGTTCTAACAATGCTTTCACTCGCAGCAAACAAATGCTTGTCTTTACAAAGAAACACATGTGCGTTTCTTACTAAAGCTATCGTGAAATTAATAACTTTCAAAAGAATGCGATTATCTTTCAAAGTAAAGCTTCTAGTGAGAAAAGGAACACTGATTTCATTTCTAACAATGCTTTCACACGTAGCAAACAACTGCTTGTCATTTCAAAGAAACACATGTGCGTTTGGTACTATAGCTTTGTGAAATTAATAAACTTTCAAAGAACGCGATTATCTTTCAAAGTAAAGGTTGTACTGAGAAAAGGAACACTGATCTCAGTTCTAACAATGCTTTCCCATGCAGCAAACAACTGCTTGTCTTTACAAAGAAACACATGTGCGTTTGGTACTAACGCTTTCGTGAAATCAATAAACTTTCAAAAGAACATGATTATCTTTCAAAGTAAAGCTTGTACTGAGAAAAGGAACATTGATCTCAGTTCTAACAATGGTTACACATGTAGCAAGCAACTGCTTTTCTTTACAAAGAAACACATGTGCGTTTCTTATTAAAGCTTTCGTGAAATTAATAAACTTTCAAAAGTCCTCGATTATGTTTCAAATTAAAGCTTGTACTGAGAAAAGGAACACTGATCTCATTTCTACAATGCTTTCACACGTAGGAAACAACTGCTTTTCTTTAAAAAGAAACACATATGCGTTTCTTACTAAAGCATTCGTGAAATTAATAAACATTCAAAAGAACGCGATTATCTTTCAAAGTAAAGCTTGTACTGAGAAAAGGAACACTAATACAGTTCTAACAATGCTTTCACACATAGCAAAACACTGCTTGTCTTTACAAGAAACACATGTGCGTTTTTACTAAAGATTTCGTGAAATTAATAAACTTGCAAACGAACCCGATGATCTTTTAGGTAAAGTTTGTACTGAGAAAAGGAACACTGATCTCAGTTCTAATGATGCTTTCACATGTAAAAAACAAATGCTTGCCTTTACAAAGAAACACATGTGCGATTGTTACTTGAGCTTTCTTGAAATTAATAAATTTTCAAAGAACATGATTATCTTTCAAAGTAAAGCTTGTACTGAGAAAAGGAACACTGAACTCAGTTCTAACAATGCTTTCACATGTAGCAAACAAATGCTTGCCTTTACAAAGAAACACATGTGCGATTGGTACTTGAGCTTTCTTGAAATTAATAAATTTTCAAAGAACATGATTATCTTTCAAAGTAAAGCTTGTACTGAGAAAAGGAACACTGAACTCAGTTCTAACAATGCTCTCACATGTAGCAAACCACTGCTTGTCTTTACAAAAAACAAATGTGCGTTTCTTACTAAAGCTTTCGTGAAATTAATAAACTTGCAAAAGAACGCGATTATGTTTCAAAATAAAGCTTGTACTGAGAAAAGGATCACTGATCTCAGTTCTCACAATGCTTTAACACGTAGCAAACCACTGCTTGTCTTTACTAAAAACACATGTGCGTTTCTTACGAAAGCTTTCGTGAAATTAATAAACTTGCAAAAGAACGTGATTATCTTTCAAATTAAAGCTTGTACTGAGAAAAGGAACACTGATCTCAGTTCTAACAATGCTTTAACATTAGCAAACAACTGCTTTTCTTTACAAAGAAACACATGTGCATTTCTTAATAAAGCTTTAGTGAAATAAATAAACTTTCAAATACCGCGATTATTTTTTAAATTAAAGCTTGTACTGAGAAAAGGAACACTGATCTCAGTTCTAATATGCTTTCACACGTAGCAAACAACTGCTTGTCTTTACAAAGAAACACATGTGCGTTTGGTACTATAGCTTTGTAAAATTAATAAACTTTGAAAAGAATGCGATTATCTTTCAAAGTAAAGCTTGTACTGAGAAACGGAACACTGATCTCATTTCTAACAATGCTTTCCCAAGTAGCAAACAACGGCTTGTCTTTACAAAGAAACACATGTGTGTTTGGTACTAAAGCTTTCATGAAATTAATAAACTTTCAGAAGACATCGATTATGTTTCAAAGTAAAGCTTGTACTGAGAAAAGGGACACTGATCTCAGTTCTAACAATGCTTTCACACGTAGAAAACAACTGCTTTTCTTTAAAAAGAAACACATGTGCGTTTCTTACTAAATCTTTCGTGAATTTAATAAACTTTCAAAAGAACGCGATTATCTTTCAAAGTAAAGCTTTTAGTGAGAAAAGGAACACTGATCTCAGTTTTAACTATGCTTTTACACGTAGCAAACAACTGCTTGTCTTTACAAAGAAACACATGTGCGTTTCTTACTAAAGCTTTTGTGAAATTAATGAACAT
Source organism: Chionomys nivalis (assembly GCF_950005125.1). Lineage (NCBI taxonomy): Eukaryota > Metazoa > Chordata > Mammalia > Rodentia > Cricetidae > Chionomys > Chionomys nivalis. The sequence continues at coordinate 901,347 of NW_026646926.1, read as the reverse complement.
TTGAAAGAACTTCATTATCTTTCAAAGTACAGGTTGTACTGAGAAGAGGAACACTAATCTCAGTTCTAACAATGCTTTCACACGTAGCAAACAAATGCTTGCCTTTACAAAGAAACACATGTACGATTGGTACTTGAGCTTTCTTGAAATTAATAAACTTTCAAAGAACAAAGTAAAGCTTGTACTGAGAAAAAGAACACTGAACTCAGTTCTAAAAATGCTTTCAGTCATATAATCTACTGCTTGTCTTTACAAAGAAACACATGTGCGTTTCTTACTAAAGCTTTCGTGAAATTAATAAACTTTCAAAGAACATGATTATCTTTAAAATTAAAGCTTGTCCTGAGAAAAGGAACACTGATCTCTTTTCTAACAATGCTTTTACACGTAGCAAACAACTGCTTGTCTTTAGAAAGAAACACATGTGCGTTTGGTATGAAAGCTTTTGTGAAATTAATAAATTTTCAAAAGAACGCGATTATCTTTCAAAGTAAAGCTGGTACTGAGAAAAGGAACACTGATCTCTGTTCTAACAATGCTTTCCCACGTAGCAATCAACTGCTTTTTTAAAAAAGAAACAAATGTGCGTTTTTTACTAAAGCTTTTGTGATATTAATAAACTTTCAAAAGAACTTGATTATCTTTCAAATTAAAGCTTGTAGTGAGAAAAGGAACACTGATATCAGTTCTATCAATGCTTTCACATGTAGCAAATAAGCTTGCCTATACAAAGAAACACAAGTGCGATTGGTACTTGAGCTTTCTTGAAATTAATAAACTTTCAACGAACAAAGTAAAGGTTGTACTGAGAAAAAGAACACTGAACTCAGTTCTAACAATGCCTTGAGACGGAGCAAACAACTGCTTGTCTTTAGAAAGAAACACATGTGTGTTTCTTACTAAAGCTTTCGTGAAATTAATAAACTTTCAAAAGAACATGATTATCTTTCAAAGTAAAACTTGTACTGAGAAAAGGAACACTGACCTCAGTTCTACCAATACTTTCACACGTAGAAAACAACTCGTTGTCTTTAAAAAGAAACACATGTGCGTTTGGTACTATAGCTTTGTGAAATTAATAAACTTTGAAAAGAACGCGATTATCTTTCAAAGTAAAGCTTGTATTTAGAAAGGAACACTGATCTCATTTCTAACAATGCTTTCACACGTAGCAAACAAATGCTTGCCTTTACAAAGAAACACATGTACGATTGGTACTTGAGCTTTCTTGAAATTAATAAACTTTCAAAGAAAAAAGTAAAGCTTGTACTGAGAAAAAGAACACTGAACTCAGTTCTAAAAATGCTTTCAGACATATAATCTACTGCTTGTCTTTACAAAGAAACACATGTGCGTTTCTTACTAAAGCTTTCGTGAAATTAATAAACTTTCAAAAGAACATGATTGTCTTTCAAAGTAAAGCTTGTACTGAGTAAAGAAACACTGACCTCAGGAAGTAAAGGATCTATTTGACAAGAACTTTAAGTCAATGAAGAAAGAAATTGAGGAGGATACCAGAAAATGGAAGGATCTCCCTTGCTCTTGGATAGGGAGGATCAACATAGTAAAAATGGCAATTCTACCAAGGGCAATTTATAGATTCAATGCAATCCCCATTAAAATCCCATCAAAATTCTTCACAGATCTTGAGAGGACAATAATCAACTTTATATGGAGAAACAAAAAACCCAGGATAGCCAAAACAATCTTATATAATAAAGGATCGTCTGGAGGCATTACCATCCCTGACCTCAAACTCTATTACAGAGCCTCAGTATTGAAAACAGCTTGGTATTGGCATAAAAACAGAGAAGTCGATCAATGGAACCGAGTAGAAGACCCTGATTTTAACCCACAAACTTATGAACACCTAATTTTTGATAAAGGAGCTAAAAGTATTCAATGGAAAAAAGAGAGTATCTTCAACAAATGGTGCTGGCAGAACTGGTTGTCAACGTGTAGAAGAATGAAAATAGATCCATATCTATCACCATGCACAAAACTCAAGTCCAAATGGATTAAAGACCTCAATATTAGTCTGAACACACTGAACCTGATAGAAGAAAAAGTGGGAAGTACTCTACAACATATGGGTACAGGAGATCACTTCCTACGTTTATCCCCAGCAGCACAGACATTAAGGACAACATTGAATAAATGGGACCTCCTGAAACTGAGTAGCTTCTGTAAAGCAAAGGACACTGTCACTAAGACAAAAAGGCAACCCACTGACTGGGAGAAGATCTTCACCAACCCTGCAACAGACAAAGGTCTGATCTCCAAAATATATAAAGAACTCAAGAAACTAGACTTTAAAATGCTAATGAACCCAATAAAAAAATGGGGCACTGATCTGAATAGAGAATTCTCAACAGAAGAAATTCAAATGGCCAAAAGACACTTAAGGTCATGCTCAACCTCCTTAGCAATAAGAGAAATGCAAATTAAAACAACTTTGAGATACCATCTTACACCTGTCAGAATGGCCAAAATCAAAAACACCAATGATAGCCTTTGCTGGCGAGGTTGTGGAGAAAGAGGCACACTCATTCATTGCTGGTGGGAATGCAAACTTGTGCAACCACTTTGGAAATCAGTGTGGCGATTTCTCAGGAAATTTGGGATCAACCTACCCCAAGATCCAGTAATACCACTATTGGGAATATACCCAAGAGATACCCCATCAAATGACAAAAGTATCTGTTCAACTATGTTCATAGCAGCATTGTTTGTAATAGCCAAAACCTGGAAACAACCTAGATGCCCTTCAATGGAGGAATGGATGAAGAAAATGTGGAATATATACATATTAGAGTACTACTCAGCAGTAAAAAACAATGACTTCTCGAATTTTGTGTGCAAATGGATGGAAATAGAAAACACTATCCTGAGTGAGGTATCCCAGACCCAAAAAGAGGAACATGGGATGTACTCACTCATAATCGGTTTCTAGCCATAAATAAAAGACATTAAGCATATAATTTGTGATCCTAGAGAAGTTAAATATGAAAGTGAACCCAAAGAAAATCATATAGTCATCCGCATGGAGAGGGGAAGTAGACAAGATTGCAGGGCAAAAACTGGGAACTTGCGGGTGAGGTGGCATGGGGCAAAGGGGAAATGGGATGAGAAACATGAGAAGGGGAGGATGGGAGGAGCTCGGGGGATTGGGATGGTTGGGATATAGGAAGGGTGGATACAGGAGCAGCGAAGTATATATCCTATCTAAGGGAGCCATCTTAGGGTTGGCAAGAGACTTGACTCTTGAGGGGTTCGCAGGTGTCTAGGAATATGTTCCCAGCTGGTACCTTGGGCAACTAAGGAGAGGGAACCTGAAATGACCCTATCCTATACTGATGAATATCTTGCATATCACCTTAGAACCTTCATCTGGCGATGGATCGAGGTAGAGACAGAGTCTCAATTTGGAGCAACGGTCTGAGCTCTTAAGGTCCAAATGAGGAGCAGAAGGAGGGAGAACATGAGCAAGGAAATCAGGACCACGAGGGATGCACCCACCCACTGTGACAGTGGAACTGATTTATTGGGAGCCCACCAAGGCCAGCGGATCTGGGACTGAATAAGCATGGGTTGATTCTGGACTCTCTGAGCATGGCGGACAATGAAGGCAGATGAGAAGCCAAGGACAATGGCACTAGGTTTCGATCCTAATACATGAACTGGCTTTGTGGGAGCTTAGCCTGTTTAGACGCTCACCTTCCTGGACATAGATAGAAGACCTTTGTCTTCCTGCAGGGCAGAGAATTTGGACTGCTCTTCAGTATCGAGAGGGAGGGGGAATGGTGTGGGGGGAGGAGAATAGGCATGGGGATAGGGGGAGGGGAGTGGGGGGAGGGGGCAATATTTGGGAGGAGGGGAGGGAAATGGGAAACGGGGAGCAGGTGGAAATTTTAATTAAAAAAAAAAAGAAAAAAAAAGAAAATAAACTCTCAATTAATTTTGGCAAAGTAAAAAAAAAAAAAAGAAACACATGTGCGTTTGGTACTATAGCTTTGTGAAAATAATAAACTTTCAAAGAACGCGATTATCTTTCAAAGTAAAGCTTGTACTGAGAAACGGAACAATGATCTCAGTTCTAACAATGCTTTCACAAGTAGCAAACAACTGCTTGTCTTTAAAAAGAAACACATGTGCGTTACTTAATAAAGCTTTTGTGAAATTAATAAACATTCAAAAGAACGCGATTATCTTTTAAAGTAAAGCTTGTACTGAGAAAAGGAACACTAATACAGTTCTAACAATGCTTTCACACATAGCAAACAACTGCTTGTCTTTACAAGAAACACATGTGCGTTTTTACTAAAGATTTCGTGAAATTAATAAACTTGCAAAAGAACACGATTATCTTTTAGGTAAAGCTTGTACTGAGAAAAGGAACACTGATCTCAGTTCAAATAATGCTTTCAAACGTATCAAAGAAATGCTTTCTTAAAAAAGAAACACATGTTCGATTGGTACTTGAGCTTTCTTGAAATTAATAAACTTTCAAAGATCAAGAATATCTTTCAAAGTAAAGCTTGTACTGAGAAAAAGAACACTGAACTCAGTTCTAACAATGCTTTCAGATGTAGCAAACAACTTCTTGTCTTTACAAAGTAACACATTTGTGTTTCTTACTAAAGCTTTCGTGAAATTAATATACTTTCAAAAGAATATGATTATCTTTCAAAGTAAAGCTTGTACTGAGTAAAGAAACACTGACCTCAGTTCTAACAATGCTTTCACACGTAGCAAACAACTCCTTGTCTTTAAAAAGAAACACAAGTCGTTTGGTACTAAAGCTTTCGTGAAATTAATAAACTTTCAAAAGAACGCGATTATCTTTCAAAGTAAAGCTTGTACTGAGAAAAGGAACACTGCTCTCAGTTCTAACAATGCTTTCACATGTAGCAAACAAATGCTTGCCCTTACAAAGAAACACATGTGCGATTCGTACTTGAGCTTTCTTGAAATTAATAAACATTGAAAGAACATGATTATCTTTCAAAGAAAAGCTTGTACTGAGAAGAGGAACACTGAGCTCAGTTATAAAAATCCTTTCACATGTAGCAAACCACTGCTTGTCTTTACAAAAAACACATGTGCGTTTCTTACGAAAGCTTTCATGAAATTAATAAACGTGCAAAAGAACGCGATTATCTTTCAAAGTAAAGCTTGTACTGACAAAAGGAACACTGATCTCAGTTCAAACAATGCTTTCACATTAGCAAACAACTGCTTTTCTTTACAAAGAAACACATGTCCGTTTGTTACTAAAGCTTTTGTGAAATTAATAATCTTTCAAAAGAACGCGATTATCTTTCAAAGTAAAGCTTGTACTGAAAAAAGGAACCCTGATCTCAGTTCTAAATATGCTTTCACACGTAGCAAACTACTGATTGCCTTTACAAAGAAACACATGTGCCTTTCTTACTATAGCTTTCGTGAAATTAATAAACTTTCAAAAGAATGCGATTATCTTTCAAAGTAAAGCTTGTACTGAGAAAAGGAACACTGATCTCAGTTCTAACAATGCTTTGACACGTAGCAAACAACTGCTTGTCGTTACAGAGATACACATGTGCGTTGCTTACTAAAGCTTTCGTGAAATTAATAAACTTTCAAAAGAACGAGATTATCTTTCAAAGTAAAGCTTGTACTGAGAAAAGGAACACTGATCTCAGTTCTAACAATGCTTTCACACGTAGCAAACAACTGCTTGCCTTTTCAAAGAAACATATGTGCGTTTGGTACTGGAGCTTTCTTGAAATTGATAAACTTTCAAAAGAACGCGATTATCTTTCAAAATAAAGGTTCTACTGAGAAAAGGAACACTGATCTCAGTTCTAACAATGCTTTCAGACGTAGCATACAACTCTTACCTTTACAAAGAAACACAAATGTGTTTCTTACTAAAGCATTCGTGAAATTAATAAACTTTCAAAAGAACGCGATTATCTTTCAAAGTAAAGTTTGTACTGCGAAAAGGAACACGGATTTCACTTCTAACAATGCTTTGACACGTAGCAAACAACTGCTTGTCGTTACAGAGAAACACATGTGCGTTTGGTACTAAAGCTTTCGTGAAATTAATAAACTTTCAAAAAATGCGATTATCTTTCAAAGTAAAGCTTGTACTGAGAAAAGGAACACTGATCTCAGTTCTAACAATGCTTTCACACGTAGCAAACCACTGCTTTTCTTTACAAAGAAAGACATGTGAGGTTCTTACTAAAGCTTTCGTGAAATTAAGAAACTTACAAAAGAACGCGATTATCTTTCAAAGTAAAGCTTGTACTGAGAAAAGGAACACTGATCTCAGTTCTAACAATGCATTCACACGTAGCAAACAACTGCTTGTCTTTGCACAGAAAAACATGTGCATTTCTTACTATAGCTTTCGTTATATTAATAAACTTTCAAAAGAACGCGATTATCAATCAAAGTAAAGATGTACTGAGAAAAGAAACACTGATCTCAGTTCTAACAATGCTTTAACATGTAGCAAATAACTCCTTGTCCTTACAAAGAACCACATGTGCGTTTCTTACTAAAGCTTTCGTGAAATTAATAAACTTTCAAATGAACTTGATTATCTTTCAGAGTAAAGCTTGTACTGAGAAAATTAACACTGATCTCACTTCTAACAATGCTTTCACACTTAGCATACAATTCTTACCTTTACTAAGAAACACAGGTGCGTCTCTTATGAAAGCATTCTTTAAATTATTAAATTTCAAAAGCACGCGATTATCTTTCAAAGTAAAGCTTGTACTGAGAAAGGTTACACTGATCTCAGTTCTAATAATGCTTTCAAACGTAGCAAACAACTGCTTGTCCTTCCAAAGAAACACATGTGCGTTTCTTACAAAAGCTTTCGTGAAATTAATGAACTTTCAAAAGAAAGCATTTATCTTTCAAAGTAAAGCTTGTACTGAGAAAAGAAACACTGATCTCAGTTTTAACAATGCTTTCATATGTAGCAAATTACTACTTGTCTTTAAAAAGAAACACATGTGCGTTTCTTACTAAAGGTTTCGATAAATTAATAAACTTTCAAAAGAACACGATTATCTTTCAAAGTAAATCTTGTACTGAGAAAAGGAACACTGATCTCAGTTCTAACAATGCTTTCACACGAAGCAAACAACTGTGATCTTAACAAAGAAACACATGTGCGTTTCTTACTACACATTCCTTGAAATTAATAAACTTTCAAAAGAACGCGATTATCTTTCAAAGTAAAGTTTTTATGAAAAAAGGAAACTGACCTCAGTTCTAACAGTGCTTTCACATGTAGCAAACAACTGCTTTTCTATACAAAGTAACACATGTGAATTTCTTAATAAAGCTTTCGTGAAATTAATAAACTTTAAAAAGAACGTGCTTATCATTCAAAGTAAAACTTGTACTGAGAAAAGGAACACTGATCTCAGTTGTAACAATGCATTCACACGTAGCATACAACTCTTACCTTTACAGTGAAACGCTTGTGCGCTTCTTACTAAAGCATTCATGAAATTAATAAACTTTCAAAAGAACGCGATGATCTTTCAAAGTAAAGCTTGTCCTGAGAAGAGGAACACTGATCTCAGTTCTAACAATGATTTCACACGTATCAAAAAACTGCTTGCCTTTTCAAAGAAACATATGTGCGTTTGGTACTGGAGCTTTCTTCAAATTATAAAACTTTCAAAAGAACGTGATTATCTTTCAAAGTAAAGCTTGTACTGAGAAAAGGAACACTGATCTAAGTTCTAACAATGCTTCCACACGTAGCAAACAAATTCTATGTCTTGACAAAGAAACACAATGTGTTTGGTACTAAAGCTTCCATGAAATTAATAAACTTTCAAGAGAACGGGATTATCTTTCAAAGTAAAGCTTGTACTGAGAAAAGGAACACTGATCTCAGTTCGAACAATGCTTTCACACATAGCAAACAACTCCTTGTCTTTACAAAGAAACACAAGTGCGTTTGGTACTAAAGCTTTCATGAAATTAATAAACTTTCAATAGAACGCGATTATCTTTCAAAGTAAAGATTATACTGAGAAAAGGAACACTGATCTCAGTTCTAACAATGCTTTCACACGTAGCAAACAACTGCTTGTATTGATAAAGAAACACATGTGCGTTTCTTACTAAATCTTTCGTGAAATTAATAAACTTTCAAAAGAACGCAATTATCTTTCAAAGTAAAGCTTGTATTGAGAAAATAACACTGATCTTACTTCTACCAATGCTTTAACCGGTACCATACAACTCTTACCTTTAGAAAGAAACACAGGTTCGTTTCTTAATAAAGCATTCGTGAAATTATTAAACTTTCAATAGAACGCGATTATCTTTCAAAGTAAAGCTTGTACTGAGAAAAGGAACACAAATCTCAGTTCTAACAATGCTTTCACACGTAGCAAACAACTGCATGTCTTTACAAATAAACACATGTGCGTTTCTTACCTAAGCTTTCGTGAAATTAATAAACTTTCAAAAGAACGTGATGATCTTTCAAGTAAAGCTTGTATTGAGAAAAGGAACACTGATCTCAATTCTAACAATGCTTTCACACGTAGCAAATAACTGCTTGCTTTCCAAAGAAACAAATGTGCGTTTGGTACTAAAGCTTTCATGAAATTAATAATCTTTCAAAAGAACGCGATTAACTTTCAAAGTAAAGCTTGTAATGAGAAAAGAAACACTGATTTCAGTTTTAATAATGCTTTTACATGGAGCATACAACTGCTTGTCTTTAGAAGGAAACACATGTGCGTTTCTTACTAAAGCTTTCGTAAAATTAATAAACTTTGAAAAGACCGCGATTATGTTTCAACGTAAGTCTTGTAATGAGAAAAGGAACACTGATAAGTTCTAACAACGCTTTCATACGTAGCAAACAACTGCTTGTCTTTACAAGAAACACATGTGCGTTTCTTACTAAAGCTTTCGTGAAATTAATAAACTTTCAAAAGAACGCGATTACCTTTCAACGTAAAGCTTGTACTGAGAAAAGGAACACTGATCTCAGTTCTAACAATGCTTTCACATGGTGCAAACACCTGCTGGCTTTACAAAGAAACACATGTGTGTTTGGTACTAAAGCTTTCATGAAATTAATAAACTTTCAAAGAACGCGATTATCTTTCAATGTAAAGCTTGTACTGAGAAAAGGAACACAGATTTCAGTTCTAACAGTGCTTTCGCACGTAGTAAACAACTGCTTGTCTTTAGAAAGAAACACATGTGCGTTTCTTACTAGCTTTCATGAAATTAATAAACTTTCAAAAGACCGCCATTAGTTTCAAAGTAAAGATTGCACTGAGAAAAGGAACACTGAACTCAGTCTAACAATATTATTACACGTAGCAAACTGCTTGTCTTACAAAGAAACTCATGTGCGTTTGGTATTAAAGCTTTATGAAATTAATAAACTTTTAAAAGAACGTGATTATCTTTCAAAGTAAAGCTTGTACTGAGAAAAGGAACACTGATCTCAGTTCTAACAATGCTTTCACACGTAGCAAACAACTGCTTGTCTTTAAAAAGAAACACATGTGCATTTCTTACTAAAACTTTCGTGAAATTAATAAACTTTCAAAAGAACGCGATTAGCTTTCAAAGTAAACTTGTCCTGAGAAAAGGAACACTTACATCAGTTCTAACAATGCTTTCACACATAGCTAAGAACTGCTTGTCTTTACAAAGAAACACATGTGTGGTTCTTACTAAAGCTTTCGTGAAATTAATAAACTTTCAAAAGAACGCGATTATCTTTCAAAGTAAAGCTTGTATTGAGAAAAGAACACTGATCTCACTTCTACCAAGGCTTTAACAGGTACCATACAACTCTTACCTTTACAAAGAAACACAGGTGCATTTGGTACTAAAGCTTTCATGAAATTAATAAACTTTCAAAAGAACATAATTATCTTTCAAATAAAAGCTTGTACTGAGAAAAGGAACATTGATCTCAGTTCTAACAATGCTTCCACATGCAGAAAATAACTGCTTGTCTTTACAGGGAAAAACCTGTGCGTTTCTTACTAAAGCTTTCGAGAAATTAATAAACTTTCAAAAGAACGAGATTATATTTCATGTAAGGCTTGTACTGAGAAAAGGAACACTGATCTCAGTTCTAACAATGCTTTCACACGTAGCAAACAACTGCTTGTCTTTACAAAAAAACACATGTGCTTTTGGTACTAAAACTTTCGTGAAATTAATAAACTTTCAAAAGAACGCGATTATCTTTCAAAGTAAAGATTATACTGAGAAAAGGAACACTGATCTCAGTTCTAACAATGCTTTCACACGTAGAAAACAACTGCTTGTCTTTGCACAGAAACACATGTGCGTTTCTTACTAAAGCTTACTTGAAATTAATAAACTTTCAAATGAATGCGATTATCTTTCAAAGTAAAGATTATACTGAGAAAAGGAACACTGATCTCAGTTCTAACAATGCTTTCACACGTAGCAAACAACTGCTGGTATTGATAAAGAAACACATGTGCGTTTCTTACTAAATCTTTCATGAAATTAATAAACTTTCAAAGAACGCGATTATCTTTCAAAGTAAAGCTTGTACTGAGAAAAGGAACACTGATCTCACATCTAACAATGCTTTCACACATAGCTTACAACTCTTAACTTTACAATGAAACACATGTGTGTTTCTTACTAAATCTTTCGTGAAATTAATAAACTTTCAAAAGAACGCAATTATCTTTCAAAGTAAAGCTTGTTTTGAGAAAAGAACACTGATCTCACTTCTACCAATGCTTTAACCTGTACCATACAACTATTACCTTTAGAAAGAAATACCGGTTCGTTTCTTATTAAAGCATTCGTGAAATTATTAAACTTTCAATAGAACGCGATTATCTTTCAAAGTAAAGCTTGTACTGAGAAAAGGAACACAGATCTCAGTTCTAACAATGCTTTCACACGTAGCAAACAACTGCATATCTTTACAAATAAACACATGTGCGTTTCTTACTAAAGCTTTCGTGAAATTAATAAACTTTCAAAATAACGTGATTTTCTTTCAAAGTAAAGCTTGTAATGAGAAACGGAACACTGACCTCAGTCTAACAATGCTTTCACACGTAGCAAACAACTGCTTTTCTTTAAAAAGAAACACATGTGCGTTTGGTCCTAAAGCTTTCATGAAATTAATAAACTTTCAAAAGAACGTGATTATCTTTCAATTTAAAGCTTGTACTGAGAAAAGGAACACTGATCTCAGTTCTAACAATGCTTTCACATGTAGCAAACAACTGCTTGTCTTTACAAAGAAACACATTTGCGTTTCTTACTAAAGCTTTCGTGAAATTAATAAATTTTCAAAAGACCTTGATTATGTTTCAAAGTAAAGTTTGTACTGAGAAAACGGACACTGATCTCAGTTCTAACAATGCTTTCACACGTAGAAAACAACTGCTTGTCTTTAAAAAGAAACACATGTGCATTTCTTACTAAAACTTTCGTGAAATTAATAAACTTTCAAAAGAACGCGATTAGCTTTCAAAGTAAACTTGTCCTGAGAAAAGGAACACTTACATCAGTTCTAACAATGCTTTCACACATAGCTAAGAACTGCTTGTCTTTACAAAGAAACACATGTGTGGTTCTTACTAAAGCTTTCGTGAAATTAATAAACTTTCAAAAGAACGCGATTATCTTTCAAAGTAAAGCTTGTATTGAGAAAAGAACACTGATCTCACTTCTACCAAGGCTTTAACAGGTACCATACAACTCTTACCTTTACAAAGAAACACAGGTGCATTTGGTACTAAAGCTTTCATGAAATTAATAAACTTTCAAAAGAACATAATTATCTTTCAAATAAAAGCTTGTACTGAGAAAAGGAACATTGATCTCAGTTCTAACAATGCTTCCACATGCAGAAAATAACTGCTTGTCTTTACAGGGAAAAACCTGTGCGTTTCTTACTAAAGCTTTCGAGAAATTAATAAACTTTCAAAAGAACGAGATTATATTTCATGTAAGGCTTGTACTGAGAAAAGGAACACTGATCTCAGTTCTAACAATGCTTTCACACGTAGCAAACAACTGCTTGTCTTTACAAAAAAACACATGTGCTTTTGGTACTAAAACTTTCGTGAAATTAATAAACTTTCAAAAGAACGCGATTATCTTTCAAAGTAAAGATTATACTGAGAAAAGGAACACTGATCTCAGTTCTAACAATGCTTTCACACGTAGAAAACAACTGCTTGTCTTTGCACAGAAACACATGTGCGTTTCTTACTAAAGCTTACTTGAAATTAATAAACTTTCAAATGAATGCGATTATCTTTCAAAGTAAAGATTATACTGAGAAAAGGAACACTGATCTCAGTTCTAACAATGCTTTCACACGTAGCAAACAACTGCTGGTATTGATAAAGAAACACATGTGCGTTTCTTACTAAATCTTTCATGAAATTAATAAACTTTCAAAGAACGCGATTATCTTTCAAAGTAAAGCTTGTACTGAGAAAAGGAACACTGATCTCACATCTAACAATGCTTTCAAACATAGCTTACAACTCTTAACTTTACAATGAAACACATGTGTGTTTCTTACTAAATCTTTCGTGAAATTAATAAACTTTCAAAAGAACGCAATTATCTTTCAAAGTAAAGCTTGTTTTGAGAAAAGAACACTGATCTCACTTCTACCAATGCTTTAACCTGTACCATACAACTATTACCTTTAGAAAGAAATACAGGTTCGTTTCTTATTAAAGCATTCGTGAAATTATTAAACTTTCAATAGAACGCGATTATCTTTCAAAGTAAAGCTTGTACTGAGAAAAGGAACACAGATCTCAGTTCTAACAATGCTTTCACACGTAGCAAACAACTGCATATCTTTACAAATAAACACATGTGCGTTTCTTACTAAAGCTTTCGTGAAATTAATAAACTTTCAAAATAACGTGATTTTCTTTCAAAGTAAAGCTTGTAATGAGAAACGGAACACTGACCTCAGTCTAACAATGCTTTCACACGTAGCAAACAACTGCTTTTCTTTAAAAAGAAACACATGTGCGTTTGGTCCTAAAGCTTTCATGAAATTAATAAACTTTCAAAAGAACGTGATTATCTTTCAATTTAAAGCTTGTACTGAGAAAAGGAACACTGATCTCAGTTCTAACAATGCTTTCACATGTAGCAAACAACTGCTTGTCTTTACAAAGAAACACATTTGCGTTTCTTACTAAAGCTTTCGTGAAATTAATAAATTTTCAAAAGACCTTGATTATGTTTCAAAGTAAAGTTTGTACTGAGAAAACGGACACTGATCTCAGTTCTAACAATGCTTTCACACGTAGAAAACAACTGCTTGTCTTTAAAAAGAAACACATGTGCGTTTCTTAATAAATCTTTCGTGAAATTAATAAACTTTCAAAAGAACGTGATTATCTTTCAAGTAAAGCTTGTAGTGAGAAAAGGAACACTTACATCAGTTCTAACAATGCTTTCACACATAGCAAACAACTCCTTGTCTTTACAAAGAAACACATGTGTGGTTCTTACTAAAGCTTTCGTGAAATTAATAAACTTTCAAAAGAACGCGATTATCTTTCAAAGTAAAGCTTGTACTGAGAAAAGGAACACTGATCTCACATCTAACAATGCTTTAACACATAGTTTACAACTCTTAACTTTACAAAGAAACACAGGTGCGTTTGGTTCTAAAGCTTTCATGAAATTAATAAACTTTCAAAAGAACATAATTATCTATCAAATTAAAGCTTGTACTGAGAAAAGGAACACTGATCTCAGTTCTAACAATGCTTCCACATGCAGAAAATAACTGCTTGTCTTTACAGGGAAACACATGTGCGTTTCTTACTAAAGCTTTCGTGAAATTAATAAATTTTCAAAAGAACGACATTATCTTTCATGTAAAGCTTGTACTGAGAAAAGGAACACTGATCTCAGTTCTAACAATGCTTTCACACGTAGCAAACAACTGCTTGTCTTTACAAAAAAACACATGTGCTTTTGGTACTAAAACTTTCGTGAAATTAATAAACTTTCAAAAGAACGCGATTATCTTTCAAAGTAAAGATTATACTGAGAAAAGGAACACTGATCTCACATCTAACAATGCTTTCACACGTAGCAAACAACTGCTTGCCTTTACAAAAAAACACATGTGCGTTTCTAACTAAAGCTTACTTGAAATTAATAAACTTTCAAATGAATGCGATTATCTTTCAAAGTAAAGATTATACTGAGAAAAGGAACACTGATCTCAGTTCTAACAATGCTTTCACACGTAGCAAACAACTGCTGGTATTGATAAAGAAACACATGTGCGTTTCTTACTAAATCTTTCGTGAAATTAATAAACTTTCTAAGAACGCGATTATCTTTCAAAGTAAAGCTTGTACTGAGAAAAGGAACACTGATCTCACATCTAACAATGCTTTCACACATAGCTTACAACTCTTACCTTTACAAAGAAACACATGTGTGTTTCTTACTAAATCTTTCGTGAAATTAATAAACTTTCAAAAGAACGCAATTATCTTTCAAAGTAAAGCTTGTTTTGAGAAAAGAACACTGATCTCACTTCTACCAATGCTTTAACCTGTACCATACAACTATTACCTTTAGAAAGAAATACAAGTTCGTTTCTTATTAAAGCATTCGTGAAATTATTAAACTTTCAATAGAACGCGATTATCTTTCAAAGTAAAGCTTGTACTGAGAAAAGGAACACAGATCTCAGTTCTAACAATGCTTTCACACGTAGCAAACAACTGCATATCTTTACAAATAAACACATGTGCGTTTCTTACTAAAGCTTTCGTGAAATTAATAAACTTTCAAAATAACGTGATAATCTTTCAAAGTAAAGCCTGTAATGAGAAATGGAATACTGATCTCAGTTCTAACAATGCTTTCACATGTAGCAAACAACTGCTTACTTTACAAAGAAACACATGTGCGTTTGGTAATAAAGTTTTCATGAAATTAATAAACTTTCAAAAAAACGAGATTATCTTTCAAGTAAAGCTTGTACTGAGAAAAGGAACTCTGATCTCAGTTCTAACAATGCTTTCACACGTAGCAAATAACTGCTTGCTTTACAAAGAAACACATGTGCGTTTGGTACTAAAGCTTTCATGAAATTAATAATCTTTCAAAAGAACGCGATTAACTTTCAAAGTAAAGCTTGTACTGAGAAAAGGAACACTGATCTCAGTTCTAACAATGCTTTCACATGCAGAAAACAACTGCTTTTCTTTACAGAGAAACACATGTGCGTTTGGTACTGGAGCTTTCGTGAAATTAATAAACTTTCAAAAGAACGAGATTATCTTTCAAGTAAAGCTTGTACTGAGAAAAGGGACACTGATCTCAGTTCTAACAATGCTTTCACACGTAGCAAACAACTGCTTGTCTTTACAAAAAAACACATGTGCTTTTGGTACTAAAGCTTTCGTGAAATTAATAAACTTTCAAAAGAACACGATTATCTTTCAACGTAAAGCTTGTACTGAGAAAAGGAACACTGATCTCAGTTCTAACAATGCTTTCACACGTAGCAAACAACTGCTTGTCTTGACAAGGAAACACATTTGTGTTTGGTACTAAGGCATTTGTGAAATTAATAAACTTTCAAGAGAATGCTATTATCTTTCAAAGTAAAGCTTGTATTGAGAAAAGGAACACTGATCTCAGTTCTAACAATGCTTTCAAACGCAGCAACCAACTGCATGTCCTTACAAAGAAACACATGTGCGTTTCTTTCAAAAGCATTCGTGAAATTAATAAACTTTCAAAAGAAAGCGTTTATCGTTAAAAGTAAAGCTTGTACTGAGAAGAAACATTGATCTCAGTTCTAACAATGCTTTCACATGTAGCAAATAACTACTTGTCCTACAAAGAAACACATGTGCGTTTCTTACTAAAGGTTTAGATAAATTAATTAACTTTCAAAGAACATGATTAACTTTCAAAGTAAAGCTTGTACTGAGAAAAGGAACACTGATCTAAGTTCTTACAATGCTTTCACATGAAGCAAACAACTGCGTGTCATTACAAAGAAACACATGTGCGTTTCTGAAACCTTACTGAAATTAATAAACTT
Organism: Chionomys nivalis; assembly: GCF_950005125.1. Lineage (NCBI taxonomy): Eukaryota > Metazoa > Chordata > Mammalia > Rodentia > Cricetidae > Chionomys > Chionomys nivalis. Next base: position 885,230 of record NW_026646926.1, on the reverse strand, counting down.
TAAAAAAACGCGATTATCTTTCAAAGTAAAGTTTGTATGTTAAAACTGACCTCAGTTCTAACAGTGCTTTCACACGTAGCAAACAACTGCTTTTCTATACAAAGAAACACATGTGAGTTTCTTACTAAAGCTTTCGTGAAATTAAAATCTTTCAAAAGAACGCGATTATCATTCAAATTAAAGCTTGTCCTGAGAAGAGGAACACTGATCTCAGTTCTAACAATGCTTTCACACGTAGCAAACAACTGCTTGCCTTTTCAAAGAAACATATGTGCTTTTGGTATTGGAGCTTTCTTGAAAGTAATAAACTTTCAAAAGAACACGATTATATTTCAAAGTAAAGCTTGTACTGAGAAAAGGAACACTGATCTCAGTTCTAACAGTGCTTTCACACGTAGCACACAACTCTTACTTTTACAAAGAAACACAAATGCGTTTCTTAATGAAGCATTCGTGAAATTAATAAACTTTCAAAAGAACGCAATTATCATTCAAATTAAAGCTTGTACTGCGAAAAGGAACACGGATTTCACTTCTAACAATGCTTTCACACGTAGCAAACAACTGCTTGTCTTGACAAGGAAACACATGTGTGTTTGGTACTAAGGCTTTCGTGAAATTAATAAACTTTCAAAAAATGCAATTATCTTTCAAAGTAAAGCTTGTCCTGAGGAAAGGAACACTGATCTCAGTTCTAACAATGCTTTCACACGTAGCAAACCACTGTTTTTATTTACAAAGAAACACATGTGAGGTTCTTACTAAAGCTTCTGTGAAATTACGAAACTTTCAAAAGAACGGGATTATCTTTCAAAGTAAAGCTTGTACTGAGAAAAGCAACACTGATCTCAGTTCTAACAATGCTTTCACACGTAGCAAACAACTGCTTGCCTTTACGAAAAAACACATGATTGGTTCTTACTAAAGCTTTCGTGAAATTAAGAAACTTTCAAAATAACGTGATTATCTTTCAAAGTAAAGCTTGTACTGAGAAAAGGAACACTGATCTCAGTTCTAACAATGCTTTAACATGTAGCAAATAACTCCTTGTCCTTACAAAGAACCATATGTGCGTTTCTTACTAAAGCTTTCGTGAAATTAATAAACTTTCAAATGAACTTGATTATCTTTCAAAGTAAAGCTTGTACTGAGAAAATTAACACTGATCTCACTTCTAACAATGCTTTCACACTTAGCATACAATTCTTACCTTTACTAAGAAACACAGGTGCGTCTCTTACGAAAGCATTCTTTAAATTAATAAACTTTCAAAAGCACGCGATTATCTTTCAAAGTAAAGCTTGTACTGAGAAAAGGAACAGTGATCTCAGTTCTAACAATGCTTTCAAACGTAGCAAACAACTGCGTGTCCTTACAAAGAAACACATGTGCGTTTCTTACTTAAGGTTTCGATAAATTAATAAACTTTCAAAAGAACACGATTATCTTTCAAAGTAAAGCTTGTACTGAGAAAAGGAACACTGATCTCAGTTCTAACAATGCTTTCACACGAAGCAAACAACTGCGATCTTTACAAAGAAACACATGTGCGTTTCTTACTAAACATTCCTTGAAATTAATAAACTTTCAAAAACGCGATTATCTTTCAAAGTAACGTTTGTATGAAAAAAGGAAACTGACCTCAGTTCTAACAGTGCTTTCACATGTAGCAAACAACTGCTTTTCTATACAAAGAAACACATGTGAGTTTCTTAATGCTTTCGTGAAATTAATAAACTTTCAAAAGAACGTGATTATCATTCAAAGTAAAACTTGCACTGAGAAAAGGAACACTGATCTCAGTTCTAACACTGCATTCACACCTAGCATACAATTCTTACCTTTACAATGAAACGCATTTGCGATTCTTACTAAAGCATTCATGAAATTAATAAACTTTCAAACGAACACGATTATCTTTCAAAGTAAAGCTAGTCCTGAGAAGAGGAACACTGATCTCAGTTCTAACAATGCTTTTACACGTAGCAAACAACTGCTTGCCTTTTCAAAGAAACATATGTGCGTTTGGTACTGGAGCTTTCTTCAAATTAATAAACTTTCAAAAGAACGCAATTATCTTTCAAAGTAAAGCTTGTACTGAGAAAAGGAACACTGATCTAAGTTCTAACAATGCTTCCACACGTAGCAAACAAATGCTATCTCTTGACAAAGAAACACAATGTGTTTGGTACTAAAGCTTCCGTGAAATTAATAAACTTTCAAGAGAACGGGATTATCTTTCAAAGTAAAGCTTGTACTGAGAAAAGGAACACTGATCTCAGTTCTCACTATGCTTTCACACGTAGCAAACAACTGCTTGTGTCTACAAAGTAACACATGTGCGTTTGGTACAGGAGCTTTCCTAAAATTAATAAACTTTCAAAAGAACGTGATTATCTTTCAAACTAAAGTTTGTTCTGAGAAAAGCAACACTGATCTCAGTTCTAACAATGCTTTCAAACATAGCAAACAACTGCTTGTCTCTACAAAGAAACACATGTGCGTTTGGTAATAAAGCTTTCGTGAAATTAATAAACTTTCAAAAGAATGCGATTATCTTTCAAAGTAAAGATTTATGGAGAAATGGAACACTGATCTCAGTTCTAACAATGGTCTCACACGTTGAAAACAACTGTTCGTCTTTACAAAGAAACACATGTGCGTTTGGTACTATTGCTTTGGTGAAATTAATAAACTTTCAAAATTACTCGAACATCTTTCAAAGTAAAGCTTGTACTGAGAAAAGGAACACTGATCTCAGTTCTAACAATGCTTTCACACGTAGCATACAACTGATTGTCTTTACAAAGAAACACATGTGCGTTTCGTACTAAAGCTTTCATGAAATTTTAAACTTTCAAAAGAACGCGATTATCTTTGAAAGTAAAGCTTGTACTGAGAAAAGGCACACTGATCTCAGTTCTAACAATGCTTTCACACGTAGCAAGCAACTGCTTGTCTTTACAAAGAATCACATGTGCGTTTCTTACTAAAGCTTTCGTGAAATTAATAAACTTCCAAAGAACGTGATTATCTTTCAAAGTAAAGATTGTACTGAGAAAAGGAACACTGATCTCAGTTCTCACAGTGCTTTCACACATAGCAAACAACTGCTTGTCTCTACGAAGAAACACATGTGCGTTTGGTAATAAAGGTTTCATGAACTTAATAAACTTTCAAAAGAATGCGATTATCTTTCAAAGTAAAGCTTGTATTGAGAAAAGGAACACTGATCTCAGTTCTAAAAGAGGTTTCACATGTAGCAAACAAATGATTGTCTTTACAAAGAAACCCATGTGCGTTTCTTACTAAAGCTTTCTTGAAATTTATATACTTTCATAAGAACGCGATTATCTTTCAAAGTAAAGCTTGTACTGAGAAAAGGATCACTGATCTCAGTTCTAAAAATGCTTTCACATGTAGCAAACAACTGCCTGCCTTTAAAAAGAAACACATGTGCGTTTCTAACTAAAGCTTTCGTGACATTAATAAACTTTCAAAAGAACGTGATTATCTTTCAAAATAAAGCTTGTACTGAGAAAATGAACACTGATCTCAGTTCGAACACTGTTTCACACATAGCAAACAACTGCTTGTCTTTACAAAGAAACACAAGTGCGTTTTTTACTAAAGCTTTCATGAAATTAATAAACTCAAAAGAACGTGATTATCTTTCAAAGTAAAGCTTGTAATGAGAAAAGGAACAATGATCTCAGTTTTAACAATGCTTTCATATGTAGCAAACAACTGCCTGTCTTTACAAAGAAACACATGTGCGTTTGGTACTGGAACTTTCTTCAAATTAATAAACTTTCAAAAGAACGCGAATATCTTTCAAACTAAAGCTTGTACTGAGAAAAGGAACACTGATCTCAGTTCTAACAATGCTCTCACACGTATCAAACAACTGCTTCTCTTTACAAAGAAACACAAGTGCGTTTGATACTAAAACTTTCGTGAAATTAATAAACTTTCAAAAGAACGCGATTATCTTTCAAAGTATGCTTGTATTGAGAAAAGGAACACTGATATCAGTTCTAACAATCCTTTCACATGTAGCAAACAAGTGCTTGTCTTTACACAGAAACACATGTGCCTATCTTACTAAAGCTTTCGTGAAATTAATAAACTTTCAAAAGAAAACGATTATCTTTCAAAGTAAAGCTTGTACTGAGAAAAGGCATACTGATCTCAGTTCTAACAATTCTTTCACACGTGGCAAGCAACTGCTTGTCTTTACAAAGAAACACATGTGCGTTTCTTACTAATGCTTTCGTGAAATTAATAAACTTGCAAGGGAACCCGATTATCTTTCAAAGTAAAGCTTGTACTGAGAAACGGAAAACTGATCCCAGTTCTAACAATGCTTTCACACATAGCAAACAACGGCTTTTCTTTACAAAGAAACAAATGTGTGTTTTTTACTAAAGCTTTCGTGAAATTTATAAACATTCAAAAGAACGCGATTATCTTTCAAGGTAAAGTTTGTACTGAGAAAAGGAACACTTATCTCAGTTCTAACTATGCTTTCACACCTAGTATACAACTCTTACCTTTACAAATAAATACCTGTGCGTTTCTTTCTAAAGCTTTCTTGAAATTAATAAACTTTCAAATGAACGCGATTATCTTTCAAAGTAAAGCTCATACTGAGAAATGGAACACTGATCTCAGTTCTAACAATGCTTTCACACGTAGCAAACAACTGCTTGCCTTTTCAAAGAAACATATGTGCGTGTGGTACTGGAGCTTTCTTCAAATTAATAAACTTTCAAAAGAACGCGATTATCTTTCAAAGTAAAGCTTGTACTGAGAAAAGGAACACTGATCTAAGTTCTAACAATGCTTTCACACGTAGCAAACAAATGCTATCTCTTGACAAACAAACACAATGTGTTTGGTACTAAAGCTTCCGTGAAATTAATAAACTTTCAAGAGAACGCGATTATCTTTCAAAGTAAAGCTTGTACTGAGAAAAGGAACACTGATCTCAGTTCGTACAATGTTTTCACACATAGCAAACAACTGCTTGTCTTTACAAAGAAACACAAGTGCGTTTGGTACTAAAGCTTTCATGAAATTAATAAACTTTAAAAAGAACGCGATTATCTTTCAAAGTAAAGCTTGTACTGAGAAAAGAAACACTGATGTCAGTTCTAACCATGCTTTCACATGTAGCAAACAACTACTTGTCTTCACAAAGAAACACATGTGCGGTTTTACTAAAGATTTCGTGAAATTAATAAACTTTCAAAAGAACGCGATTATCTTTCAAAGTAAAACTTGTACTGAGAAAAGGAACACTGATCTCAGTTCTAACAATGCTTTCACACGTAGCAAACAACTGCTTGTCTTCACAAAGAAACACATGTGCGTTTCTTACTAAAGCTCTTGTGAAATAATAAACTTTCATCAGATCGCAATTATCTTTCAAAGTAAAGCTTGTACTGAGAAAAGGAACACTGATCTCAGTTCTAACAATGCTTTTACACGTAGCATACAACTCTTAACTTTACAAAGAAACACATGTGCGTTTCTTATTAAAGCATTCTTGAAATTAATAAACTATCAAAGAACGCGATTATCTTTCAAATTAAGCTTGTACTGAGAAAAGAAACACTGATCTCAGTTCTAACAATGCTCTCTCACGTAGCAAACAACTGCTTGTCTCAACAAAGAAACACATGAGCGTTTGGTACTAAAGCATTCGTGAAATTAATAAACTTTCAAAAGAACGACATCTTTCAAGGTAAAGCTTGTACTGAGAAAAGGAACACTGATCTCCGTTCTAACAATGCTTTCACACGTAGCATACAACTCTTACCTTACAAAGAAACACAAATGCGTTTCTTGCTAAAGCATTCGTGAAATTAATAAACTTTCAAAAGAACGACATTATCTTTCAAAGTAAAACTTGTACTGAGAAAAGGAACACTGATCTCCGTTCTAACAATGCTTTCACACGTAGCAAACAACTGCTTGCTTTTACAAAGAAACACATGTGCGTTTGGTACTGGAGCTTTCTTGAAATTAATAAACTTTCAAAGAACGTGATTATCTTTCAAAGTAAAGCTTGTACTGAGAAAAGGAACCCTGATCTCATTTCTAAAAATGCTGTCGCACATAGCAAACAACTGCTTGTCTCTACAAATCAACACACGAGCGTTTGGTACTAAAGCATTCATGAAATTAATAAACTTTCAAAAGAACGACATTATCTTTCAAAGTAAAGCTTGTACTGAGAAAAGGAAAACTTATCTCCGTTTAACAATGCTTTCACACGTAGCATACAACTCTTACCTCTTACAAAGAAACACATGTGCGTTTCTTACTAAAACATTCGTGAAATTAATAAACTTTCAAAGAATGCAATTATCTTTCAAAGTAAAGCATGTACCGAGAAAAGGAACACTGATCTCCGTTCTAAAAATGCTTTCACACGTAGCAAACAACTGCTTGTCTTTACAAAGAAACACATGTGCGTTTGGTACTGGAGCTCTCTTGATATTAATAAACTTTCAAAAGAACGTGAATATCTTTCAAAATAAAGCTTGTACTGAGAAAAGGAACACAGATCTCAGTTCTCACTATGCTTTCACACGTAGCAAACAACTGCTTGTGTCTACAAAGTAACACATGTGCGTTTGGTACAGGAGCTTTCCTAAAATTAATAAACTTTCAAAAGAACGTGATTATCTTTCAAACTAAAGTTTGTTCTGAGAAAAGCAACACTGATCTCAGTTCTAACAATGCTTTCAAACATAGCAAACAACTGCTTGTCTCTACAAAGAAACACATGTGCGTTTGGTAATAAAGCTTTCGTGAAATTAATAAACTTTCAAAAGAATGCGATTATCTTTCAAAGTAAAGATTTACGGAGAAATGGAACACTGATCTCAGTTCTAACAATGGTCTCACACGTTGCAAACAACTGTTCGTCTTTACAAAGAAACACATGTGCGTTTGGTACTATTGCTTTGGTGAAATTAATAAACTTTCAAAATTACTCGAACATCTTTCAAAGTAAAGCTTGTACTGAGAAAAGGAACACTGATCTCAGTTCTAACAATGCTTTCACACGTAGCATACAACTGATTGTCTTTACAAAGAAACACATGTGCGTTTCGTACTAAAGCTTTCGTGAAATTTTAAACTTTCAAAAGAACGCGATTATCTTTGAAAGTAAAGCTTGTACTGAGAAAAGGCACACTGATCTCAGTTCTAACAATGCTTTCACACGTAGCAAGCAACTGCTTGTCTTTACAAAGAATCACATGTGCGTTTCTTACTAAAGCTTTCGTGAAATTAATAAACTTCCAAAGAACGTGATTATCTTTCAAAGTAAAGATTGTACTGAGAAAAGGAACACTGATCTCAGTTCTCACAGTGCTTTCACACATAGCAAACAACTGCTTGTCTCTACGAAGAAACACATGTGTGTTTGGTAATAAAGGTTTCATGAACTTAATAAACTTTCAAAAGAATGCGATTATCTTTCAAAGTAAAGCTTGTATTGAGAAAAGGAACACTGATCTCAGTTCTAAAAGAGGTTTCACATGTAGCAAACAACTGATTGTCTTTACAAAGAAACCCATGTGCGTTTCTTACTAAAGCTTTCTTGAAATTTATATGCTTTCATAAGAACGCGATTGTCTGTCAAAGTAAAGCTTGTGCTGAGAAAAGGAACACTGATCTCAGTTCGAACAATGCTTTCACACATAGCAAACAACTGCTTGTCTTTACAAAGAAACACAAGTGCGTTTGGTACTAAAGCTTTCATGAAATTAATAAACTTTTAAAAGAACGCGATTATCTTTCAAAGTAAAGCTTGTACTGAGAAAAGAAACACTGATCTCAGTTCTAACAATGCTTTCACATGTAGCAAACAACTACTTGTCTTCACAAAGAAACACATGTGCGTTTTTACTAAAGATTTCGTGAAATTAATAAACTTTCAAAAGAACGCGATTATCTTTCAAAGTAAAGCTAGTACTGAGAAAAGGAACACTGATCTCAGTTCTAACAATGCTTTTACACGTAGCATACAACTCTTAACTTTACAAAGAAACACATGTGCGTTTCTTATTAAAGCATTCTTGAAATTAATAAACTATCAAAGAACGCGATTATCTTTCAAATTAAGCTTGTACTGAGAAAAGAAACACTGATCTCAGTTCTAACAATGCTCTCTCACGTAGCAAACAACTGCTTGTCTCAACAAAGAAACACATGAGCGTTTGGTACTAAAGCATTCGTGAAATTAATAAACTTTCAAAAGAACGACATTATCTTTCAAAGTAAAGCTTGTACTGAGAAAAGGAACACTGATCTCCATTCTAACAATGCTTTCACACGTAGCATACAACTCTTACCTTTACAAAGAAACACAAATGCGTTTCTTGCTAAAGCATTCGTGAAATTAATAAACTTTCAAAAGAACGACATTATCTTTCAAAGTAAAACTTGTACTGAGAAAAAGAACACTGATCTACGTTCTAACAATGCTTTCACACGTAGCAAACAACTGCTTGCTTTTACAAAGAAACACATGTGCGTTTGGTACTGGAGCTTTCTTGAAATTAATAAACTTTCAAAGAACGTGATTATCTTTCATAGTAAAGCTTGTACTGAGAAAAGGAACCCTGATCTCATTTCTAAAAATGCTGTCGCACATAGCAAACAACTGCTTGTCTCTACAAAGAACCACACGAGCGTTTGGTACTAAAGCATTCATGAAATTAATAAACTTTCAAAAGAACGACATTATCTTTCAAAGTAAAGTTTGTACTGAGAAAAGGAAAACTGATCTCCGTTTAACAATGCTTTCACACGTAGCATACAACTCTTACCTATACAAAGAAACACATGTGCGTTTCTTACTAAAGCATTCGTGAAATTAATAAACTTTCAAAGAATGCAATTATCTTTCAAATAAAGCATGTACCGAGAAAAGGAACACTGATCTCCGTTCTAAAAATGCTTTCACACATAGCAAACAACTGCTTGTCTTTACAAAGAAACACATGTGCGTTTGGTACTGGAGCTCTCTTGATATTAATAAACTTTCAAAAGAACGCGAATATCTTTCAAAGTAAAGCTTGTACTGAGAAAAGGAACACAGATCTCAGTTCTCACTATGCTTTCACACGTAGCAAACAACTGCTTGTGTCTACAAAGTAACACATGTGCGTTTGGTACAGGAGCTTTCCTAAAATTAATAAACTTTCAAAAGAACGTGATTATCTTTCACACTAAAGTTTGTTCTGAGAAAAGCAACACTGATCTCAGTTCTAACAATGCTTTCAAACATAGCAAACAACTGCTTGTCTCTACAAAGAAACACATGTGCGTTTGGTAATAAAGCTTTCGTGAAATTAATAAACTTTCAAAAGAATGCGATTATCTTTCAAAGTAAAGATTTACGGAGAAATGGAACACTGATCTCAGTTCTAACAATGGTCTCACACGTTGCAAACAACTGTTCGTCTTTACAAAGAAACACATGTGCGTTTGGTACTATTGCTTTGGTGAAATTAATAAACTTTCAAAATTACTCGAACATCTTTCAAAGTAAAGCTTGTACTGAGAAAAGGAACACTGATCTCAGTTCTAACAATGCTTTCACACGTAGCATACAACTGATTGTCTTTACAAAGAAACACATGTGCGTTTCGTACTAAAGCTTTCGTGAAATTTTAAACTTTCAAAAGAACGCGATTATCTTTGAAAGTAAAGCTTGTACTGAGAAAAGGCACACTGATCTCAGTTCTAACAATGCTTTCACACGTAGCAAGCAACTGCTTGTCTTTACAAAGAATCACATGTGCGTTTCTTACTAAAGCTTTCGTGAAATTAATAAACTTCCAAAGAACGTGATTATCTTTCAAAGTAAAGATTGTACTGAGAAAAGGAACACTGATCTCAGTTCTCACAGTGCTTTCACACATAGCAAACAACTGCTTGTCTCTACGAAGAAACACATGTGCGTTTGGTAATAAAGGTTTCATGAACTTAATAAACTTTCAAAAGAATGCGATTATCTTTCAAAGTAAAGCTTGTATTGAGAAAAGGAACACTGATCTCAGTTCTAAAAGAGGTTTCACATGTAGCAAACAAATGATTGTCTTTACAAAGAAACCCATGTGCGTTTCTTACTAAAGCTTTCTTGAAATTTATATACTTTCATAAGAACGCGATTATCTTTCAAAGTAAAGCTTGTACTGAGAAAAGGATCACTGATCTCAGTTCTAAAAATGCTTTCACATGTAGCAAACAACTGCCTGCCTTTAAAAAGAAACACATGTGCGTTTCTAACTAAAGCTTTCGTGAAATTAATAAACTTTCAAAGAATGTTATTATCTTTCAAATTAATGCTTGTACTGAGAAAAGGAACACTGATCTCAGTTCTAACAATGCTTTCACACGTAGCAAACAACTGTTTGTCTTTACAAAGAAACACATGTGCGTTTCTTATTAAAGCTTTTGTGAAATTAATAAACTTTCAAAAGAATGTGATTATCTTTCAAAATAAAGCTTGTACTGAGAAAATGAACACTGATCTCAGTTCGAACACTGTTTCACACATAGCAAACAACTGCTTGTCTTTACAAAGAAACACAAGTGCGTTTTTTACTAAAGCTTTCATGAAATTAATAAACTCAAAAGAACGTGATTATCTTTCAAAGTAAAGCTTGTAATGAGAAAAGGAACAATGATCTCAGTTTTAACAATGCTTTCATATGTAGCAAACAACTGCCTGTCTTTACAAAGAAACACATGTGCGTTTGGTACTGGAACTTTCTTCAAATTAATAAACTTTCAAAAGAACGCGAATATCTTTCAAACTAAAGCTTGTACTGAGAAAAGGAACACTGATCTCAGTTCTAACAATGCTCTCACACGTATCAAACAACTGCTTCTCTTTACAAAGAAACACAAGTGCGTTTGATACTAAAACTTTCGTGAAATTAATAAACTTTCAAAAGAACGCGATTATCTTTCAAAGTATGCTTGTATTGAGAAAAGGAACACTGATATCAGTTCTAACAATCCTTTCACATGTAGCAAACAAGTGCTTGTCTTTACACAGAAACACATGTGCCTTTCTTACTAAAGCTTTCGTGAAATTAATAAACTTTCAAAAGAACACGATTATCTTTCAAAGTAAAGCTTGTACTGAGAAAAGGCATCCTGATCTCAGTTCTAACAATTCTTTCACACGTGGCAAGCAACTGCTTGTCTTTACAAAGAAACACATGTGCGTTTCTTACTAAAGCTTTCGTGAAATTAATAAACTTGCAAGGGAACCCGATTATCTTTCAAAGTAAAGCTTGTACTGAGAAACGGAAAACTGATCCCAGTTCTAACAATGCTTTCACACATAGCAAACAACGGCTTTTCTTTACAAAGAAACAAATGTGTGTTTTTTACTAAAGCTTTCGTGAAATTTATAAACATTCAAAAGAACGCGATTATCTTTCAAGGTAAAGTTTGTACTGAGAAAAGGAACACTTATCTCAGTTCTAACTATGCTTTCACACCTAGTATACAACTCTTACCTTTACAAATAAATACCTGTGCGTTTCTTTCTAAAGCTTTCTTGAAATTAATAAACTTTCAAATGAACGCGATTATCTTTCAAAGTAAAGCTCATACTGAGAAATGGAACACTGATCTCAGTTCTAACAATGCTTTCACATTTAGCAAACAACTGCTTGTCTTCACATAGAAACACATTTGAGTTTCTTACTAAAGCTTTCGTGAAATTAATAAACTTTCAAAAGAACACGATTATCTTTCAAAGTAAACCTTGTACTGAGAAAAGGAACACTGATCTCAATTCTAACAATGCTTTCGAATATATCAAACTACTGCTTGTCTATACAAATAAACACATGTGCATTAATTATTAAAGCTTTTGTGAAATTAATAAACTATCAAAAGAACGCGATTATCTTTCAAAGTAAAGCTTGTACTGAGAAAAAGAACACTGATCTCAGTTCTAACAATGCTTTCACATATAGCAAACAACTGCTTGTCATGACAAGGAAACGCATGTGCGTTTCTTACTAAAGCTTTCATGAAATTAATAAACTTTCAAAAGAACACCATTTTCTTTCAAAGTAAACTTGTACTGAAAAAAGGAACACTGATCTCAGTTCGAACACTGTTTCACACATAGCAAACAACTGCTTTTCTTTACAAAGAAACACATATGCATTTTTTACTAAAGCTTTCGTGAAATTAATAAACTTTCAAAAGAATGCGATTATCTTTCAAATAAAGCTTGTACTGAGAAAAGGAACACTGATCTCAGTTCTAACATTTCTTTCACACATAGCAAACAACTGCTTGTCTTTACTCAGAAACAAATGTGCGTTTCTTACTAATGCTTTCGTGAAATTAATATACTTTCTAAAGAACGTGATTATCTTTCAATGTAAGGCTTGTGCTGAGAAAAGGACCACTCATCTCAATTCCAACAATAACTTGACATGTCGCAAAAAGTACTTCTCTTCAAAGAGAAAAAATTGTGCGTTTCTTAATAAAGCTTTTCATAAATGAATGCACTTCTAAAGAATGTGATTATCTCTCAAAGTAAAGGTTTTACACAGAAATGGTACACTGATCTCACTTCTAACAATACTTTGACATGTCGCAAACAACATCTTCTCTTTACTAAGAAACACAAGTTCGTTTCTAACTAAAGCTTTTCAAGAAATGAATTCACTTTCCAAAGAACATGATTATCTTTCAAAGTAAATCTTCTCCAGAGAAAATGAATACTGATCTCACTTCAAAAATACATTGACAAGTCGCAAACAACTGCTTCTCCTTTCCAAGAAACACATGTGTCTTTCTTACTAAAACATTTTAAAAAATGAATATACTTTCAAATGAACGTGATTATCTTTCAAAGTAAAGCTTGTACAGAGAAAAGGAACACTGATTTCACTTCTAACAGTAATTTTACATGGCGCAAACAACTGCTCCTCTTTACAGAGAAACACGTGCGTTTCTTACTAAAGCTTTGAAAGAAATGAAAACACTTTCAAAAGAATGTGCTAATCTTTCAAAGTAAAGCTTGTACAGTGACAAGTAACACTGATCTCCGTTCTAACAATACTTTGATATGTAGCAAACATCGGCTTCTCTTTACCAAGAAACACATATGCATTTCTTACTAAAGCTTTTCTTGAGATACGCTTTCAAAAGAACATGATTATCTTTCAATCTAAAGCTTGTACAGAGAAAAGGAATACTGATCTCACGTCTAACAATATTTTGAAGTGTTGCAAACAACTGCTTCCCTTTACCAAGAAACACATGTGCATTTCCAACCAAGGCTTTTCAAGAAATGATTACATTTTCAAAGGAACATGATTATCTTTCAAAGTAAAGCTTCTACAAAGAAAAGGAACACTGATCTTACTTCTAACAATACCTTGACATGTTGCAAACAACTGCTTCTCCTTACCAAGAAACACATATGCGTTTTTAACTAAAGCTTTTCAAGAAATGAATATACTTAAAAAGAATGTGATTATCTTTCAAAGTAAAGTTTGTACAGAGAAAAGGAACAATGATCTCACATCTAACAGTAATTTGACATGTTGCAAACAACTGCTTCTCTTACAGATAAACACTTGTGAGATTCTTACTAAAGCTATTTATGAAATGAATACACTTTTAAAACAATGTGATTATCTTTCAAATTAAAGCTTCTACAGAGAAAAGGAATACTGATCTCAGTTCTAAGAATACTTTGACATGTCGCAAACTACTGCTTCTCTTTACCAAGGAACACATGTGCGTTTCCAACAAAAGCTTTTCAAGAAATGAATACATTTTCAAAAGAACTTGATTATCTTTCAAAGCAAAGATTCTACAGAGTAAAGGAACACTGATCTTACTTCTAACAATACTTTGACATGTCACAAACAACGGCTTCTCTTTACAGAGAAACACTTGTGTGTTTCTCTCTTAAGCTATTTATGAAATGAATACACTTTCAAAGAATGTGATTATCTTTCAAAGTAAAGCTTCTACAGAGAAATGAATACTGATCACACTTCTAACAAGACTTTGACATGTCAGAAACAACTGCTTCTCCTTACCAAGACACACATAAGCATTATTACTAAAGCATTTCTAGAAATGAATACACTTTCAAAAGAACATGAATATATTTCAAAATAAAGCTTCCACAGAGAAAATGAACACTGATCTCACTTCTAAAAGTAATTTGACATGTCAAAAAGAAGTGCTTTTCTTTACAGAGAAACACATGTACATTTCTTACTAAAGCTTATCATGAAATGAATACACTTTCAAAAGAATATGATTATATTTCAAAGCAAAGCTTCTACAGAGAAAAGGAACACTGATCTCACTTCTAAAAATACTTGACATGTCGGAAACAACTGCTTCTCTTTACAGAGAAACACATGTGCGTTTCTTCCTAATGCTTTTCATGAAATGAATACACTTTGAAAAGAATGTGATTATCTTTCAAAGTAAAGCTTTTACAGAGAAAGGAACACTGATCTCTCTTCTAAAAATACTTTGACATGATGCATAATACGGCCTTTCTTTACAGAGAAACAACTGTACGTTTCTTACTAGTTATATATGAAACTAATACACTCTCAAAAAATGTGATTATCTTTCAAAATAAAGCTTCGACAGAGAAAAGGAAAACTGATCTCACTTCTAATAGATATTTGACAATTGCAAGCATCTGCTTCTCTTTACAGAGAAACTCATGTACTAAAACTTTTTAAGAAATGAATACACATTCAAAAGAACGTGATTATCATTCAAAGCAAAGCTTCTACAGAGGATGGAACACTGATCTCACTTCTAACAAGACTTTGACATTTAGGAAACAATTGAATCTCTTTACCAAGTAACACGTGTGTTTCTTACTAAAGCTAATCCTGAAATGAATACACTTTCAAAAGAATGTGATTATCTTTCAAAGTAAACCTTCTACACAGAAAGGAACACTGATCTCTCTTCTAACAATACTTTGACATGTCGCAAAAAAATGGCCTCTCTTTAGAGAAACACATGTGCGTTTCTTACTAAAGCTATTTATGAAATGAACACACTTTCAAAAGAATGTGATTTTCTTTCAAAGTAAACCTGCTACAGAGAAAAGGAATACTGATTTCACTTCAAACAATACTTTGAATGTCGTAAACAACTGCTTCTCCTTACCAAGATACACATGTGTGTTTCATGCTAAAGCTTTTCAAGAAATGAATACACTTTCAAAAGAATGTGAATATCTTTCAAAGTAAAGATTGTACAGAGAAAAGGAATACGGATCTCACTTCTACCAATACTTTAACATGTTCCAAAGAACTGCTTCTCTTTACAGAAAAACACATGTGCTTTTCTTACAAAAGCATTTCATGAAATAAATACACATTCAAAAGAACGTTATTATCTTTCAAAGTAAAACTTCTGCAGAGAAAAGGAAAACTAATCTCACTTCTAACAGTAATTTGACATGTCGCAAACATCTGCTTCTCTTTACAGAAAACACATGTGCGTTTCTTACTAAAGCTTTTCAAGATATGAATACACTTTCAAAAGAACCTGTTTATATTTCAAAACAAAGATTCTACAGAGAAAAGGAACACTGATCTCACTTCTAACAATACTTTGACATGTCGTAAACAATGGCTTCTCTTTACAAAGAAACACTTGAGTGTTTCTTACTTAAGCTATTTATGAAATGAATACACTTTCAAAGAATGTGATTATCTTTCAAAGTAAAGTTTCTAAAGAGAAATGAATACTGATCTCACTTCTAACAAGGCTTTGACATGTCAGAAACAACTGCCTTTCCTTACCAAGAAACACATGTGTGTTATTACTAAAGCATTTAAAGAAATAAATACACTTTCAAAAGAACGTGATTATATTTCAAATTAAAGCTTGCACACAGAAGATGACTACTGATCTCACTTCTAACAATACTTTGACATGTCGAAAACAACTGCTTCTCCTTACAGAGAAACACATGTGTGTTTCTTACAAAAGTATTTCATGAAATAAATGCACTTTCAAAAAAACGTGATTATCTTTCAAAGTAAAGCTTCTATAGAGAAAAGGAACACTGATCTCACTTCTAAAAAGACTTTGACATGTAGCAAAAACTGCTTCTCTTTACCAAGAAACACATGTGTTTCTTAATAAAGCTTTTCAAGAGATGAATACACTTTCAAAAGAACATGATTATATTACAAAGCAAAGCTTCTACAGAGAAAAGTAACACTGATCTCACTTCTAACAGTAATTTGCCATGTTGCAAACAACTGCTTTTCTTTACAAAGAAACACTTTTGCATTTCTTACTAAAGCTATTTTTGAAATGAACTCTTTCAAAACAATGTGATTATCTTCCAAAGTAAAGCTTCTACAGAGAAAAGGAAAACTGATCTCACTTCAAACAGTCGAAAAAATCTGCTTCTCTATAAGGAGAAGCACATGTGCATTTCTTAATAAAGCTTTTCCTAAAATGAATACACTTTAAAAAGAACATGATTATATTTAAAAGCAAAGATTCTACAGAGAAAAGGAACACGGATCTCACTTCTAACAAGCCTTTGACATGTCACAAACAACTGCTTTGCTTTACAGAAAAAGACATGTGCGTTTCTTACTAAAGCATTTCAAGAAATGAATACACTTTCAAAAGAATGTGATTATCTTTCAAATAAAGCTTCTACAGAGAAAAGGAATACTGATCTCACTTCAAACAATACTTTGACATGTCACAAACAATTGCTTCTCTTTAACAAGATACACATGGGTTTCTTAGAAAAGCTTTTCAAGAAATGAATACACTTTCAAAAGAACGTGATTATATTTCAAAGCATAGCTTCTACAGAGAAAAGGAACACTGATATCACTTCTAACAATACTTTGACATGTCGCAAACAACTGCTTCTCTTTACACAGAAAGACGTGTGTTTCTTACTAAAGCTATTCATAAAATGAATACACTTTCCAAAGAATGTGACTTTCTTTCAAAGTAAAGCTTCTACGGAGAAAAGGAACATTGATATCACTTCTAACAATAATTGACATGTCGCAAACAACTGCTTCTCTTTACAGGGAAACACATGTGTGTTTCTTCCTAAAGCTTTTCATGAAATGAATACACTTTGAAATAAATGTGATTATCTTTCAAAGTAAAGCTTCTACAGAGAAAGGAACACTGATCTCTCTTCCAAAAATACTATGACATGTCGCAAAAAATGGCTTTTCTTTTCAGAGAAACAGTTGTGCGTTTCTTACTAAAGCTATTTTTGAAATGAATACACCTTTAAAATAATTAGATTATCTTTCAAAGTAAAGCTTGTAGAGAGAAAAGGAAAACTGTTCTCATTTTTAACAGTAATTTGACATGTCACAAACAACTGCTTTTCTTTAGAGAGAAATACATGTATGTTTCTTACTAAAGATTTTCAAGAAATGTATACACTTTCAAAAGAACGTGATTATCTTTCAAATTAAAGCTTGTACAGAGAAAAGGAATATTGATCTCACTTCAAACAATATTTTGACATGTCCCAAACAACTGCTTCTCCTAACCAAGTAACACATGTGCTTTGCTTACTAAAGTTTTAAAGAAATGAATACACTTTTAAAAGAACATGATTATATTTCAAAGCAGAGTTTCTACAGAGAATGGAACTCTGATCTTACTTCTAACAATACTTTGACATGTCGCAAACAACTGCTTCTCTTTACAAAGAAACACTAGTACGTTTCTTACTAAAGCTATTAATGAAATGAATACACTTTCAAAAGAATATGATTATCTTTCAAAGTAAAGTTGTACAGAGAAAGGTAAACTGATCTCACTTCTAACAATACTTTGACATGTCGCAAACAACTGCTTCTCTTTACCAAGAAACACATGTGTGTTTCTAACTAAAGCTGTTCAAGAAATGTATACACTTTCAAAAGAATGTGATTATCCTTCAAAGTAAAGCTTGTACAGAGAAAAGGAAAACTGATATCACTTCTAACAAGACGTTGACATGTCGCAAACAACTGCTTCTCTTTATCAAGAAACACATGTGTGTTAGTTACTAAAGCTTTTCAGGAAATGAATATACTTTCAAAAGAATGTGATTATCTTTCAAAGTAAATCTTGTACCTAGAAAAGGAATATTGACCTCACTTCAAACAACACTTTGACATGTCGCAAACAACTGCTTCTCCTTACCAAGTAACACAAGTGCGTTTTAACTAAAGCTTTTCAGGAAAGAATACAGTTTCAAAATAGCGTGATTATCTTTCAATGTAAAGCTTGTACAGAGAAAAGGAACACTGATCTCACTAATAACAATACTTTGACATGTCGCAAAAAATGGCCTCTCTTTACAGAGAAACACATGTGCGTTTCTTACTAAAGCTATTTATGAAATGAATACACTTTCAAAGAATGTGGTTATCTTTCAAATTAAAGCTTCTACAGAGAAAAGCAACACTGATCTCAGGTCTAATAGGACGTTGACATGTCACAAACAACTGCTTCTCATTACCAAAGAACACACGTGCGTTTCTTACTAAAGTTTTTAAAGAAATAAATACACTTTTTAAAGAACGTAATTGTATTTCAAAGCAAAGCTTCTACAGAGAATGGAACACTGATCTCCCTTCTAACAATACTTTGACATGTCGCAAACAACAGCTTCTCTTTACAGAGAAACACTTGTGCGTTTCTTACTAAAGCTATTAATGAAATGAATACACTTTCAAAAGAATGTGATTATCTTTCAATGTAAAGCTTGTACAGAGAAAGGTACACTGATCTCACTTCTAAAAATACTTTGATATGTCGCAAACAATGGCTTCTCTTTACCAAGAAACACATGTGTGTTTCTAACTAATGCTTTTCAAAAAATGTATACACTTTCAAAAGAACTTGATTATCCTTCAAATTAAAGCTTGTACAGAGAAAGGGAACACTGATATCACTTCTAACCAGACGTTGACATGACGCAAACAACTGCTACTCTTTACCAAGAAACACATGTGTGTTAGTTACTAAAGCTTTTCTGGAAATGAATATACTTTCAAAAGAATGTGATTATCTTTAAAGGAAAGCTTCTACAGAGATAAGGAATATTGACCTCACTTCAAACAATACTTTTACATGTCCTACACAACAGCTTCTCCTTACCAAGTAACACAAGTGCGTTTCTAACTAAAGCTTTTCAGGAAAGAATACACTTTCAAAAGAACGAGATTATCTTTCAAAATGAAGCTTGTACAGAGAAAAGGAACACTGATCCCACTTCTAACAAACATTTGACATGTCACAAACAACTGCTTTTCTTTACAGAGAAAGACATGTGCTCTTCTTACTAAAGCTTTTAATAAAATGAATGCACTTTCAAAAGAATGTGGTTATCTTTCAATGTAAAGCTTCTACAGAGAAAGGTACACTGATCTCACTTGTAAAAATACTTTGATATGTCGCAAAGAAATGCTTCCCTTTACAGAGAAAGACATGTGCGTTTCTTACTAAAGCTATTTATAAAATTAATACACTTTCAAAAGAATGTGATTATCTTTCAAAGTAAAGCTTGTACAGAGAAAGGTACACTGATCTCACTTCTAACGATACTTTGATATGCCACAAACAACTGCTTCTCTTTACCAAGAAACACAAGTGCGTTTCTAACTTAAGCTTTTCAAGAAAAACTACACTTTCAAAATAATGTGATTATCTTTCAAAATAAAGCTTGTACAGAGAAAAGGAACACTAATCTCACTTCTCACAATACTTTGACATGTCACAAACAACTGCTTCTCTTTACTAAGAAACAAATGTGCGTTTCTAAATAAGCTTTTCAGGAAATGAACGCACTTTCAAAGCAATGTGATTATCTTTCAAAGTAAAGCTTGTACAGAAAAAAGGAATAGTTATCTCAGTTCTAACAATACTTTGACAGGTCGCAAACAACTGCTTCTCTTTACCGAGAAACACTTGTGTGTTTCTTAAAAGAATTTCATGCAATAAATACACTTTCAAAAGAACATGATTATCTTTCAAAGCAAAGTTTTACAGAGAAAAGGAACACTGTTCTCACTTCTAACTATACTTTTACATGTCCCAGACATCTGCTCCTCTTTTCAGAGAAACACATGTGCGTTTTACACTAAAACATTTTATGAATTTATTACACTTTCCAAAGAATGTGATTATCTTTCAGAGTAAAGTTTGTACAGAGAAAAGGAACACTGTTCTCACTTCTTAACAATACTTTGACATTTTCCAAACAACGGCTTCTCTTTTCATAGATAAAAATGTGCGTTTCTCAATAAATCATTTCATGAAATTATACACTTTCAAAAGAATGTGATTATCTTTTAAAGTAAAGATTGTACAGAGAAATGGAACACTGTTCACACTTCTAACAATACTTAGTCTTGTCGGAAAGAACTGCATCTCTTTTTAGAAAAACACATGTGTGTTTCTCACTAAAGCATTTCATGAATTTATACACTTTCAAGAGAATGTGATTATCTCTCTAAGTAAGGTTTGTATAGAGAAAAGTAACACTCTTCTCAATTCTTAACAATACTTTGACATGTTCCAAAGAACTGCTTCTCTTTTCAGAGATACACATGTGCGTTTTTCACTAAACCATTTAATGAAATTATACACATTCAAAAGAACGTGATTTGCTATCAAAGTAATGATTGTACAGAGAAAAGGAACACTGTTCTCACTTCTAACAATACTTTTTCCGGTCGCAAAGAACTGCACCTCTTTTCAGAGTAACACATGTCCGTTTCTCAATAAAGCATTTCATGATATTATATACTTTCAAAAGAACGTGATTATCTTTCAAAATAAAGTTTGTACAGAGAAAAGAAACACTGTTGTCACTTCAAGCAATACTTTTACATGTCCCAAAAAACTGCTACACATTTCAGAGAAACACATGTGCTTTTCTCACTAAAGCATTTAATAAAATTATACACTTTCAAAATAAGATGATTTTCTTTCAAAGTAAAGATTGTACAGACAAATGGAACAATGTTCTCACTTCTAACAATACTTTGTCATGTCGAAAACAACTGCTTCTCTTTTCAGAGATACACATGTGTGTATCTTACTAAACCATTTCATGAAATTATTCACTTTGAAAAGAATGCAATTTTCTTTTAGTAAAGATTGTAAAGAGAAAAGCAATACTGTACTAACTTCTAACAATACTTTGTCAAGTCTCAAACAACTATCCCTCTTTTCAGAGAAACATGTGCATTTCTCACTAAAGCATTTCATGTAATTATACACTTTCAAAAGAACATGATTTTCTTTCAAAGTAAAGTTTGTACAGAGAAAAGGAACACTGTTCTCACTTCTAACAATACTTTTATATGTTCCAAACAACTGTTCCTCTTTTAAGAGAAACACATTGTGTTTCTCACTAAACCATTTCATGAAATTATACACTTTCAAAAGTACGTGATTTTCTTTCAAATAAAGTTTGTACAAGAAATGGAACACTGTTCTCACTTCTAACAATACTTTTTCATGTTGCATACCACTTCTTCTCTTTACAAAGAATCACATGTGCTGTTCTCACTAAAGCATTTCAAGAAATTATACACTTTCAAAAGAACGTGATTATCTTTCAAAGTAAAGTTTGTACAGAGAAAAGGAACACTGTTCTCACTTCTAAGAATACTTTTATATGTTCCAAACAACTGCTCCTCTTTTAAGAGAAACACATGTGCATTTCTCACTAAAGCATTTCATGAAAATATACACTTTCAATGAACATGATTTTCTTTCAAATTAAAGCTTGCACAAAGAAAAGCAAAACAGAACTCACTTCTAACTCTTCTTTGACATGTTCCAATCTTGATATCTTCCAAACAACTGCTTCTCTTTTCAGACAAACACATGTCCATTTCTCAATAAAGCATTTCATAAAATTATACACTTTCAAAAGAACGTGATTATCTTTCAATGTAAAGTTTGTACAGAGAAAAGAAACAGTCTTCTCACTTCTAACAATACATTTACATGTCCCACACAAATGCTCCTCTTTTCAGAGAAACACATGTGCGTTTCTCACTAAAGCATTCTATGAAATTATACATTTTTAAAATAATGTGATTTTCTTTCAAAGTAAAGCTTACACAAAGAAAAGTAAACAGAACTCACTTCTAACTCTTCTTTGACATGTTCCAAACTTGGTATCTTCCAAACAACTGCTTCTCTTTTCAGACAAACACATGTCTTTTTCTCAATAAAGCATTTCATAAAATTATACACTTTCAAAAGAACATGATTATCTTTTAATGTAAAGTTTGTACAGAGAAAAGAAACAGTCTTCTCACTTCTAACAGTACTTTTACAAGTCCCACACAACTGCTTCTCTTTTCAGAGAAACACATGTGCATTTCTCACTAAACCATTTCATGAAATTATACACTTTCAAAAGAATGTGATTTTCTTTTAAAGTAAAGATTGTACAGATAAATTGAACACTGATAATACTTGTCATGTTGCAAACAACTGTCCCTCTTTTCAGAGAAACACATGTGCATTTCTCACTAAAACATTTCACGAAAGTGTACACTTTCAAAACAATGTGATTTTCTTTCAAATAAAGTTTGTACAAGAAATGGAACACTGTTCTCACTTCTAACAATACTTTTTCATGTTGCAAACCACTCCTTCTCTTTACAAAAATCACATGTGCATTTCTCACTAAAGCATTTCAAGAAATTATACACTTTCAAAAGAACGTGATTATCTTTCAAAGTAAAGTTTGTACAGAGAAAAGGAACACTGTTCTCACTTTTAACAATACTTTTATATGTTCCAAACAACTGCTCCTTTTTTAAGAGAAACACATATGCATTTCTCACTAAAGCATTTTATGAAATTATACATTTTTAAAATAATGTGATTTTCTTTCAAAGTAAAGCTTGCACAAAGAAAAGTAAACAGAACTCATTTCTAAGTCTTCTTTGACATGTTCCAAATATGATATCTTCCAAACAACTGCTTCTCTTTTCAGAGAAACACATGTCTGTTTCTCAATAAAGAATTTCATGAAATTATACACTTTCAAAAGAACGTGATTATCTTTCAATGTAAAGGTTTTACAGAGAAAAGAAACAGTCTTCTCACTTCTAACAATACTTTTACATGTCCCACACAAATGCTCCTCTTTCCAGAGAAACACATGTGCGTTTCTCCCTAAATCATTTCATGTAATTATACAGTTTCAAAAGAATGTGATTTTCTTTTAAAGTAAAGATTGTACAGATAAATTGAACACTGTTAATACTTGTAACAATACTTTGTCATGTTGCAAACAACTGCACATCTTTTCAGAGAAATACATGTGCGTTTCTCACTAAAACATTTCATGAAATTATCCACTTTCAAAAGAACGTGATTATCTTTCAAAGTAAAGTTAGTACAGAGCAAAGGAACACTGTTCTCACTCTTAACAATACTTTGACATGTTCCAAACAACTGCTTCTCTTTTCAGAGATACACATGTGCGTTTCTCACTAAATCATTTTATGTAATTATTCACTTTCAACAGAATGTGATTTTCTTTCAAAGTAAAAATTGTACAGAGAAAAGGAACACTGTACTCACTTCTAACAATACTTTGTCATGTTGCAAACAACTGCCCATCTTTTCAGAGAAAAACATTTACTTTTCCCACCAAAAGACTTCATGAAATTATACACTTTCAAAAGAACGTGATTTTCTTTTAAATAATCTTGCAGAAAGAACAGAAAAACAGCACTCACTTATTACTCTTCTT
The DNA here is from genome assembly GCF_950005125.1 of Chionomys nivalis. Classification (NCBI taxonomy): domain Eukaryota; kingdom Metazoa; phylum Chordata; class Mammalia; order Rodentia; family Cricetidae; genus Chionomys; species Chionomys nivalis. The sequence goes on along the minus strand of NW_026646926.1, from coordinate 861,391 downwards.
TGAAATGCTCTAAACTAGACATGTTCCAAACATTTGCTTCTGTTTGAAGAGAAACACATGTGCATTTCTCACTAAAGCATTTCATGAAATTATACACTTTCAGAAGATAAAGATAGTACAGAGAAATGAAACACTGTTCATACTTCAAAAAATACATTGTCATGTCACACACAACTGCCCCTCTTTTCAGAGAAACACAGGGAGTTTGTCACTAAAGCATTTCATGAAATTATACACTTTCAAAGAACATGATTATCTTTCAAAGTAAAGTTGTACAGAGAAAAGGAACACTGTTCTCACATCTTTTTTGGGGGGGGGGTTCGAGACAGGGTTTCTCTGTGGTTTTGGAGCCTGTCCTGGAACTAGCTCTTGTAGACCAGGCAGACCTCGAACTCACAGAGATCCGCCTGCCTCTGCCTCCCAAGTGCTGGGATTAAAGGCGTGCGCCACCACCGCCCGGCTTGTTCTCACTTCTTAACAATACTTTGACATGTTCCAAACAACTGCTTCTCTTTTCAGAGATACACATGTGCATTTATCACTAAACTTTTTCATGAAATTGTACACTTTCAAAACAACGTTATTTTCTTTCAAATAAAGTTTGTACAGAGAAAAGGAACACTGTTCTAACTTCTAACAATTCTTTGTCTGATCGCAAAGAACTGCTCCTCTTTTCAGAGAAACACATGTGCATTTCTTAAGCATTTCATGAAATTATACACTTTCAAAATAACGTGATTATCTTTCAAAGTAAAGTTTGAACAGAGAAAAGATACCCTGTTCTAAATTCTAAAAATACTTTTAAATGTCCTAAACAACTGCTCCTCTTTTCAGAAAAACACATGTCAATTTCTCACTAAAGCATTTCATGAAATTATACACTTTCCAAAGAATATGATTTTCTTTCAAAGAAAAGCTTGAACAAAGAAAAGCAAAACGGAACTCACTTCTAACTCTTTTTTGAGATGTTCCAGACTTGTCATCTTCCAAATGTTGTCATTCGAAAACTACACTGTTCTTACTCTAACAACTTTGTCATGTCGAAAACTACTTCTTCTCTTTTCAAAGAACAACATGTGCATTTCTGACTTAAAGCATTTCATGAGATTATACACTTTCAAAAGAACGTGATTATCTTTCAAATAAAGTTTGTATAGAGAAATGGAACACAGTTCTCACTTCTAATACACTTTCAAAAAACGTGATTATACTTCAAATTTAAGCTTATACAGAGAAAAGGAACAGTGCTCTCACTTCTAACAATCCTTTGACATATCCCAAACAACTGCTTCTCTTTTCAGAGAAATGCATGTGCGTTTCTCACTAAAGATTCTCATGAAATTAGCACACTTTCAAAGAATGTGATTATCTTTCAAAGAAAACTTCTACAGAGAAAAGTAACAATGCTCTCATTTCTAACAAACCTTTGACATGTCTCAAACAACTGGTTCTTTTTTCAGAGAAATGCATGTGGGTTTCTCACTAAAGCATTTTGTGAAATTAATACACTTTATAAAAAAGTCATTATCTTTCTAAGAAAAGCTTCTAAAAAGAAAAGTAACAACACTCTCACTTCTATCATTCCTTTGACATGTCCCAAACAATTGCTTCTCTGTTCACAGAAACACTTTCAAAGAAACTGATTATCTTTCAAAGTAAAGCTTGTACAAAGAAAAGTATAAATTCTCTCACTTCTAACAATCCTTTGACATGTGCTGAACAACCGGTTCTCTTTTCAGAAAAACGCATCTACGTTTCTGACTAAAGCTTCTCATGAAATTAGTATATTTTCAAAACAACGTGATTACCTTTAAAAGTAAAGCTTCTACAGAGAAAAGTAACAATGCTCACACATCTAACCAACCTTTGACATGTCTTAAACAACTGCTTCTTTTTCAGAGAAACACATGTGGGTTTCTCAATAAAGCATATTGTGAAATTAATGCACTTTAGAAAGAACGCCATTATCTTTCAAAGTAAAGCTAGTAAAGAAAAAAGCAACTCTACACTCAATTCTAACAATACTTATAGATATCTCTAACAACTGATTCTCTTTCAGAGAAACACGTGTGCGTTTCTCACTAGAGATTTTCATGCAATTAATACACTTTCAAAAGAACGTACTCCTTCAAAATCAAGCTTGTACAGAGAAAGGGAACACTGCTCTCACTTAAGCAATCCTTTGACATATCCCAAACAACTGCTTCTCTTTTCAGAGAAATCCATGTGCGTTTCTCACTTAAGCGTCTCATAAAATAGTACACTTTCAAAAGATCGTGATTATGTCTCAAAGGAAATCTTCTACAGAGAAAAGTAAGGTAACAACGTTCTCACTTCTATCAATCCTTTGACACATCCCAAACAATTGCTTCTCTTTTCAGAGAAACAAATGTGCATTTCTCATGAAAACTTTCCACGAAATTAATACAATTTTAAAACACTGTGATTAGCTTTCAAAGTAAAACTTGTACAAAGAAAAGCTAAAGGCTCTCACTTCTAACAATGCATGGACATGGCCGTAACAACTGCTTCTCATGAAATTAGTACAGAGAAAACGAAAACTGCTCTCACTTCTAACAATCCTTTGTCATATCCCAAACAAATTCTTCTCTTTTCAGAGAAATACATGTGCTTTTCTCACTAAAGCATTTCATTAAATTAATACACTTTCAAAAGAACGTGATTATTGTTCATATTCAAGCTTGTACAGAGAAAGGGAACACTGCTCTCATTTCTAATAATCCATTGACATGTCCCAAATGATTCTTCTCTTTACAAAGAAACACATATGTGTTTCTTACTAAAGCTTTCATGAAATTAATACACTTTCAAAAGAACATGATTATCTTTCAAAGTAAAGCTTCTACAGAGAAAAGGAACAATGGTCTCCCTTTTAACAATGCTTTGACATGTCACAAACAACTGCGTTTTTTTTGAGAGAAACACATGTGCTTTTCTCACCATGTCCCAAACTGCTTCTCTTCTCAGAGAAACACATGAGCGCTTCTCACGAAAGCTTTTCATTAAATTACACAATTTCAAAAGAACGAGATTATCTTTCAAAGTAAAGCTTGTACAGAGAAAAGCAACTCTACACTCAATTATAACAATACTTTTACATTTCCCAAACAACTACTTCTCATTTCCGAGAAACACGTGTGAGTTTCTCACTAGAGATTTTCATGAAATTAGTACACTTTCAATGAACGTGATCATCTTTCAAAGGAAAACTTCTACAGAGAAAAGTAACAATGCTCTCACTTCTAACAATGTTTTCACATTGCCCAAAAACTGCTTCTCTTTTCAGAGAAACACATGTGTATTTCTCAGGAAAGCTTTCCATGAAAGTAATACAATTTCAAAACAACATGATTATCTTTCAAAGTAAAACTTTTACAAATAAAAGCTAATGGTTCTCACTTCTAAAAATGCTTTGACATGGCAGAAACAACTGCTTCTCTTTTCAGAATAACACATGTGCTTTTCTCACTAAAGCTTCTGATGAAATTCATAGATTTCAAAGCAACTAATTATCTTTGATGTAAAGCTTGTACAGAGAAAAGCATACCTTCTCTTACTTCTAACAATCCTTTGACTTGTGCCAAACAACTGCTTCTTTCGTCAGAGAAAGACATGTACGTTTCTCACTAAAACATCTCATGAAACTAGTATACTTTCTAAAGAATATGATTATCTTTCAAATTAAAGTTACTACAGAGAAAAGTAACAACGCTCTCACTTCTATCAATCCTTTGACATGTCCCAAACAACTGCATCTCTTTTCAGAGAAACACATGTGTGTTATTCACAATAGCTTCTCATGAAATTAGTACACTTTCAAAAGAACGTGATTATTTTTCAAAGGAAAGCTTCTACAGAGAAAAGAAACAATGCTCTCTCTTATAACAATGCTTTGTCTTGTCCCAAACAACTGCTTCTCTTTTCAGAGAAACACATGTGTGTTACTCACAATAGCTTCTCATGAAATTAGTACACTTTAAAAAGAACAAGATTATCTTTTAGGTAAAGCTTGTACAGAGAAAAGCAAAACTACACTCAATTCTAACATTACTTTTACATGTCCCAAACAACTGATTCTCTTTTCAGTGAAACTCATGTGTGCTTCTCACTAGAGATTTTCATGAAATTAATAAACTTGCAAAAGAACGTGATTATACTTCAAATTTAAGCTTGTACAGAGAGAAGGAATAGTGCTCTCACTTCTAACAATCCTTTGACATGTCCCAAACAACTGCTTCTCTGTTCAGAGAAACACATGTGCGTTTCTCACTAAATATTCTCATGAAATTAGTATACTTTCAAAAGAATGTGATTATCTTTCAAAGGAAAGCTTCTACAGAGAAAAAGAACAATGCTCTCACCTCTAACAATGCTTTCCCATTGCCCAAACAACTGCTTCTCTTTTCAGAGAAACACAGGTGCGTTTCTCACTAAAGCATTTTGTGAAATTAATACACTTTAAAAAGAACGTCATTATCTTTCAAAGAAAGCTTCTACAGAGAAAAGTAACAAGGATCTCAATTCTAAAAATCCTTTGATATGTCCCAAACAACTCCTTCTCTTTTCAGAGAAACACCTGTGCATTTCTCCCTCAAGCTGCTCATGAAATTAGTACACTTTCAACAGAACGAGATTAACTTTCAAAGTAAAGCTAGTACAGAGAAAAGCCCACTGCTCTCATGTCTAACAATGTTTTCACAATGCCCAAGAAACTGCTTCTCTTTTCAGAGAAACACATGTGTGCTTCTCATGAAAGCTTTCCATGAAATTAATACAATTTCAAAACAACACGATTATCTTTCAAAGTAAAAGTTGTACAATGAAAAGCTAATAGCTCTCACTTCTCACAATGCCTTTAAATGGCCAAAACAACTGCTTCTCTTTTCAGAATAACACATGTGTTTTTTTCACTAAAGCTTGTTATGAAATTCATAGACTTTCAAAACAACTGATTATTTTTCTCGTAAAGCTTGTACAGAGAAGAGCATACTTTCTCTCACTTCTAACAATCCTTTGACATGTACCAAACAACTGCTTCTTTTATCAGAGAAAGGCATGTGTCTAGAATAATTTCTAAAGAATGTAATTATCTTTCAAATTAACGCTTCTTCAGAGAAAAGTAACAATGGTCTCACTTCTATCAACCCTTTGACATGTCCCAAACAACTGCTTCTCTTTTCAGAGAAACTCATGTGTGTTACTCAATATAGCATCTCATGAAATTAGTACACTTTCAAAGAATGTCATTATCTTTCGAAGGAAACCTTCTACAGAGAAAAGTAACAATGCTCTCTCTTATATCAATCCTTTGTCATGTCCCAAACAACGGCTTCCCTTTTCAGAGATACACATGTTCATTTCTCAATAAAGAATTTCATGAAATTAATACACTTTAAAAAGAACGTTATTATACTTCAAATTTAAGCTTGTACAGAGAAAAGGAACAGTGCTCTCACTTCTAACAATCCTTTGACATATCCCAAACAACTGCTTCTCTTTTCAGAGAAACGCATGTGAGTCTCTCACTAAATATTCTCATGAAATTAGTACACTTTCAAAAGAATGTGATTATCTTTCAAAGGAAAGCTTCTACAGAGAAAAGTAAAAATGCTCTCACCTCTAACAATGCTTTCCCTTTGCCCAAACAACTGCTTCTCTTTTCAGAGAAACACATGCGCGTTTCTCACTAAAGCATTTCGTGAAATTAATACACTTTAAAAAGAACATCATTATCTTTCAAAGGAAAGCTTCTACAGAGAAAAGTAGCAATGCTCTCACTTATCAATCCTTTGACATATCCCAATCAACTGCTTCTATTTTCAGAGAAACACATGTGCGTTTCTCACTAAAGCTTCTCATGAAATTAGTACACTTTCAAATAAATGTGATTGTCTTTCAAAGAAAAACTTCTACAGAGAAAAGTAACAATGCTCTCACCTGTAACAATGGTTTCCCAATGCCCAAAGTACTGCTTATCTTTTCAGAGAAACACAAGTGCGTTTCTCACTAAGGCATTCCATGAAATTAATACACTATAAAAAGAACGTCATTATCTTTCAAAGTAAAGCTTATACAGAGAAAAGGATTTCGGCTCTCACTTCAAACTATCCTTTGACATGTCCTAAACAACTGCTTCTCTTCTCAGAAAAACACCTGTGTGTTTCTCACTAAAGCTTTTCATGAAATTAATACACTTTTAAAAGAATGTGATTATCTTTCAATGTAAAGCTTGTACAGAGAAAAGCCCACTGCTCTCGCTTCTAACAATGCTTTGCCATGTCCCAAACAACTGCTTCGTTTTTCCAAGAAATACATGTGCGTTCCTCACTAACGGTTTTCATGAAATATATACAATGTCAAAAGAATGTGATGATGTTTCAAAGGATAGCTTGTACAGAGACAAGCCCAATGCTGTCATTTCTAACAATGCTTTCACATGGCCGAAACACCTGCTTTTTTTGTCAGAGAAACACATGTGCCTTTCTCACTAGAGCTTTTTATGAAATTAATACACTTTCAAAAGAATGTGATTATCTTTCAAAGTAAAGCTTGTACAGAGAAAAGCAACTCTACACTCAGTTATATCTATACTTTTACATGTCCCAAACAACTGATTCTCATTTCAGAGAAACACGTGTGCGTTTCTGACTAGAGATGTTTATGAAATTGATACACTTTCAAAAGAACATGATTATCCTTCAAATTCAAGCTTGTAGAGAAAAGGAACACTGCTCTCACTTCTAACAATCCTTTGACATGGCACAAACAACTGCTTCTCTTTTCAGAGAAACACATGTGCATTTCTCATTAAAGCTTCTCATGAAATTAGTGTACTTTCAAAAGAATGAGATTATCTTTCAAATTAAAGCTTCTACAGAGAAAACTAACAACGTTCTTGCATCTAACAATGTTTTGACATATCACAAACAACTGCTTCTATTTCAGAGAAACACATGTATGTTTCTCACTAAAGCATTTCGTGAAATTAATACACTTTTAAATGAAAGTCATTATCTTTCCAAGTAAAGTTTGAACTGAGAAAAGGAACTCTACACTCAATTCTAACAATCCTTTGACATGTCCCATACAACTGCTTCACTTTTCAGAAAAACACATGTGCGTTTCTGACTAGAGCGTCTCATTAAATTAAAACACTTTCAAAGAACGTGATTATCTTTCAAAGTAAATCTTTCAGAGAGAAAAAGAATAAGGCTCTCACTTCTAACAACCCTTTGACATGTCCCAAAAATTGATTCTCCTTTCAGAGAACCACATGCACGTTTCTCACTAAAGCTACTCATGGAATTAGTACACTTTTTAAAAGAACAAGATTATCTTTCAACGTAAAGCTTGTTCAGAGAAAAGGATCTCTGCTTTTACTTCTAACTATCCTTTGACATGCCCCAAAACACTGCTGCTCTTTTCAGAAAAACACTTGTGATTCTCAATAAAGCATTTCATGAAATTTATACACTTTCAAAAGAACGTGATATCTTTCAAAGTAAAGCTTGTACTGAGAAAAGCAACACTGATCTCAGTTCTAACAGTGCTTTCACACGTAGCAAACAACTGCTTGTCTTTACAAAGAAACGCATGTGCGTTTCTTACTAAAGCTTTTGTGAAATTAATAAACTTTCAAAAGAACTTGATTATCTTTCAAAGTTAAGCTTGTACAGAGAAAAAGAACACTGATCTCACATCTAACAATCCTTTGACATAGCCTAAACAACTGCTTCTTTTTTCAAAGAAACACATGTGCGTTTCTCAGAAGAGATTTTCAGGAAATTAATACATATCCAAAGAACGTGAATATCCTTAAATTCAAGCTTGTACACAGAAAAGGTATTGGCTCTCACTTCTCACAATGATTTGAAATTTCCCGAAACAACTACTTCTCTTTTCAGAGACAAACATGTGCGTTCCTCATTAAAACTTCTCATGAAATTCATACACTTTCAAAGAAAGTGATTATCTTTCAAATTCAAGCTTGTACACAAAAAAAAAATGAATGGCTCTTACTTCTAACAATCCTTTGATATTTCCCAAACAAATGCTTCTATTTCAGAGAAATACATGTGTGTTTCTTACTAGAGCTTTTAATGAAATTAATACACTTTCAAAAGGGCGTGTGTATCTTTCAAATCATAGCTTGTACAGAGAAAAGCAACTCTACACTCAATTCTATCAATATTTTAAATGTTGCAAACAACCGATTCTCTTTTCAGAGAAACACTTGTGTGTTTCTCACTAGAGATTTTCATGAAATTAATACACTTTCAAAAGTACCTGATTATCCTTCAAATTCAAACATGTACACAGAAAAGGTAAAACTCTCACTTCTCAAAATGCTTTGACATTTCACAATACAACTGCTGCCGTTTTCAGAGAAACACATGGGCATTTCTCACTAAAGCTTCTCATTAAATTCATACAATTTCCAAGAAACTGATTATCCTTCAAATTCAAGCTTGTACACAGAAATGCTAATGGCTCTCTCTTCTAACAATCCTTTTACATGACCCAAAGAAATGCTTCTCTTTTCTGAAAAACACATGTGCGTTTCTCAATAACGATTTTCATGAAATTAATACACTTTCAAAAGAATGTATTATCTTTCAAAGTAAAATTTGTACAGAAAAAAGCACACTGCTCTCACTTCAAACAATGTTTTGACATGTCCCAAACAACTGCTTCTCTTTTCAGAGAAACACATATGCATTTCTCACTAAAGCTTCTCATGAAATTAGTACACTTTCAAAGAGCATGATTATCTTTCAAAGTAAAGCTTCTACAGAGAAAAGAAACAACGCTCTCAATTCTAACAGTCCTTTGACATGTCCCAAACAATTGCTTCTCTTTTCAAAGAAACACATGTGCATTTCTCACTAAAGCTTCTCATGAAATTAATACACTTTCAAAAGAATGAGATTATCTTTCAAAGTAAAGCTGTATAGAGAATAGCCCACTGTTCTCACTTTTAACAATGCTTTAACATGACTCAAACAATTGCTTCTCTTTCCAGAGAAACACATGTGAGTTTCTCACTAAAGCATTTCATTAAATTAATGAACTTTAAACAGATCGTCATTATCTTTCAAAGTAAAGCTTGTACAGAGAAAAGGATCTCGGCTCTCACTTTGAACTCTCCTTAGACATGTCCCAAACAACTGCTTCTCTTCTCAGAAAAACTCTTGTGTTTTTCTCACTAAAGCTTTTCATGAAATTAATATACTTTCAAATGAACGTGATTATCTTTCAAAATAAAGCTTGTACAGAGAAAAGCTCACTGCTCTCACCTCTAACAATGCTTTGCCATGTCCCAAACAACGGCTTCTCTTTTCAGAGAAATACATGTGCGTTCCTCACTAAAGCTTTTCATGAAATATATGCAATTTCAAAACAATGTGATGATGTTTCAAAGGAAAGCTTGTACAGAGTAAAGCCCACTTCTATCATTTCTAACAATGCTTTCACGTGGCCGAAACAACTGCTTTTCTTGTCAGAAAAACACATGTGCATTATTCACTAGAGCTTTTCATGAAATTAATACACTTTGAAAAGAACATGGTTATCTTTCAAAGTAAAGCTTGTACAGAGAAAAGAAACTCTAGACTCGATTCTAACAATACTTTTACATGTCCCAAACAACTGATTCTATTTTCAGAGAAACACGTGTGCGTTCCTCACTAGAGATTTTCATGAAATTAATACACTTTCAAAAGTACCTGATTATCCTTCAAATTCAAGCTTGTAAAGAGAAAAGGAACACTGCTCGAGCTTCTAACAATCTTTTGAAATGTTCCAAACAACTACTTCTCTTTTCAGAGAAACACATGTGCATTTCTCAATAAAGCTTCTCATGAAATTAGTACACTTACAAAAGAACGTGATTATCTATCAAAATAAAGCTTTTACAGAGAAAACCAAAACTTCTCTCACCTCTAACAATCCTTTGACATGTCCCAAACAAATGCTTCTCTTTCCAGAGAAACACATGTGCGTTTCTCACTAAATCATACAGAGAAAAGGAACACTGCTCTAACTTCAGCGTGATTATGTTTCAAAGTAAAGCTTTTACAGAGAAAAAGAACAATGCTCTCACTTATAATCCTAGTACTTGAGACCGTGAGATAAGTGTACTGTCAAACGGGTTTGCTCAGTTAGACTGTTCAAAACTAAAAATGTCATGCACTGAGAACGCTGGAAGTACAGTGGGCTGGGAAGGTCTCCACATCTCTTGAATTTGTAAAAATTGCCTAATCTGGAAAATGGTCCTCACGCAAGTGATTGGGAATGCTGACATGAGAGAACCCTCGATTATGCAGGTGTGCCTTAAACATCACCATAGGTACCACTGTAAGATAGAGGTAAACGGAGAATTCATGCAGATAGGAAGATGATGACTTAGGGACCAGAGAGATGCATAACATTTGAAGAACATAGTGCTCTTCCATAGGGCCCAGGTTTAGTTCCCAGAGCCTACATGGGTAGCTTACAACCATCTGTAACTCCAGTTCCAGCAGATCTGACACCCTCTTCTGACCTGAGGATATCAGGTACACAAGTGGTACACATAAACTTAACATACACATAAAACTTAAAAAAAAAAAAGGTGGGCAGTGATGGCACACACCTTTAATCCCAGCACTCGGGAGGCATATCTCTGTGAGTTCAAGGCCAGCCTAGTCTACAAAGAGAGTTCCAGGGTAGCCAACACTACAAAGGGAAACCCTATATTGGAAGAAAAAACACAAACCAACAAACCAAAAGGAAAAAAAAGAAAAAAGAAGAGACAGAGAGAGGGGAGAAAAGAGAAGGATGTGGTGGCGATTTATAATTCTGATTTTTGGAGGCAATATTTTGAGTTTGAGGTGAGCTTAGGTTATGTATTATTATGAGCCCTGGATGCTGGGGCCAGAGGATCTTCAATTCAAAACCAGCATGGGATACAAATATAGCCTTAAAAAGGAAGAAAAAAGAAGATGCAGAAAAAAGACAGTAAGAAGATGAAGGTAGAGATTAGAGTGATGTGGACATAAACCCACATAAGCTATCACCCATAAAAGCTGGAAAAAAAACAGATTCTTCCTGAGTCCTTTGGCAAGCACATATTATTGAGTCTTAGATTACATTTGGAGGTATGAGAGTAAAAAATAATTATTATTTGTTGCGGGACAATTGTATATATTCGGTCAATCATGTTTTATTTTTTTTCATGTTGTCATTTGTTTATTATATTCATAATCATCTCTGGATACACAAAACAGGTAAGGGGTTAGAGGTGGGAAGATTCATGGTCTTTGGGGGGTTTTGAAGGAGTGTTCATAGACGAATAGGACTCCATTGCATCTGCCTGCAGAAGCAAGCTATGGAGTTTCATCATCCCACAAGGCCATCTTCCCTTTTCATCCTAACAATTTAGTACTTGTTTTTATGGAAGCATTGACTATGTCTTCCTCTAATTATAAGAGACTATTGAATCACAGATAATTTAAAATTAGCACATAAAGAAAAGCTACCTGACCCCTATGTGCTTAAATCAAGGTATATATTTACAAAGACAAACATAACCTCTGGAGACAACTCTTGCACGGGTTTTGATCCTACTTCATGTTCTGGCTTTGTGGGAGCATAGACAGTTTGTTTGCTCACCTTCCTAGACCTGGATGGAGGGGGGAGGACCTTGGACTTTCCACAGGGCAGGGAACCCTGACTGCTCTTGGGACTGGAGAGGGAGGAGAAGAGGAGTGGGGGGAGGGGGGAGGGCTGGGAGGAGGGGGAGGGAAATGGGAGGCGGGGAGGAGGCAGAAAATTTTTTTCAATAAAAAAAAGAAATTACAACTAGATACAAATATATGAACACACACACATTTGCGCACACGCACATGCACACATACACACACACAAGGCAGGGGGCACACTGGAGCAACTTAGAAGATAAAGAATTCTCAGAGGGTTGCTTAGAATTTCAACTGATACAACATCTTCAGCAAAGAACATAAGTGGCTTAGGGAAATGGCAAGACAAAAGAAAATGTATTTGAATGGATGGAAAATAGTCTGTGGGGAGGCAGATGAAGATTCCTTAGTAAGGCTGTAGAGTTCTTCAATCATGTTTTAAATAAACGTTGATTGGCCAGTATCCAGTCAGGAAGTAGAGGTGGGTAAAACAGAAAAGAAGAATTCATTCCTCCCCAGTCCTGTCCCAACCACAGAGGAAGGAAGATGTGATTGCTCAGCTGAACTGAGCCATGTGGCCAACATAGATAAAAATAATGTGTTAATATAAGTTATAAGAGTTAATAAGAAGCCTGAGTTGATGGGCCAATCAGTTTGTCATTACTATAGACCTCTGTGTGATTTCTTTGGGGATAAATGTCTGTGGGACCTGGTGGGAGGACAGAAACCAGGCAGGATGAAAATGCAGACAATTATTAGTTTGGTTTTTTTTGAGACAGGGTCTCACGATACAACTCTGAAACTCATTTTGTAGACCAGGCTGGCTTCAGCCTCACAGAGATCAACCTGCCTCTGCTTCCCACATGCTAGGATTAAAGGTGTGTGCTCCTATGCCTGGTTGAAAGAACTAATACTGAAAACTTCATAACTACTACAGAAAGTTATCAAAGAAGGAAAAGATCACATAGCTATTTACAGAGGCCCATAGGACAATCTAAATGATCCCTTAGCTTTGCTTACCTAATCTACTAATTTCCTCATCGAGGCCACTCAGTTTCTTATCTAGGATGGACAAATGTGACTCCAAACTGCTCATGTATGCTTTACACTTTTCAACATCTGACTACAAGGAAGTGTTCAATTTCTTTAATGATAGTAGACAATTCTTGAAGAAAAATAAGTACTAAATTAGTTATTTTTACCAAGAAGCATTCTGTATTTTTAAGAAAGCAATATTATTTACACTTACCTTAGAACCAGTCAAAAGAACTAAAAAAAAAAAACTTTGGTATTACTACTGTAACGTAATAATTTAATGAAAGACTTCAGTTCTAGATAGGGAAAAACCAAGTATAAAGTAGAAACTCAAATACTTAATATCTGATTACTTTTCAGAACAATCTAGGTGCTCCACTAATAAAACCAAGATAAAGTTAGATTCTGTTATCAGGGTTACAAGCAATGCCCACTTTCACAGGACCTGAATTCAATTTAACAACTCTCTGTATCTTGAGTTCAGATTTGACATCTTCTTCTCTTCTCCACTGGCACAGTGTGAATGTGGTACACAGATATACATGTAGGCAAAATACCCTTACATATTTAAATAAACACCCACATTATCATCTTGCTTTTATAAAATCATGCATATTACAGTATACTCTATATGTATACACTATACCACTGTGATTTCACTACCTAAACTCAGAACCTCTTGAAAACAATGCTCCTTGCAAGTAAATACCCCAGGGACCCTGTCCAAAGGGTAGTTTGGGCCTTATATAAACAGGCAGGAGTCTTTCATCATATTCTGAGCACCATTAGTCCACGACTGATAGACCACAAGGGAAAACAAAGTACTGCAGATACCACACATGGCTTCACTGAAAGTCTATACTATTTCACCTCTAAGAAGCTTATTTGTTAACCCATTTAAAAACACCTTTCATAAGAAGGTCTTCTCAAACAGGCTCAAAAGTCTAAAGAGTTGTCAAGTAAGTTCAAAAACATGGTTACTAACTTGTTCTTTTTCTCTTTCTTTCTCCAATCTTGCAATCTCTTCATGGAGTGCTTTGTTTTCTGCCTCTAATGACTCCAGCTTGGAGTCATTATATAAATCCTCTGGAAAAGAGCCCAAACACTTCATCAGAATCAACCTACAGCATCCTTCAGGTTTTCAGTACCTTATCCTTTCCCTTCCCCCAATGCAGTAGATACTACCTTCTAAAATAGCAAGTGTTATTTTACTCCATGGAATAGCTTATGGCCCTCAACCTGCTTCAGCTTTCTTTCATAGCACCTGTTGTTATTTGCCTAATGGTTCCTCGTTTAATTATCATTACTTGCTTTCTAATAGAATAAAGTCAAAATTTTCTGTTCTTTATTACTGCATTTTTGGTGCCTGGCACACAGTAGGTATGTAAAAAATATCTGAGTAGATTAATTTACATATTTAATTATATAGAGAAATATTAAATAACTCACTAAATGTTTTCCATATTAGATCACAATGAATTTTCCCTTGTGTGTGTTATGCGTGTTTATGTGGTCATGAGTATGCATGTGTGCATACAGAAGTCAGAGGTTACATTGTGAGCCTTACTCAGCTGCTTTCATCTAATGTCTTAGATAAGATCTCTCCCTGGTTTGATCAGTTTGGCTGGCTGACACGCTCTAGGGATCTCAAGTCTCGACCTTTCCACCTGCTACACTTGACATTTTTATGTCCATGTACTCCCTGGACAGATGGAGGATAGTTACAACAGCTGAACTGTTCTCTACTCTTACATTCCTAGTGCATCTTGAGGAATGTTGGTTTTCCCCACTGATCTTTTGTGCCATAGGTGTCAAAGTGATATTCCCCCATCACTACATAACACTGAGAGAAAAATAATTTAGATGAAAATATAATGACTTGTTAACTTCCTCTAGCCTCCCCCTCTTTCTTTTTTCCCCTGAAACAGGGTTTCTCTGTGAAGCCTTGACTCTCCTGGAACTTAGAAAAGAACACCTTTTAGTGAAGAATATAAAAGTATCCTCTTTATATATTGTTTATAGTAATATATAGTACCTTATCATGCTTAATTCCATCTTCTGTTTCTTCTCCACAAGGTGTGCTTTCTTTCTTGGCACGATAAATCTAAATAGTAAACAAACAGCACACTAGATTAGTGGTTTAATAGTTTGTAAAATTCATTCTTTTTTAAAGATTTGTTTATTATATATACAGTGTTCTACAAGGTCAGAAGAGGGCACTGGACTCACTGTAGCTGGAGTTATAGGTAATTAAGAGCTACCTGGTGTGGGTGCGGGGACTCTGGTTCTCGGAAGGGTAGGAAGTTCTCTCTTTTTTTTTTTTTTTTTTTTTTTTTGGTTTTTCGAGACAGGGTTTCTCTGTGGTTTTGGAGCCTTTCCTGGAACTAGCTCTTGTAGACCAGGCTGGTCTCAAACTCATAGGAAGTTCTCTTAATCAAGTCATCTCGCAAGCCCTTTGCTAACATTGTTTTGAGATAGAGTCTTCACCTAACGCTATAGAATGGAGCTCCCACCAGGTGAAGGTGGTATTCTCTAACAAAATACTATTTATGAGCATTGTTCAGGGCACAGGAAATCCAAGCCAGGCCCTAACCAAAATTGATTTTGGAGCTCATGCAACCTTGTTATTTAGTCTCTAAAAGAGATGGGGCCATGGTCAAATTGCTGCTATGCAGACGACTGTGTGCCAAGTGAGCAAGGAGGCACAGTGAAGAATGAGAGAAACTATCAAGCCACTTATAAAATATTATGAAGCAATTTGGGATCAGAAAAAATAACAAATAATGGACAGAGGCCATCAGTCAATATATTATATATGGAGGTGAAGAGAATAATAATATATTCAGAATTGGAGAGAGGGCTCAAATTGTTAAGAGTGCTTGGTGCTTTTCTTGAGGACTCAAGTTCGTATATCTCACAAATGCCTGTGACATTGGTTCTAGTGGACCCAGTGCTCTCTTCTGGCCTCACACAGATTTTCACAAGCACAGATAAGTAAAAATAATATTTTAAAGGAACATTTTCAATTGTTCCTACAACCATTATGTCAGGATCTAATACTTGCTTAGACAAGCTCCCTATACTCTCTTCCATCACTAGCCAGCAGTAACTTCATTGGGGTTGGGGGCACTGAATTAACAGTCATATGTATGCTAGACCAGCAAACTATCACTGAGCTATTCTTAAGTTCTCTTTTCCTTTTTATCTTGCGACAGGATCTAAGTTGCACAGGCTGGCCTAAACCTCTCTTTGTAGAAGCACTTGTAAGGACAGATACCTGTGATTCTTCTGCCTTAGCTTCCTAATTAGATGAGATTACAGGCCAGAATCACTAAGCCTGGCTTAATAAGCCATTTTTGAGATAACAGCACATCCACTTCTGTAGGGAAAACACTACCTTTTATCTGAATATATCATAATTTTTGTAACATACAAAAAAAACCTTTCTTTTTAAACAGTGGTAGTAACAGAAAATGATTTAGAATGGGGTAAGATAGTTTATTAAGACTAGTGAGACAAGAAAGTCTTGAAATATCACTACAAGTCTCAGCATAGAAATATAGTTAAGAAAACATCAAAACAAATGGAACTTTAAAACATGATACTTGATATTAAGAAAGCTATATCTTACT
Source organism: Chionomys nivalis (assembly GCF_950005125.1). Lineage (NCBI taxonomy): Eukaryota > Metazoa > Chordata > Mammalia > Rodentia > Cricetidae > Chionomys > Chionomys nivalis. Next base: position 845,025 of record NW_026646926.1, on the reverse strand, counting down.
GAAGAAATAGAGATGAATAAATGAGAAAATCAATACTTCCCCAAATGTTAACGTTAAATATTGTCAAGATGGGAATGTTTCCCTAATGTTTATGAATGCAATTTGAAGCCAATGGGGGAGGGGTAAGCAAAACACAGAATTTTAAATAATATCGATAGGCTGGGAAAATGTTCTGTGGATAAAATGCTTACCATACAAGCATGACGAATTGAGTTTGGAGGCTCAATAACTATTGTGATGGTTTTTTTTATGTTTTAAAAAAGAAAGCTTGCCTGAAGATCAGAGTGCAGAGTAAACCACTAGAAGGCACACACCTTTAATCCCAGGACTAAGGAGAAAGAGACAGAGGGATCTGTTAGTTCAAGACCACTCTGGGTTACACATGACTGAATGTCTAAAAGAGAAACAGAGCTCCTGCAGAGGTGATCCCACACCTTCAATCCCACCACTAGAGAGGTGGAGACAGGAGTGATAGGGCTGGATGGAGAGAGGAATATAAGAGGGGAGGAGACAAGAGCTCAGAGTATTCTGAGGATTGTCCCTTTAGTCTGAGGAGAGAGCCTGAGGAGGGAGCCCAAGGAGAGGATTGCCCCTTAGGTCTAAGCATTGGTAGAAGTTAAAGTTCTCTCTAGTGCCTGGCCACTCTGCTCTTGGATTGCTCAGCTTACCCTCATAGCTGACTGCAGGTATTTATTTGAATTTGTGCTAAGGTAACCATGTAAAAGCTGAATGTGGAGATGAACATTTGCGGTTCCAGTAGTAGGAAGTGGAGATAAGTTTTTGTAAATTGATAAGATAAAAGGAAAAAAAGTGCTAGCGAGAAGGAGGTAAAAGCATGATATACAGTTTTGGCAACCTGGGCTTGATTCCACATATATGTTGTAGCATGAGTACATGTGCCCATGCACATGCAAATACACAGTAATATCATTATTTTTTGCATCATTGCAAAAGGAAAAAAGGCAATTACTTTTTTTTTCCTGCCACACTTGTAGCTGGCTCCCAGCGCGCGGGAGAAGCAGAAAAAGAAGAAAAAAGAACGACAACAACAAAAAAAAACGCTGCTTTTCCCCTTGCTGCTGCTCTGCAGCCTCTGCCTCCACTTGTGCAACCAGAGGAGGAGCTGCAATCACCGCAGGGGATCCAAGGTCCAGGTCACACAGGTACTTCACACAGAGGCTTCACACAGGTATAAACTGATGGTGCTCTGGGTGCCAGAGCTCAGGTGAGCTGCAGTGGTGTCAAGGCCCCTCCCCCTCATCCCCCCACCCCCATCACACCCCCACCCCTCCACCCCTCATCCCCCCAACCCCCTCACCCCCCCACCCCGGCGGACACAGAACACTCAGGAGGCCTCCGGACTCTGAGCAGATATGGACCAGGACTCCAGCGCCTGGGCCATGCCCAGAGAGGCTTCAAGCTCGGGACCTGAAACAGGACATCCCTGGGCCCCGAGATCCCTTGCAGGAGGTTGCAGGAAGATGCCTGGAGCACACCAGAGTGCACCAGTTTCCTTCCCTCTCCTTCCCTCCCCTTGCCTCTCATTAAAGACTGGGCCCTTGTGACTTCAACAGCCAAAAAAAAAAAAAGATTTATTTGCTATGTATACAGTGTTCTGTCTGCATGTCAGAAGAGGGCATCAGATCTTATAATGGTTGTGAGACACCATGGGGTTGCTGGAATTGAGCTCAGGAGCTCTGAAAAAGCAGTCAATGCTTTTATCCTCTGTGCCATCTCTCCAGCCCAGGCAATTACTCTTGTGTGAAACTTTGAAGTTCAACTTTAAGAAAAAAAAATAAAAATATAAAAAATAGCAATATTCTTTTTGTCATGTTGTCAGTTATTAAAAACATGAACAACAGACCAGACTCAGTAACCAACTCCAAAATATTATGCTCTGACTTTCACATGTGTGCCACAGGATAAGCATGTTTACACATCACTCACACACACAGAAATAACAAGTTAAAGCCTTCAAAGGCATCATCAGGACTGGGAAGTGCGGTTCAGCTGAAGGGTGCCTACACAGAATAAAAGAGGCTCGAACACTAACATGGGGGACCATAAATCTAGGGAATACGAAGTCAACTCCAAAAACCAACAACAACAAAAACAACAACAACAAAAAACAACAACAAAAACCAAACCTGGATATAATGCCAAGGACTGGTGATCCCAGTTAAGACTACCAGTGAAATACAGTTTCTATTCCAAAATGATGAACCAAAATGCCCACTCACCATATCCCAGCCATTCCTTTCTCAAAGGCACAGCAACCTGACAACAAAACCAAACCAAACTCAACAATATGCCTTCCCAAATCATTGGCTCAGTTTGAGACAGAAAGAATTTCATACAAAAAGGTTCAAATAAAATGCTGGATTAAAAGTTGGATGCAGTGGCACATACCTGTAGTTCCAGCTATTTACCAGATTGCAGTGGGAAGATTATTTGACCTTTGACCCCAGAGTACAGACTAGGCAACTTGGTGAGATTCACTCACAGAAAAAACCAACCAACCAACCAAAAAAGAAAAGTTTCAAATTAATAGCGAAATCACGTAGCGGGATATAAAACTGAGAAAACAAACAGCTTTAAAGTTTCCACATAGGTAGAGTCTGAAACAGTAATGCCTCTCCATAGGCACACAATGCTCACCCATGGCTGTGTAGAGAAGGGCTGTCTCTGCATAGACCAGGCTGTCCCTGTACTCAGAGATCTGCCTGCCTCTGCCCCAAGTGCTAGGACTCAAAAAAGTATGCTATCACATCTGGAGGCTGAGTATTTTTAATTGCTATAAGTTTCCTTGGAGGAAAACTTGTTAATATGTAGAAAAAAGAGGCTGCTACAGATTTACATGGCACTGTTTTACAATAAAAAAAAACATTTGTTTAAAAAAAATGTCATACACTCTATAAAATAAGTAGGGTAAACATGTCAGGCAACATTAACTTATGTGTTATACTCTTATATGGCTGCAGCACAGGTTTATATCAGCATCACCAGAGATGAGCAATTTTGCAATGGCTCCATCACTAAGTGACAGAAATTAGTTCATATCTGTAATAATCTTATGGGACCACCATGCCATCCATCAGTGACAGAACATCAGCAAGCAAAACATGACTGTACACAGTTTTAGAGTAAACAGGACTTTGAAACCAATATCCAGGGCTGAAGTGCACCTCAATGGTAGAGCGACCCATTGGTTCAACACCTAATACCAAAGAAAGAAAGAAGGAAAGAAAGAAAGAAAGAAAGAAAGAAAGAAAGAAAGAAAGCTATATCCAAAGAAAATGACTTAAAAGTTATCTGTAAGTTGGGAAAATATTCATTCTATATTTCCCTATTTTTTGTGATTAACACTGATTCTATTTTTAAAAAATAACAAAATGAATTTCTCAAAGAAAAACGATGGGTTCATTTTTGTCTAAACTCTAACACCCCAGGAAAACAATTTGTCAAGCAGAGCTTCTCCCTGCTCACCGTTCTTACACTAACAGTTTGAAGAACTTCAAATCAGACGTGCTTTGAAAGCAGAAGCAGGTTTGGAGACAAGTTGCAAAAGTCAGATAGGGAGAGAATAGAAATTCATTGTGAGGAAAAACAAAACAAAAACTAAACGTTTAAAGGTAAGATTTAAACTATCAATCAAATACCTTGATGCAGTCTATCAGCCATACCAAGGCTGCCAGGATGTTAGGCCAGGTATGAGGGGCTTCCACTGCATAGAGGGAGCTCTTGGATAGTGCAAAGAGATACCTATGAGAAACAGGAAGAAAACGAGCAACCGTGTTAGCAAGCATAAAGGCTACAGTAAAAGTGTATTTTAAAGCTACACTGCATGCATACCTGTTTGAAGATATTTGAGTCTACTCTGAAGATCTTATTCATCATTGATTTTCGTGTATTTGTTCACATTACACAGATTACTTTGCACAGTGTTTAACAGCTGAGTATAGGATTCTCCTCAAAAACCTTTTCATTTTCCTACATTCAATGTACTTCTATAAGTACATTAGTCATTATCTGTCACTAAATCTCCTTCCATCCCTGTGTCTCCAAACAAACAGCTTTCCTTCCTCAGTTTCCTGAAGTGTTGGGATCACACATGTGCAGCACCACATCTGATCTGTGCTTGTCTTTCTTTATAATACTTTTAAACTTCATCTCTCTGCTGGTTAGCTTTGTCAACCAGATACAAACTAGAGTCATCTGGAAAGATGGAACCTCAATAAAGGAAAAGTCTCCATTAGGCTGGCCCATGGGCATATCTATGAAGCACTCCCTTAACTCATGACTGATGGGAGAGGGCTAGTCCTCTGTGGGCAGTGCCACCCAAGTAGGTAATACTGGACTGTAGTAGAAAGCAAGCTGAGCAAGCTATGGAGAACGAGTCAGTAAACAGCTTGGCTTCATAGTTCCCACCTCTGCTCCTGCTTGAGTTTCTGCCCTTAATTCCCTTGATGATTAATGTAATAAACTCTTCCCTCTGTTAGTGTCTTTTTTTTGAAAGATTTATTTATCTCCTATGCATACAATGTGCTGGTTGTGAGCCACCATGTAGTTGCTGGTAGTTGAACTGGGGTCCTCTGGAAGAGCAGACAGTGCTCTTAGCCATCTCTCCAGCCCCCTTCATTAGTTTTATTCTGTGTTTTATTCAAGAATCAGGAAATCAAAATAAGACAATCTCATCGTTTTCATCAGACCTTACTGCTATGGTTTTGCCACTATAAACAATGGTACCCAGGCTGCACTTTATGTTTTCTTGAGACCAGGACTGAGTAGCATTGGCTGGCCTGGTATTCATCATGTAGATCAGGGTAGCCTTGAATTCAGAGGATCTATTTGCCTTGGCCTTTGGAATTCTGGGATTAAAGGCCATACCAGGCTGTACATTATGTTCCTCATGGTTTGTGCTTTACGTTCTATCACCTAAACTTCTGCTATAATGGACTGCTACAGTTTGAATGTTTATTCTGCAGAATTCATGTTGGTAACTTAGTCCCCAGAGTCAGATACTAATGATACAAAGACATGAGACTTCAGGCAGGTGAGAGCCCTATGAATGAATCTATTCCAAAAAAATGGGAGTTTGAAGGCATGGTCTTGTTATAAAGGTAATCCTATTCTGACACACATGTTCATCTTTTCGGCTTTCCATCCTTTATAACCATGAATTAAGTCAGTCACACGTGTGTGCGTGTATGCATGAGTGTATGTCTGTGTGAGAGTGTGTGTATAAATAAATGTGTGAAGTCCATAGATCCTCTGTACCAAGTAGTCTACAATATATATATATATACATATATCATAAATATAAATGTATATTTAAAATTTATGTATATGGATATTTTGCCTACATATATGCATAACATGTGTATGCCTGGTGGCTGTGGAGGTCAAAAGAGGAATCATTGTATATGACTGTGAGGCACCATATGGGTCCTGAGAGCCTAACCTGAGTCCTCTGGAAGAGCAGACAGTACTCTTAACCACTGAGCCATCTCTTTACCTCAATAACTCCTATATTTAACAATTACCAAGCATTGGCGTCTGTTACAGGAACCAAAATGTTGAATATGCTACAATCTATCAATTTTCCTTCTTTTTCAGTACATCATACACATGCTGTTAACAGTGATCATCCTAAAACTGAACCTACTAATTCAGAAGATTCACAAATTTATAATATGTGTTTCTTCTGTGTTCTGATAAGATCTTAGACTAATAAAAATATTACATACCCAAGGTCTTTAAAATCTTGGAATCTGTTCAAATTTCCTGAGAGGAAATTTATACAATGGACATAAGACACTGTAAAGAAATGCAAAAGTCTTAAGAAAATCTTTTGTTGATGGGGCTTGAAGAGACATTCTGGATAAACAATATGAATAACCATTTGCTGTAAGAAACTACAATCATTTTTATTAGGCATTGAAAGTTTGGATTAGAAAAAGTATTGGGAGAAAAATACCTCAAATTAGACAATTTAATACCTTATATAAATGTTGGATATTTTTCTGAATGCTTTACCATGGATAGGTCTTGTAACATTTATTGTTTTAGAGCTGGAAAACATAACAAGTTGCATATTAACAATATTTTAAGAAGCCAATCAAAAACATTTCCTCTGTATTCAAGTCCTGCCTATATCTCTTCCTTGCTATTGGCCATTTAGCTTTTTGTTAGACTAATCAGGTGCCTTAGGCAGACAAGGTAAAACAGCAACACATTTTTACATAAAATTCAACAAATGCAACACATCTTTACATAGTTATACAAATATTTTGTAACAATGAAACATCATTTCTCCTTTTACTTTTTTTCTTCAAACCCGCTCTTATATGCCTCCTTGTTCCCTTTCAAATTCATGGATTTTTCATTAATTTTGTTACATGCATATGTGTATGTAACCTGCCCAATCTGTATGTTACTTGTCTGTATGCTGTCAGGGTTATAATTAGGTTGAAGGGAGATAAATACACAGGGAGAAAGGAGAGCAAAATAATAGTATGGATATGTGAAAAAAATCACAAGGATTCATACTGTTAAGTACCTAAGAAACTATAACACACGCATACTTTAATTTAGTATAATGTTATTTGTATGTATGATTCAGGGCTCACCATTTGGTATTGGATAAGCATTTCGTGTACTCTTCCCACAGTAGGACTAAAACTGTTTCTCCACTCCCGGCATTTGTGAGTACCCTATAGTTCTTTGTGTAGGGCTGGTTGGCCCCTTGTCCCTTATAGATTGCCTCTTGTCCTTATTCAGCTCATACTTAAGCAGCCATGTTAATAAGATTTTATTGGTGTAGATTCTGACATTCCTAGGAGATACAATGTCACAGCAAACTCCATGATGCTCTGGCTCTTATAATCTATGTGTCCCCTCCTTTACAATGTTTCGTGATACTTACGTGTAGTGATATTTCATTTGTATTTTAATAAAGAAAGTTTAGCTGAAGATCAGAAAGTAAGTGGTAGCACACACCTTTAATCTCAGTAGCCACACTAGTTTGCCATAGAAACCTGGCGGTGCACGCCTTTAATCCCAGTGGTGCACATCTTTAATCCCAACCTAAAGAATGGAATGCAAGACAGAAGGAGAAAGCTCTCAGACACAGTCTCATCACCCTGTTATTTGATTTCTCTGTTAGATTGCCTTCACATATGCATTTATTTCAGGAAGCATCGACTGTATCAATACCCATGCCACTGCACACTACTTCCGTGGCCTTAGTTTTAGCTGTTTCTCCCTGTATACACTCCCTCGTCCCTCTATTTCTCTCCTTGCACCTCCCCTCACCAGCCTGTACCTTTCTATTCTATTTCTTCTTTCCTGATGAGATGCTTCTCTCCTCCTTAGTCTGTTACTCTATGCTTAATCTCTATGATTCTGTATATCCACATGTAAGCTAATACATGCCACATTTGGTTTTCTGTGTCTGGGTACCTCACTGAGGGTGATTTCTCCCCCTAGTTCTACCCATTTACTGTGAATTTAATTCTTTATAATGGCTGAGTAATATTCATTTGTATAAAGGTTCCAATTTTTATCACGAGGTAGATCAGGTCCCATCTCTCTAAGGTAAATCCACACTCATTTCCATAGTGACTGTATGAGTCTGCACTCCTACCAGCAGTGGATGAGTGTACCCCTTATTCTATGTCCTTGCCAGCAGGAACTGTCACTCGTATTATTGATCCTAAGGATTCTGACAGGTGTAAAATGGACTCTCAAAGCAGACTTGGTTTGCATTTCACTAATGACTGAGAATGTTGAACATTTAAGTCTTTCTCAGCCACTTAAAATTCCCTATTGAGAATTCTCTGTTTAAAAATTCCCAGTTTTAATTGAGTCATTTGTTTTCTTGATATCTAGCCTTTTGAGTTCTTTATACATTTTGTTTGAGTTTTTTTGTATAATTTTGGATATTAGCCCTCTATTGGGTGTGTAGTTGATAAAAAATATTTTACCATTCTGTAAGCTGCCACTTTGTCTGAATGATGGGATCTTTTGTCATGCAGAAGCTTTTCAGTTTCATGAGATCCCATTTATTAATTGTTGAAATTAGTGTCTGTGTTAATAGTGTTCTGCTCAGAAAGTCTTTTCCTATGTCATTGATTTCAGGGATCTTCCCTTCTTTTTCTTCTGTTAGGTTCAAGATATCTGGTTTTAGGTTGAGGTCTGTGTGGGAATTCCTTTCCATTAAATATTTTTTGGGATGTGGGGGTGTGTCAGCAATAGGGTGGCTTCTGTGTGCTGACATGATCTCTTATAAGGGAGAGAATGGTCTCCCATGTATTTCTGGTTTCTTCATCAAAGATCAGGAGTCCGTAGGCACTTGAATTACACCTGACTTCTCAGTGGAAACCATGAAAGCCAGAATGTCTTAGATAGATGTGCTGCCAACACTAAGAGACCATGAAGGCAATCCCAGAGTACTATTCGCAGCAAAGCTTGCATTCACCATCAATGGAGAAAAAAGATATTCCAGGACAAAAACAGATTTAAATAATAGGTAGCCACAAACCCAGCCTTACAGAAACTACTAGAAGGCAAAGCACAAACCAAGGAAGCTAAGAACACCCATAATAACACAGACATCTGACAACTCTCCACCACCACAACTCAAAGAAGGGAAACACACACTCTAATAGTAGGTTTCAACACTCCTCTCTCACCAATGGACAGGCTAAACAGACAGAAACTTAATGGAGCAATAAGAGATATCACAGATGTAGTGAAACAAATGAAATTAATAGACATCTATAGAACATTCCACCCAACAGAAAAGAAAATACCTTCTTCTCAGCATCTCATGGAACCTTCTCAAAAATTGATCACATAATCAGTAACAAAGCAAACATTCACAGATACAAAAGAAAATGTAGTAACCAGCTGTGTATTATTGGATTACCATGGAATAATGCTAGAATTCAACAACAATTCTACCCCCAGAATGCCTACAAACTCATGAAAACTGAACAGTCAACTACTCTCCAGAAGATGACATCAGATACCTTAGAATTAGAGATATAAGGGATTGTGAGCTGCCATATGGGTGCTGTTAACTGAACCTTTGTCCTCTGCAAGAGCGGCAAGTGCTCTTAATCATGGATTCATCATCCCAGCCCTAGCAGGTACTTCATTTTTTCCCTTAAACCCAGATGTCATTAGGAAAGATCCTTTTACAGATGGTGCTGAGAAAACTGGCTATGTACCTGTAGAAGAATGAAATCAGGTCGAGTCTCAAACTACATGAAACATTGAAAATAGATCACAGACTTCATGTGAAGACAGGACATGCTGAAACTGCAGGGAAGACACATCAGCTATGTCCCGTGTCAACAATCAACCTATGCAGAGGTAGGAATTTCTGAATGGACTGTGACAGCAGAGAACACAACCCAAGGACTGACACATGGATTATAGCAAACTAAAAACCTGCCTAACAATGGAAGGAACCTCACAACTGAAGAGACAGCTTACAGATTTGAGAAATCATTGCCAACTCTGTATCGCATAGGGTTCTATTATGTAAAAACATAGTAGTTCTATTATGTTAAACCAAATCCAATCCATACATGAGGTAATGAGGTGAGCAGACAGTCCTCAAAGGAAGAAATAGAAATGGCAAATAATATTTGATGATGGGTTCAACATCCTAAGCCATCAGGGAAAGGTGAATTTAAAATGATTTATACTGTCACCTTACTAGCTCAGAATGACTTTCATCAAGAAAACAGAACAACAGATGCTGGCAGGAATTTGAGGAAAGAGGAAACTTTACTCACTGCTAGTGAGCATAAATTGCAGCTACTGAGGAAATCAGTAAGTAGGTTTGTCAAAAATGAGAAAGTGGTGGGACAGATGTCTCAGGGAAAAGCACTGGCTGCTCTTACAGAGGAACTGGGTTTGGTTCCCAGCACCCACTTGGTGGCTCAGAACCATCTATAACTCCAGTTCCAGGGAATCCCTTTCTGGCCTCCACAGTCACCACGGATGTACACATATATTGCAGGAAAAATATTCACACACATAAAAATAAAAGATAAACAAATCTTTGAGAACGACAACCAAAACTATCACATGATCTGCCTATATGCCTCAGTGATAAAGAGCACTTCTTGTTCTTCCAGGGGACCAGCATTTGATTCCCAACACTCAAACCAGGCAGTTCACAACCACCTGTAACACAAGCCCCAGGAGGGCCTGACATCTCTCATCTCTGTGCTCACACACACACACACACACACACACACAGATTTAAAAGTAAAAAAATGACATTTGTAGGAAAATGGGTGAAATTACAGTTCAGAATGTTAGCTGAAATAAACTGCATTCAGATAAGCACTATGTTTTCTCTCATGTGTGCAGCCTGGATTGAAGTTTCTATGTGTGAGTGGTTGGTGTCCATGTGTGGATGACTCATGGAACTAGAGAACTGTGAGAGGGAAAAAGAGACCTGAAGGATTAGGGTACAGGGACACTGACAGAAGATGATGCAATATTGTACTGGGAGAGCAGAAATTAGGTTGTTGTGGGCAATGGAAAAACAGCAAGAATGGGACAGAGCGGAGGGCAAGGCAAAGGCCAGAGAGCACGGTGTGGAAGAAGAAAACATGTGTATAAATGCCATTATGAAATCTACTACTTCGTAGCTAACTTAATAATCTTGTAATGGGAAATACTTGTTCCTGCAGCCATCGTCCCACTTGAAATGGAGTCCATGGGGCAGATGTTGTGCTATATTATTTCAGAAATCTATTACAGTACCAGGCATATGGTCATGCATAAAGCATTTGCTGAGCCAGTTGTTGCCATGCATGCATCTAATTCCAGCATTTAGAGGACTAAGGAAGGCCCAAAGATTCTAGCTAGAGACTCACCTAATCTGAGCAAGACCTTACCTTAAATAATAATTGCCTATTTGCCAAATACATTTTGATGGCAATTATTGAGCTTTGCATATTATGTCTGTCGGTGATTGGTTTGATTTTATTATGATGCCTCTAAGTTGTTGTACAAGCATATAGTAGCCTCTTGATAATTGTGTTTATGTTCTATGACAACTCTCATGTTTAAAAACCATCAGACCTTTAATTATTTGAAAGCATTCATCTGTAAAATAATTTGTTAATAAAATCTTTTTTGAGAGTTAATATTTGATTTTTTTCTGGTTATTTTGACTTTTCCATTTTGATATTTTATTGTTTATGCTGTAATCCCTCTTAATATCTATTTTCTAAAATTTAGAAAGGTTTTTGCTATATATACCAGGGTAACCTTGGACTGGTTATGTAGCTCAGGCTAACCTTGAACTCAAGATTCTCCTCTCAGCTTCCAGAGTGCTGGGATTACTGGCATGCACCACCATGTCTTGCTCAATTATTTTTAAAATAAATTATGTGTCTAGGTGTTTTGTAAACTTTGTACATCATGTGCACACAATGTTCAAGTAGGCCAGAAGAGGGCATCAGATCCAGGGGACTGGAGTTACTGAGGGTTGTGATTGACCAAGCAGGTGCTGGCAATGAACACAGGCCCTTTGGAAGAACAAGTGCTCTTAACTGCTGAGCTACCTCTTCAGCCTCTCGTCAATTATTATGTACATGTATATTTATGCATATAAACATCTTCACTGCATGTAAGCATGTGTGTTGTGTGCTCCTAGATGAGAAGAACTGCAGTTACAGATGGTTTGAGTTTCTGTGTGAGTGCCAGAAATTGAATTCAGGTCCTCTGCAAGAGCAAACAGTTTTCTTAATCACAGAAAAAACACTCCAGTCCTACATACATATAGTTTTTTTTTCTTTTATTCTTCTTTTTTTTTTGAGTCATGAGTTTACATAGCCCAGAACAATGGATTCTCCTGCTTTCCAAATCTGGGATTATAGGTATGTCCTACTGCACAAATATTTAGATCATCAACTCTTTTGGTTTTATGGGACAGGGTTTCTTTGTGTAGGCTTGGCTGTCTTGGAGCTCACTCTGTAGCCCAGGCTGGCCTCTAACGCATAGAGCTCTTCCTGCCTCTGGCTCCTGAGTGCTGGGATTAAAGGCATGTGCTCCCACCACTACCACCACCGGGCTTCATCAACTTTTTCTTCCTTCATTTCTTTTCCTTCCTTCCTTCCTTCCTTCCTTCCTTCCTTCCTTCCTTCCTTCCTTTCTTTTTTTCTTGAAAAACTTATTTTTATTTATATGAGTACTCTACCTGCACGTCCAACTTTATGTCAGACGAGGACATGGGATCACACTATAGACAGTTGTGAGCCAGTATGTGGTTACTGGGAACTGAACTCAGCACCTCTGGAAGAGTAAGCAGTGTTCTTAGATGCTGAGCCACCTCTTCAGACCCTCATCAACATTTTCTTATAGACTGATTTTTGTTTAAATTTTTCATGACTCAAACTAACTTGCACTATTACTAAACATAGACCATTTTTCATTTTAAGATTTCCTGGCTGTTATGTATTTTAGATAGGGTCTTACTATGTGACCCTGCCTGACCTGGAACTTGCAATCCCCCCAGCATCTGATAACAAAGTGCTGGAATTGCTGATACAAGGCACACTCCTGACCTCTCTTTTATTGAGGAAGGGAAAAGGGTCTTCCTAGTAAAAAGTAGTTGTTTTGTTTTGTTTTGTTCTTTTTGGTGGTACTGGGAATTGAGCCCAGGTCTGAAGCCACATGCTAAGAAAGTACTTTACCACAGGGCCGTGTTTGTAGCCCATGTCAGATGCCATAGAAATTGTTAACGGTGAAAACAACTTTGTGTGGATTACTTGAATAGCTATTTTTGTAAAACTGTGGGTTTTACTTATACATTGCTTTTAAAAAAACAATAAAACTGGGTGCTAGTGGCTCACACCTTTAATCCCAGCAAATCCCAGCACTCCTGAGCCAGAGGCAGGCAGATGTCTGTGAGTTCAAGGCCAGCCTGGTCTACAGAGTGAGTTCCACTGACAGCCAGAGCTAGACAGAGAAACCCTGTCTCAGACAAACCAGAATTCAAACCACGCTGCAAAATCACTCAAATCAGACAATTTAATACCTTATATAGATGTTGGATATTTTTCTGAATAAAAACTTTATCATGGATAGGTCTTGTATCCTTTATTGTTTTACAGCTGGAAATCATACCAAGTTGCATATTAAGAAGGCAATCAAAAACATTTCCTTCTGTGTTCAAGTCTGCATTATTTCAAGGCTATATATCACACACACACAAACACACACACACAAATCGTAACAACAACATCAAACATTAGTCTTTAAGCTTTAAATAAGTAAACACAATGCATTCCTTAAAGCAGGAAAGCATACCATGAAGTTACAGCAGTTTTAGGTGTAAAATATGGGGGGAATGAAATGTACTTCTGTGACAGGGATATATCTCAGTGTTTTGTTCAGCTTGTGCTCAATCCTCAGCACCACAAATAACAAACCAAATTTCCTTGTGCATGACATTATCAACACATATATTATCCTTAAAGGTGTGTTTCAGGCCCATAGATCTTCTGTACCAAGTAGTCTAAAGGCCTGTTCAATAACCTAAACACTTTCATCTCTATTTATGCCCCTATAACTGCTCCCTTGTTTGTACTCCCTTGTTTGCCATTGTGCCTTAAGGGAAAGTTGTCTCCGAGTATCAGGGGTTAATATGCATGAGGAACTTAAGAGCAGTTGACCTATATGAACACTTAATAAATATTCAGAACTACTTGTAAAGGAGAGTCTGCCATTGTCTCCATTAAAAAACTGAAAAGTTCTATTTTATATTCTATGTATATATTGTCTGCATAGGCATAACTGCACATGAACGAGAGTGCCTATGGAGGTCACAAAAGGGGCACCAGATCTCCTTGAGCTGGAGTCTGAGGTGGTTGTGACCTGCCCAATGTGGGTACTGGGAACTGAATTTGGGTCCTGTGGTAGAATAGGAATGACTCTAAACCACTGAGCAATCTCCCAGTATCTCCACTCTTTTTCTTTCTTTTTTTGGAAGACAGGTTTTTCTGGTTGTCTGGTTTTTCTGTAGCTCTGGTTGTCTTGGAATTTGTGTGTTGACCAGGCTGGCCTCAAACCCAGAGATTAGACTACCTCCGTTTAATTAAATATGTGCACCACCGCTCAACCTATCTCCATTCCTATACACAAGGGATTCAAAGTACAAAAAGCTGAGGTCATACCCCAGGTCATACAAATAACAGACTGTTTCCTGTCAATCTGTATAAAACTTCCCCACCTCCAATCCAGACAACTGTTGATCTAGTCTAGTCATGTTCTCCAAGGTATATATATCTAGGTATCACTACATCAAAACTAAGATGTTGTTTGTTCTTCTCATGCTCATCCTTTCATGCATACATTGCTACCTAGAGACTGGCTGCTAGGACAGTCTGAATGCAGCAGCAGACATAGATTCTAACTGTCTTTCATTAGTCAGATATTAAAGGGATCTGACGTTAAAAGAGGAGACCATGTTTTGCTGCCCAATGAAATTGTTTTGCATTGGAAATATTTTAATTTTATTATATTTATTATTTTGTGTCTGTGTGTGTGTGTGTAGAGAGAGAGAGAGAGAGAGAGAGAGAGAGAGAGAGAGAGAGAGAGAGAGAGAGAGAGAGAGAAAGAGAGAGAGCAGCTGGTGGTCAGTAGCTGCTGAAGCAGCAGGTTCTCTTCTAGCATGTGGGTCTGGGGATTGAAAGCAGGTGTTTGGGTTTGTTGATAAGTGCCTTTACCTGCTTAGTCATCTTACCCAGATTTTTTTTTAATTTAAAGCATTGTAGGTGGTGGTGGCATGCACCTTTAATCCGAGCACATTGGAGGCACAGACAGGTAGATCTCAAAGCTCAATGCTAGCCTGGTCTACAGAGTGACTGCCAGGAAAGCTAGGGCTACATCGAGAAATCTCGTCTCCAAAAACCAAACCAAAACAAATAATGAACAAATAAATAAATAAAACCATTTTATTTTTGAAACCTTATAATGAGTTTGTTATTTTAAATTGAGTTTATATTGACATTTTCTTAGTTTAATTGCTAATATAATTGATACTGCCAGACTTAGACAGTAAAACCAAAGCTCTCTGAAGGAATTACTAACCTTTGGAGAGTGAGCGACTCAAGTGTGAAACTAGAGAAGACCCACTTTCACCATCTGATTCTACAGTTTCTGAGAACTAGGTACAGAACATGGCAGCATGCAGCTGAGATCCATAGTTGGAGGCACTTACGCTTGACGGGTATAAAGGTCTGGTTCGTCGAGATCCTGAGATCTTAATTCCTGTGTGGAGAGGCAGCCAGCACCACCGGTGGAAATGGAACTGCGCTTCATGCTCAGAACCTAATTCATGATTTCAATATTAGAAAAATGTTCCAGATGCAAGTGGATCATTAAACAATAATTATCACTTTTATTCTGAAGTAGAAGAGTAACTAAAAACTTAGTTATTGTATTCCTTTACAATAGTATTTTCCCTGTGTGCTGTATTTGTTTGTCATGTATACTTAAGTCCTCACTAAAGATAACACCTATGCAACTTCAAGTATTCAATACACTTGAGCAAGGCAATGCAAAAACGAACATATATGATTCCTGCATCACATGGCAATCCATGATCACAAAATTTCAATGTGTTATCCCGAGTACATCACTGGTATCTCTTATGTCTATTTCAATGGTAACTCACAGACTGCTTGGCAAGAAATCTCAGGCTCCTTAACTCTCCTCAAAATGTTTCCTTTGGCTTCAAAATCAGGATTCATTCTCTTTTCCTAATATCTACTTTTCTTGCTTTATGTTTAACCCCATAGTTTAATACCCACTATTGTCTTTCTGGTTCTAATCTCCCTTTCAGTAAAGACAAGCAATCCGTTCCATAACATAATGTAGAGGCTGCTTCCATTCTCAAAATATTTTAGTATCATAAGCATACCTATGTCAGACCCTGTCTTCGTCTCTGCAGCACTGGACGCTAGCCACTCAGCTTTTTCAGGTCCTGCCCTGGCTTCCTTCTAGGGTAAGACAGAACTCACTGTTGAAAATAAAATAATATATATATCGAAGAGAAGTCACACTATGCGATAAGGCTTACATAGGAGGCTTATTGGAAGATGAGAGAGAAGGGACAGAGGAGGCAGAGAGGGGAGCAGACTAGTCCCATGGGGTAAAGAGTGTGGGAGAGAGAGGGAGGTAGACACAGGAGAAGGGGGAGTTTAGGGGGTAGGTCCACCTGTTACAAGGAACCATAGCAAATGTGCCCAGAAGTGGCTACAGGTGAAGTGCTCTTAGTGGCTACAGGTGAGGAGCTTTCCTGTCAGGACCCTAAGGACAGGCAGGCCAATGCAGATTCCCAAATACTAACACCAAATACTAACACCCACTTTATTGTTTGTTTGAGCTGGGGACTTTAGCACAATAGGCTGTGCACTGAGTCACATCACTCCTTGTTTGGCTGCTTACATTCCACTTAGGTCTTATTCTCAAGCCTTCAGTTTCCCAGACTTTTTCTTTTTACATGGCTTTTCAGATGCTGCATTACCACAGGAAAGCAGCATTTTAACCTGTCCCTCCCAGGCAGTCCTCCCCTTCCCCCCCTCCCTGGGGAACTCCTTGGTCATCAATCAGCATCCTCTTTTCCCTCTCCAGGCTCTGCCCACACAAACTTACTGATCCCTGAACACAGAGCCTGGCAGATGCCGCCCCAGGTCTCTGATGCCACAGAGTTTCTTAGCAGGAACAGAATTAACCCCATGCCAGCAGTTACGTTTCTCTCTGGTTCTTGACCCCCAGCTCCCACTTCCAGTAAAATGCAAAACTGCTTAAGAAGACACCCACCAATGCCAACCAAGAGTCATTTGGATTTTAAAGTCTCCGCCCACGTGACATCAGAATGCCTGTTGCAAGTACTCTTAAGCAAGAAGGCTATGCCCATTCCCAGACAGTGGTGGGAAGTCCTAGGGCAAAAGATTAGATTTCTAAATCTTGCAGCTGTTGTGCCTCTGGCTAGAATTGTAGTTTTGTCCCTAACAGCCCTTTTGAGTTTCAATCTTTCCTAGCCATCACTGTGTCTCCTCATCTGTGTTTGAGACAATCAAGTACTTTTGCAGCAGTGCCCAGTTGTTTTCCATAGTATCTTTTATTGTTGTTTTGTTTTGTAAAATATCCCTGGGGCTGGTGAAATGGCTCCATGGGTAAGAGCACTGCCTGCTCTTCCAAAGAAATGGGTTAAATCCCCAGGACCCATAACTATAATTCTAATTTCAGGAGTTCTGATGCCCTCTTCTGGCCTTGGTGGGCACCAGACACACGTGTGGTATACAGACATACATGTAGGCAAAACACTTTATACATAAAATAAAAATAATAAAGATATTTTTTTAAAAAAAGGCAAACAGAAAGTATTCCTGTACAGTTTACATTACTAAAAGTTCTTAAATTTCATTTCAACACTCATCATAGTTTCAAGATGCCTTAAGAAATACAAAATTTGCGGGTCAGTGGTGGTGCATTCCTTAACTCCCAGCACTCAAGAGGCAGAGGCAGGGGGATCTCTGTGAGTTTGAGAAGAGTCTACAGAAGAAATACAAAATCACTTTAGCTAAGACATTTGAATTGGAAGTATTATCTCTGTTTGGCCAAGATCTCCCATATTTTGTCATTACAAATCAATTAGTAAGACTATTGTATTAGCTATTGCTTATGCATTAACTACTCCTGGATTGTTTTTATAGAAGACTGAAGTGAGAAAGGATTAATGTTCTACGGGTGCTTAAATAAAGCAAGTTTTCACATACTAGTCCTTCTAAAATCATTCCTCATCAAAGAACTCATTGAAACATTTTTTTTGTACAAAGTTTAAAAAGTTGAAGTCTACAGTCATCAGGCTGGTAGTCATAGACACACAAAAACCTGACAAGCTTGCTTTCTATGTCTACTTCTGAATGCCACTCAGGATCAAGTGAGGTAATTGTATCAGGATTTTAGCTTAGTGATACATGGCGTTAATAAATTAAAATTCATCCTAAGGAATGTAGTGGGAAGAAATGATAATGTAATCAAGTTGAATTTAATTTGCTAGATATTTTATAATGACATTTTAAGTCATAAGCAACTGTAATATACTTTACTATTAGAAACTCTTTTAATTAATGCAGGCCACCTTATTCCCATGTGGTTATGCCATGGCAGTATCTGTGAAAAATTCTTCAGAGCAGGTAATAGGGATAAGTTACATCTTTTTTTATCTTCTTTTTTTTTCTGAGACAAGCTTGTCTATTTGACAGTCTTGGCTGTGTCCCTTTTTTATCTTTTATGTTAATTCTTTAAAAACAACTACTTTTTCTTTATTTATTGTATTATGTGTAGTTGGAATTTTCCTTTGGGCCACCAAGAAACTCCCAAATAATTTATTATGAATGCTTCTTGTTAATTATAAGTGCTTAGTCTTAGCTTACGCTCGTCCTGCTAGATTTTGAACTTAATTTAACCTGTTTCTATTCATCTACATTTTTCCTTGGGGCTTTTTACCTTTCTTTTATTCTGTAAGTCTTGGTTTCCTGCTTCCTCCATGTGTGTCTGATTGGCCACTGGTTTCTCCCTGGTATCTCTTTTTCTTTCTTCCTTTCTAAGCCTAAATTCCTCCTGCTACTTAGTTTCCCTGCCTGCAAGTCCTGCCTATACCTCTTTCTTGCTATTGGCCATTTAGCTTTTTGTTAGACTAACCAGGTGCCTTAGGCAGACAAGGTAAAACAGCAACACATTTTTACATAAAATTCAACAAATGCAACACATCTTTACATAGTTATACAAATATTTTGTAACAATGAAACATCATTTCTCCTTTTACTTTTTTTCTTCAAACCCGCTCTTATATGCCTCCTTGTTCCCTTTCAAATTCATGGATTTTTCATTAATTTTGTTACATGCATATGTGTATGTAACCTGCCCAATCTGTATGTTACTTGTCTGTATGCTGTCAGGGTTATAATTAGGTTGAATGGAGATAAATACACAGGGAGAAAGGAGAGCAAAATAATAGTATGGATATATGAAAAAAATCACAAGGATTCATACTGTTAAGTACCTAAGAAACTATAACACACACATACTTTAATTTAGTATAATGTTATTTGTATGTACGATTCAGGGCTCAACATTTGGTATTGGATAAGCATTTCGTGTACTCTTCCCACAGTAGGACTAAAACTGTTTCTCCACTCCCGGCATTTGTGAGTTCCCTATAGTTCTTTGTGTAGGGCTGGTTGGCCCCTTGTCCCTTATAGATTGCCTCTTTTTTTGTCTTAAATATTTTCATTGGTATAAAATTTTATATATTGATACAAAATTGAGGGGTTTATGAGATATATATATATATATATATGTTTTTTACTTTAGTTAAAGTTATTTTTGTATATTGATACAAATTTAAGGTTATTTTTTATTTTTTTATTTTTTTTAATTAAAATTTCCACCTGCTCCCCGTTTCCCATTTCCCTCCCCTCCTCCCAAATATTGCCCCCTCCCCCCAGTCTCCTCCCCCTATGCTCACTCCTCTTCTCCTCCCCCCACACCTTTCCCCCTCCCTCTCGATACTGGAGAACAGTCCAAATTCTCTGCCCTGCGGGAAGACGAAGGTTTTCTATCTATGTCCAGGAAGGTGAGCGTCTAAACAGGCTAAGCACCCACAAAGCCAGTTCATGTATTAGGATCGAAACCTAGTGCCATTGTCCTTGGCTTCTCATCAGCCTTCATTGTCCACCATGCTCAGAGAGTCCAGTTTCAACCCATGCTTATTCAGTCCCAGACCAGCTGGCCTTGGTGGGCTCACAATAAATCAGTTCCACTGTCACAGTGGGTGGGTGCATCCCTCGTGGTCCTGATTTCTTGGGGGATTGGGATGGTTGGGATATAGGAAGGGAGGATACGGGAGCAGCGAACTAACTAAGGGAGCCATCTTAGGGTTGGCAAGAAACTTGACTCTAGAGGGGTTCGCAGGTGTCCAGGGAGATGTCCCCAGCTGGTACCTTGGGCAACTGAGGAGAGGGAACCTGAAATGACCCTATCCTATACTGATAAATATCTTATATATCACCTTAGAACCTTCATCTGGCGATGGATCGAGGTAGAGACAGAGACTCAATTTGGAGCAACGGTCTGAGCTCTTAAGGTCCAAATGAGGAGCAGAAGGAGGGAGAATATAGATTGTCTCTTGTCCTTATTCAGCTCATACTTAAGCAGCCATGTTAATAAGATTTTATTGGTGTAGATTCTGACATTCCTAGGAGATACAATGTCACAGCAAACTCCATGATGCTCTGGCTCTTATAATCTATGTGTCCCCTCCTTTACAATGTTTCATGAGCCTTACGTGTAGTGATATTTCATTTGTATTTTAATAAAGAAAGTTTAGCTGAAGATCAGAGAGTAAGTGGTAGCACACACCTTTAATCTCAGTAGCCACACTAGTTTGCCATAGAAACCTGGCGGTGCATGCCTTTAATCCCAGTGGTGCACATCTTTAATCCCAACCTAAAGAGTGGAATGCAAGACAGAAGGAGAAAGCTTTCAGACACAGTCTCATCACCCTGTTATTTGATTTCTCTGTTAGATTGCCTTCACATATGCATTTATTTCAGGAAGCATCTACTGTATCAATACCCATGCCACTGCACACTACTTCAGTGGCCTTAGTTTTAGCTGTTTCTCCCTGTATACACTCCCTCATCCCTCTGTTTCTCTCCTTGCACATCCCCTCACCAGCCTGTACCTTTCTATTCTATTTCTTCTTTCCTGATGAGATGTGTCTCCCTCCTTAATCTGTTACTCTATGCTTAATCTCTGTGATTCTGTATATCCACATGTAAGCTGATACATGCCACATTTGGCTTTCTGTGTCTGGGTACCTCACTCAGGGTGATTTCTCCCCCTAGTTCTACCCATTTACTGTGAATTTAATTCTTTTTAATGGCTGAGTAATATTCATTTGTATAAAGGTTCCAATTTTTATTATCCATTCATATTCATGTCTTGAATATGTTATCCAATTTCTGGGCATTATTAATAGAGCAGCAATGGACATGGTTGAGTAAGCGTCTCTGTGGTAGGATGAAGTTTCCTTTGGGTAAATGCCCAAGAGTGATAGAGCTGGATCACGAGGTAGATCAGTTCCCATCTCTCTAAGGTAAATCCACACTCATTTCCATAGTGACTGTATGAGTCTGCACTCCTACCAGCAGTGGATGAGTGTACCCCTTATTCTATGTCCTTGCCAGCAGGAACTGTCACTCGTATTATTGATCCTAGGGTTTCTGACAGGTGTAAAATGGACTCTCAAAGCAGACTTGGTTTGCATTTCACTAATGACTGAGAATGTTGAACATTTAAGTCTTTCTCAGCCACTTAAGATTCCCTATTGAGAATTCTCTGTTTAGATCTATACCCCAGTTTTAATTGAGTCATTTGTTTTCTTGATATCTAGCCTTTTGAGTTCTTTCTTCATTTTGTTTGATTTTTTTTAATATAATTTTGGATATTAGCCCTCTATTAGGTGTGTAGTTGATAAAAAATATTTTACCATTCTGTAAGCTGCCACTTGTCTGTATGATGGGATCTTTTGCCATGCAGAAGCTTTTCAGTTTCATGAGATCCCATTTATTAATTGTTGAAATTAGTGTCTGTGTTAATAGTGTTCTGCTCAGAAAGTCTTTTCCTATGTCATTGATTTCAGGGATCTTCCCTTCTTTTTCTTCTGTTAGGTTCAAGATATCTGGTTTTAGGTTGAGGTCTGTGTGGGAATTCCTTTCCATTAAATATTTTTTGGGATGTGGGGGTGTGTCAGCAATAGGGTGGCTTCTGTGTGCTGACATGATCTCTTATAAGGGAGAGAATGGTCTCCCATGTATTTCTGGTTTCTTCATCAAAGATCAGGTGTCCGTAGGCACTTGAATTACACCTGACTTCTCAGTGGAAACCATGAAAGCCAGAATGTCTTGGATAGATGTGCTGGCAGACACTAAGAGACCATGGAGGCAAGCCCAGAGTACTATTCCCAGAAAAGCTTGCATTCAACATCAATGGAGAAAAAAGATATTCCAGGACAAAAACAGATTTAAACAATAGGTAGCCACAAACCTAGCCTTACACAAAGTACTAGAAGGCAAAGCACAAACCAAGGATGCCAACAACTCCCATAATAACAGAGACATCTGACAACTCTCCACCACCACAACTCAAAGAAGGGAAACACACAAACACTACCACCAAAAAAATAAATAAAAATAACCAGAGTTGACATCCACTGGTCATTAATATCCCTCAATATCAAATGGACCTAAGAAACAAGCCAGTGTGGCTATACACAAGTTCTTTCCCCAAGCTCAGGCAGTTTTTAGAGAAGCAAGGGTCTCCATTCATTCCCTTTGAGGAACTCTCAGGCCCCTACACTAACACCTGACTGGTGCCTATTGTCAAGGCCAATGGTACACTCCTCAGCCCCTCCCTGACCTGACCTGACCTGAGGAGCCACACCCCAACCCAGTTCACAGGCTCCTCTTTATCTAACTAACTTACTATACAGCATAAGATGTGGAATCTCTTCTCAATGAAATGCTGTTGGCAGCCATTCGATGAATTTATTCTCAGATCAGATCAGATCCTGTCCAGCAGGGGTGTCTTCTTTCCATGTTTCTTCTTCTTTTGTTTGTTGCTGTCAGTCTATATGTGCTGGTCTATGGTGTGTGTGTATGTGTCTGAGAGAGAGAGAGAGAGAGAGAGAGAGAGTGTGAGAGAAAGAGAGAGAGAGAGAAAGAGAGAGAAACGGAATTGCTATTTATTTGAAGAGTTTTAATGATTTAATATTCAGCGATTTCCAGCCTTTTTTACCAGCACATTTATTATTACCAGTGAGCACCTTCCTCTGAAAAATTGGAACCTCCCCATCTGTACATGTCATGCACGTGTGTGTGTGTGTGTGTGTGTGTGTGTCAAATTCCATTTCAGGAGCTGCTTTGCTGACACTCACCCAGCACCAGTGAGATGGAGGCCACCATTTTCTTAGCCAGTTATGTGTCAGGACAGTCAGGAGACAGAAAGAAAGAAGGAAGGAAGGAAAGAAGGAAGGAAGGAAGGAAATAAATGATGTACATTCCCGACGAAAAAAAAAATTAAGTAAATTTTAAAAAGTAAAAAAATAATTAAGAAAGTAAGTAAATACATACATAAAAATAGACAAATAAGCAAACAAAGAATGAATAAATGAATAAAATATTATTATTTAATTGAAACATTCAATAAGTAAATAAATGAGTCAGGCTGAGCAAATAAATAAACAGATATATGAAAGAAGATAAGGAAGTGAAGGAATAAATGAACAAATAAATAAATAAGTAAGTAAGTAAATAACTAGGTGGGTCATTTTTTAAAGAAGTAAGTAAATGAGATGGGCTGAACAGATAGATAAGTAAGTAAGCAAGCAAAGAAATACACAAGAAGTCATTGCTCGATCAATCAATCAATAAGCAAGCAAGCAAGCAATAATGAAAAAAATGAGACACATCCATTAATCCATAAAAGACAAAACATGGAAATAAACATGTAAACTGGTCAACCCACCCACGTTCACTCTGACTCTAAGATTATAAGATACACATTGTGAGACATTGACCCCTCCCATGTGTCACATTCTGAGACATTGACCCCCTCACAAGTGTCACATTCTGAGACATTGACCCCTCCCATGTGTCACATTCTGAGGCAGTGACACCCTCACATGTGTCACATTCTGAGGCAGTGACATCCTCACATGTGTCACATTCTGAGGCAGTGGCACCCACAAAGGGGAAGAGTAAGTCCAAAGGAATCTCAAACCTGGAGCCAGGATTGGGGTGTTTTTGAGCAAAGAGGAGATGACTTTTGAGTGACAGGTAAGGGCCTTGTACTGTTGCTGACCTAGTCATTTTCCTGTGATCAGAAGACACCTTTGGGCTCTGGAATCAGGTTGATCTACTCTGGACTGATCGCAGCAATTACAGAGCTTCAGAGGACAATGGAAGAACAAGCTTGCTGGCTGCAGCTCAGAGAGGGTGCCATAAATGGATCTGGAATTTAAGCTTGAAGGATGATTCTTTAAGGTTCCAACTTAAAAATATAAAACCATGAATGCATGAGTGGATGGTGTTGGGCTCAATACCACATTCAAATACTTAAAGCATAATAGGCACACACAGTGTCAAGTTGGGAGCATAGGCCCCACTCCCTCACATCTGTCCCAGCCCCAAGGCCTGGTCTGGACTCCAAATCCCAGCAGGCCAGGTCCTGACCCCATCCCTGTAGGGAGCTTCATGAAGCCACACCTGATGGCAATGTAGAGAGCTGCATGGAGTCGCACCTAATGGTGCTGGCTCCCGCCCTCCGCAATCCCGAAAGCGAGTGCTCTCTGTGATAATCAACTCCTATGGCTAAAGCCTGACTTATGCTATTATCATGCAATGACTGTCAGCTGCTTGCATATGCGTGAACCTATGGGCAGTGCCCACCTGGCAATCTGAGGTTGGCGGCCCAGGCCTACTTAAGGGCTGGGAGAGGTTTGCCCGGAGGAGAGAGGAAGAGACAGAAGGAGAGAAAGAGAAGGGAAAAGATTGCTGTGAATAAAGTCCTGGAATAAACTGCTTAGCAAGAAGAGCTCCGGTGTTGCGCGTCCTCCTTGCTGGTTGAGGGGGGCCACGACACATCCCCAGGGTACTTAAGTGATCTCCAGAAAGAGGAACATTTGGTCTCCCTTTCTTCCTCTCAGGGGCTGTATTCCTGCAGCTTCCAGGTTCCCACTTGGGGCCATCTGAGAGTGCAGATCTGCTATTAAACCTGGATATTTCTTTTTTTTCTTTTCTTTTTTTTTTTCTTTTTTGGATTTTCCGAGACTGGGTTTCTCCATAGCTTTTGGTTCCTGTCCTGGAACTAGCTCTTGTAGACCAGGCAGACCTCAAACTCACAGAGATCTGCCTGCCTCTGCCTCTCGAGTGCTGGGATTAAATGCGTGCGCCACCACCATCTGGCTAAACCTGGTATTTCTTAATTTGGCTTGTTTTGATTTAACTTGATTGGGAATTTTTGCATCGCTGGAGAGCTTGCTTTATACAGTTCAAAGCCAGGTCCACTTTTTCCCCTGTAAGCCTCTTACCAAAATCTTTTTAAATTGAGCCTACTTTGTTCATTTGTATCAGACAGACTCAATTTAAAAAGATGTTGTGTATATATATATATATATATATATATATATATATATATATGTGCCCATGGTTTTTGGTCTCTGCACTTTCACCCCTCCCTTCCCTTAGTAGCCAGTCTCTCATAGCACCATGCTACCAGAGGCACTGGCCCCTCCCCCACTCCCTCAAGCCCACACTCCCCAACCCCCTCCTATGGAGCTACATTCTTTCCCCTTGCTTTCCCAATTTGGAGGTTCAACTTCCACCTTTCCCTTCCCCTACCACCTCACTGCTCCATGCTGAACTCTCTCTTTACACTGGGCTAGCCCCTCCCATGCTCCCTTTTCTCTTCCAAATCTCCCTCAGGTAGAAAAGCAGCTAGGTTTCTTTTCTACTAATCATTCTGTTTCCTCAGTCGGTACTAGATATTAGGAAAGAGTTAAAAAAAGTTGAGGATGGTCCCCAAACTTCTATATGGGAATTGGAGAATATGGCCTTTAAAGTTTTTAATGCCCAAGAGGAATCAGCTGAGTCTTCCCGACAGACAAAGCTACAACAATCTACAGGCCCAGGTCTTAGCAGCTGCCCTAAGGTCACAGGAAGGAGGGCAAGGGAAGCCAACCACGGGGCTCTATCAAAGGTGGTCTAAATGGTCAAATGGCACGATATTGCCCTACAGCTGCTCCGAGGTTGTGCCCTATCTGCCAGCAACCCAGACACTGGAAATCACAATGCCCCTGTGCTGGCTTGTCCTCTAGGCCATGTCATGGAGGTCTGGCCTCATCACCATTGACAAGTGAAACTCTGCCAGCCTTCAAATGTCTCAGCCTGGCAGAGGATTGACGCTGCCCAGACTTGGTATATCCCGTAATCCTCTCCTAGCCTAGGGTCATGCTACAAGTGGTGGGTGAATCCATTATTTTTATTTTCACTTGGGCCTTTAGTTTCCCTCACCAATTTCAGCTATGGGGGTAGACAGGACCTGTTCCTCCCCACTTAAAACTCTGCCACTGCCCTACATTCTTGTAGGACAATTATATCCTTAGCCACTTCCCCAAAGCTTTGTTCCACTTCTTGGAGTCCCTTTTAACCCCGCCCATCTCCAAGATTCTATTTTACAGCTTCATTCCTCCTGCCAGACGTGTGCCCAGGCCAACCCACAAGGAGTTCTCCACATACACCAGCTGCATGGACACCAACCGGGCAAAGATTGGCAGGTTAATTTCACTTAAATGCCTACTCATGAAAAAACTTCGTTATCTCTTAATACTTGTGGACACTTTTACAAGGTGGATAAAAGCATTTCCAGTCTCCAGGGAAACAGCAGATGTGGTGGAGCTCAACATCTCCTGGACAATGGGACTCATCAAACAACAACTGAGCAAGCTTTCCATTGAACTCAGGTTATCTTGGCCCTCGCCTCAGGGCCAACCGGCATTCCCCTATGTGCCTTAGCCCCTTTGGGCTGCTTTATGGCAGGCCCTTTCTCCTTAACCATCACCTTCCAGTTCAAACTCCTCCACTGGTGGGGTACCTACCCTACCTCTCCCTTTTAAGGTCCCTTCTCCATTCACACGCTGACAGTTGTCTTCCTGCCACCACACCAGTGGACCCTAATGCCCCTAAACCTGCCCTGCTCTCCCCAGGGCACAGAGTACCCCTCAAACAGTTAACTCCTAGGTCTCTTGAACCTCGATGGACAGGACCTCACATGGTAATCCTCACCACACCCTCAGCTGCCAAGCTCTTGGGACACCCATGCTGGTACCATCTCTCCAGGCTCAAGCGGGAACCTACTCAAGACACTTGGTCTGTCCAGCAGACAAGACCCTCCACCCTCCATTTTTCCAGGATGCCACAATGAAGGGCCTACCTGTTCCTCATCCTGGCACACTCATCTTTAGCAATAACAAGTTTTTTTTCCCTAGACACCTGCCTTCTCCTCTCCCCCAAGGAACAGATGCCTGCCTTCTCCGGGATGACACTTCATGGGATGCCTTTCCAGCCACACCTCTTGCTAAACATGGACACCTGGCTCTCCCCTTCCCCACACTGCCCCATGCCTGCAGGAAGTAGCCAGATTTGAGTCTATGCCCTTTTTTCCCCAAAGAGCCCTATGGAAGGTAAGTGCCACTTGGCCACAGACCTGGAGTCCTGCCCAGGGGACTTACAGCCTACCTGGATTGTACTCTGCCTCATTATTTTCTTTTTTTAGGATCCTTGACAGCCTTGTAGGAGCCAGAAAAGACTTTTAAAGGCCTGTAAGAGAACCAAGCTCATGGATATCATGGCACAAGTGAGAAATGAGAGGTGGAGGGAACTCTGGCAGTTGACAGTCTTTCCTTCTGGGTGTCACTGATGTAAAATGTTGGGTTTTGACAATTTGGCAAGACATGTTCTTATGAGCAGTATTCTTTCCCATATGTCAATTATGTGTCCACAGAGTTTAGAGAGAAAGGAACTCGCCCACACTGAGATTTGGGCTTTGGAAAGATAATCTGACAGTGTGTTTTGTTTTGTCTTGACTCACTTTCTTCCTTACTCCCTTTCTCTGTCCTTAACAAACCTTCATTGGCTGTGTGTGTGTGTATGTGTGTGTGTGTGTCTGAGAGAGAGAGAGAGAGAGAGAGAGAGAGAGAGAGAGAGAGAGAGAGAGAGAGAGAGAGAGAGAGATGGGGGAATATTTCTGGGGATGGATCCCAATGCCTGTGTTTGCTCTCTAACAGATACACACCATTTAGCTTCACTTCCAAACTCTCACATACAGGAATCATGTATTTTTTCCAACCAGCAAGGATTTCAGACTGGCCAACCATGGTATGCACAAATGGAGACTGGTGACGGTTCTTGTGGGAGTGATGACCCATCTCAGGGGGCTTGGAAAATGCACTTGTTGTCTGGTCAGAGACACCATTGCGCTACCACATACCACTGACAGGCCAAGCCACTAAGGATACCTTCCTGGAACTCATGAGTGCACGTTGTGGAAGCTACCCTGGCACTAAGCCTCTCCACATGCTGCAATGGAGATTCCTACATCAGATGTCTCTGAGGTGAAAAATAGGGACCTGGAAGGGCTTTTCAAACAGCAGAGCTCAGAGCCTGCTGACTTTTCACAGGCATCGGCCTGAAGAAGGAAAGCAAGCCACAGCCAGGTCCTCTCTCCTGATCTCTCCAGCCTTGGAGTGTGTGAGCTCTTTGAATCTCCCTCATGATGCCCCTTTCCTTGCTGGTACAGATGTCTTAGGCAGTGCCTACCTTGCCTAGTCTGATTCCTTCCCACATGTTTCATCCACACTTCCCTAGACTCCCATCGGGTTACACACCACAGATGTTTTGGCCTAGCTATTCATGGAGGCTTGCTGACATCATGGCATGACTGATGGCTGACTATGAACACCTGCCTATGGCTTCTGGCACATTCAGCGGGTGGACACATTACAAGTGTACAGCTCCAGAGGGAAAGGTACACTGACTTGTTGGGAAGTCAGGCTATACCTGCAAGTATTACAGATCTGAGGGAAAAGTATCCTGACTTGTCAGGGAGTCAGGCTGTACCTATAGCAGTGAAGGGAGGTGTCCTTGACACCTACAGCTGTGAGAAAAAAGGAATCCTACTTGACGGGTAGTCAGGCTATACCTAAATCTGGGGTATGGTGAGGGATGGTCTCCCCATCAGATGTAGCAAATCCTACAGCTCTCTTAGAGTGCACTGGTACAGCTGAGCTCTGCTCCAACCTTCCAAGAGAGCTTCCCAGCTGAGGTATATAGCAGAAATTCTAATTATTCTTAATAAATAAAATCCAGAGTCATATATTAAGGGATGAAAGCTAAAGGATCAGAACATTGCTGCCAGTCACTAAAGAGATGTTTTACCTCTACCAATGTTCAAACCAAAGGGGCAATCTTGTCCTCAGACTGTCTCCTCAGACTGCCTTGAGATCCTGTCTCTTCCCATCTTATATTCCTCTCTCCTCCCAGCTGTATCGCTCCTGTCTCCACCTCCCTGTGCTGGGATTAAAGGCGTGTGATCATAAGTGCTGGGATCACCTTTGTGTGTGGTCTGTTTCTCGTTTAGACAGATTCAATTTTGTGTATCCCTGAGTGGCCTTGAACTCACAGAAATCCATCTGCCACTGTCTCCTGAGTTCTGGGATTAAAGGTTAGTGCCACCACTGCCTGACCTCTAGGGGCTTAGCTCTGCACTCTGATCTTCAGGCAAGCTTTGGTTAAAACACAAACTAAGTATCACTACAGAAGTATCCATTTCTTCTGCTCTGCTCCCCTAAGGGAACATCTCAGCAGAGGTATCCATTTCCTCTCAGCTCTGGCCCAAGATATTACTTCTGCTTCCCTGAAAATAAGAGACACCTGCAGGAATGCAGCAGTCTCCTCCGAATCCAGTGAAAAGTTGTTACTCACCTGGCCTGAGAACTGTTTCTGCTCAGCTTCTTCTTCTGGTTACTATAGAACAGGGTCACTATGAGCTGATAGATAGGCAGTGCTGGCTGAGCATTGGGAGGGAAACAAGCCTTCCACACACAGCAGCATCATGCTATCCCTCTACAGCTGTCAGCACCAAGCCTTCCAGAGAGGCTGGGTTTACTTTCTCAGGGTCACACAGCACTAGGTGTGTCAGACCAGGGCCCACACACTCACCTTAGCGTCATTCTGACTGCCTCCTTCCTTCCTCCAGTACTGTCTCTGTGTTTTCTTTTGGGTAGAAGGGACTCAGGGGACAGATAAAGCATACATATGCAGAGTGGAGGTGGTATTGGGGCTGTTTTCTGCAGGTGTCCAACCCTTTTCAGAGGACCCAAGTGACTTGCTGGTGTAGCCCCTATAGATGGGAAAGCTGTGGATACACAACCTTGTTTTCAGCTCTTGTAGGCCACTCAAGAAGATCCTTCTTCCTGCTGCCTGTTTGGGTGGTTGCAACTTGAGCCTGATCAGGAGCCAGCCTGTGGCAGAGCAAGACAGGTCTGGTTCCTCTCCCGGGAGCAATGACAGAGGAAGGGTCTGACTCAGGTCTCGGTTCCAGACTGTGGTTGAGCGGGGCTAGCTGGGGCCCTGGAGAGAGATGACAAGCAAAACCCTAGAAGCTATAGTCTGCAGTGTAAAGTCCTGATTTGCATCAAAAGCCACCAAACAGGAGGAGGCAGGAGGGGAAAGTCCAGCCCCTGGGATGCATCTCTGGCACTGGCTGAAGGACTCTGGCTCAGCTTCTTCCCCAGAAGTCCATGTGTCTGGAGAATGGAAACCTGAGCTGCTTTTGGTTCTCAAAACCAGTGGAGCAAAGCATGGTGGGTCTCACCTGTAACTCCAACACTTAAAAGGCTGAGGCAGGAGGACTGCTATGAATTCAAGGACAGCCTGGACTACAAGATGAAGAGTGTATGAAAGCACACAAAAGCTGCTGGGCACACACCTGTCATCCCAGTGCTCAGAAGGCTGAGGCAGAAGCCGAAGGACAGTGTTTCAGGTCAGCATTTCCAGCTCAGACTAAACTATTTAGCATAAATTTGTTAAAACCAAATCAAACTAACTAATGTGCTTCCTCTCTCCTCCCACAGCAACAGTACATGAAACTGCTTCAGCAACAGGGCACACTTAGAGAATATTGAGCCTTGTTACACCTGAGGAAAGTTTCCTTGACAAAGTGAGTTCAGAATGCAGGGCCAGTCTCTTGCTCATGTTTTTCCCCATGGCCAAAAATGGTGCTAATGGCTATGGGTAGGTCACCACATGGTTCCCGCCACAATGGGGAAAATCTCTGAGAAAGACTGGCGGGTGTAGTCTAAGTCAACTGTCTGCTTTGGACGGTTCCATCTGGTCAGGATTCCAGGTCCGGGAAACTTGACCAGGATAGCATTGCTGAATCCTCTAGGAAAGTGGGACAGAGCAAAGCAGGTAAGCTAACCCTCCCTGTAACAGCTATTACACTCCCAATAAAACAGTAACCAGGGATTTCCCAGGCAACTCCCATGTGGTGGACAGAAGCCAAGTTTGCAAACTGGGGAGTGAAAATGTGGGAAGGTAGAGTAAAGCATTAGCAACAAAATGCAGGGTGTTTTAACCTCAAGGATCAAAGGTAGCAGGAAGGTAGTAATGCCAGCAAACAGTGCCACTAATGGACCCAGCTGAGATGGCTCAGAATGTTGAGGATGGGCAATATTGAAAGAGATATAAGAGGCAGGTTAGGACCTGGGTGAACATGGTGCAGAGGGCACAGGGTCTGCAGCAGTTGCCCCTACCAGGGGGAGGGACTAGGTACTTGGCAGTGGCAAGAAGGGGTGGAGTCCTCTTTCTTGCTTTACACATTCACAAATCTGTTTAAACACATCTCCATCCTGTCTCACAGCAAGCCCCAGGAACACAGTTGAGTCTTCCAACCATGGTGCCACCACACTGGACCAGGACAGCTACAGCGACACATGCACTATGCACACATGCACACAAACACACAGTGGCTGGAATTCCATCAGCTACACTATAATTTCAACCTCTGTAAGCATCAGACACCTTGACCAATGACCAAAATGACCAGCCTCAGCCACACTGACCACCTCACCCAAATGTCAGGATACACAGGAGGCAGAGGCAGTCCACATAGGGAGGAATGCCAAGACATACACAGAGCAGCACTGTGCACTCTGGAAGGTTTCTTTCCACTATGGTGCTCCACAGTAGGCAGCTCTCTCTGGTCCCCATCAGCAGTTCAGCCTTCAGTCCAGTACCAGGGCAGAAAGGGCATTCAGGTCTTTCATGTATGGATGAGCTACCAGGGTCTGGTTGATCTTCAGCTTTTGCTCAGAGTCAGGGAAGATCTTCAGCAGTGCTTCCCTCGGGTCACTGGTATCTGTGGAAGATCTCTGTGCTGACATGAGAGAGTTCTGCTGTATTCTGGGAACAGTAGCCAGGGGTGTAAAGTGTGGCTGCTGAGGAAGCCAAGAGCCTGAAGAGGCTCCCTGGCTCCGGGATGGAGGCCAGTGGCTGGTGTTGGTTACTTGGGTTGTGGGGCTCAAGAATGAGCCCACATTTGGCAGGGCATTGAGTAGCAGTGCATGTGTCTATAGATGAAGTGACCATGGTGAGAACGGCAGGGAGAAACCCTGTAAAGCACATATGGCTGACACTGAGGGTCTGGATGCTAGGTAGTTCCATGTTTTCTGAAGGCCAGAGAGCCAAGGGGATGTAAAATCGGCCCCCATAGAGTGGCCTATAGGGCACCTGGTCCATTTCCAGACCAATGAGGGAACAAGAGCTCCTGGGATGGACAGTCCCTCCCAAGCCTACTGTCTGAGGGTGGGCCATGGTGGTTGGTTCTGCAATGCTCCTGCTCTTCTGGGGGGGGGTGTTCTAGGCAGTATCAGCTGACTGGGAAAAGTTGCCTCTGGGCAAGAAGGCAACTCCAAGAGGCTCCTGGAATCCCTATCTCCAGTGAGGTCTGGATGGGGCGTGTGTACTCTCAATGCATATGCATCCAGGGGACACCTGTCCTGCTTAGAAACTTTTGCCGATTTTAGCTGCAGCTAAGAACTGGGGCTAATAGTGACATCAACATCAGAAGCTTGACAACCTGCAAATGCTACATTAACATTAGCGGCATCCACTCAAGAAAGAGTGATGACTAGTGGTCACCAAGCATTTGAAGATGACATTAGGTGAGAGGAAAAATGACCAGCAGGCCTGATCCTGCCACCAGGCTACTGAAGGAATGGAACAGGTAGCAAAGAATTCACCTCTAGTATGACCTGGGCCTTGGCTCATCATAGGACACACACACAGCCTCAAACACAGGCCTTGAGGCCTAAAATGCTACGAGGATTTCCAACATAAGATGTGGGATTGAGGAGGTGAAATGGACTAGTTTATAGCAAGCTGCCATTTCCTTGGCTCGAGTCAATGCCTCACCAGTGTGATAAAACCCAAAGGCTATACCTAGGTCTGAGTGGGCCTGAGGAAGCAAGTGCCATAGGAGTGCGAGCTGGGAGCTAATCTAGTCCCAGGACACTGGCAGAGCAGGATTGAGCCAGCGACCTGATCCTGAGCAGCCTAGAAACAGTGAACCCTACCAGAACAGGTACAGGGAGTAACTGCTGAGGATCCACACATGAATCTGGGACCTTCAAGGAAGTAGACCTAAGTCAGGACCCCTGTGAGTCTGGGTGTGAATCTAGAACTTCTGAGGAACTAGGCCTGAGCCAGGACCTCTGCCAGTCTGGGAAGAAATCTGGAATCTCTGAGGCAATAGACAGGAATCAGAGATCTCTGCAGGGCCAGGCATGAGTCTGGGACCTCAGAGGGAGTAAGCCTGAGCCAGGACCTCTGTGGGTCCCAGCATTGGCCTGGACATCAAAGGGAATAGGCAGAAATCAGAGATCTCTGCAGATCCGAGCTTGAGTCTGGGACCTCTAAGGGAGTCAGCCTGAGCCAGATCCTCTGAAGTTCTGAGTGCACCTGAGTCTGGGAACTCTGAGGCAGTAGACTGGAGCCAGAGACCTTTGCAGGACCAACTCCAAGCCAGAGACCTCTGCAGGAGTGCATCCAGAACAGGATTTACAGAAACAGGTCAAAGATGGTAATTTAAGACATAGTAGGCTTGAGAAAGCAAACTCCAAAGGAGCAGAGCAAAGCCCATGAGTGCTGAACTATCTCCAGGAACATGAAGTAACCAATGGGGTAACTAGAACTGTGACACTGACTGTACTATGAAGAACAACCATCTGAGATTTAGATGCACTGACACATAGAAGATTAATCAACAGAATCTCACACAGACCCAACCACATATTAGAGGAAAAGATGAGTAGAAAAGGCAAGAACTCACGCAACATCACAAAGAACAACACAACACCAGTAAAACCTAAAGACCTTACAACACCAAGACTTGAACAACCAAATATAGATAAAGCAGAAGAAAATGATCTAAAAGTAACTTCAAAAGAATGTTTGAAACTCTTAAAGAAATGAGAAATTCCCTCAAAGAAATGGAGGAAAAGACAAACAAAAAAATCAGCAAATCCCTTAAAGAAAACAAAGAAAAAGCAATCAAACATATGAAAGAAACCACTCAAGACATGAAAACTGAAATAGAGAAAATAAGGAAAACACAAGCCAAGGGAATTATAGAAACAGAAATCATGAGAAAATGAGCAGGAACCACAAATGCAAGCATGAACAGCAGAATACAAAAGATTGAAGACAGACTCTCAAGCGCTAAAGATACAATGGAGAAAATAGACTCATCATTTAAAGAAAATATTAAATCTAACAAAAGCTTAACCCAAAATATCCAGGAAATATGGGACACCATGAAAAGGCCAAATCTAAGAATAGTAGGTATAGAAGAAGGTGAAGAAGTTCAACTAAGAGGCACAGAAAATATATTTAACAAAATCATAGAAGAAGACTTTCCCAACCTAAAGAAAGATATGCCTATGAAGATACAAGAAGTTTACAGAACACCAAATAGACTGGATCCAAAAAAACATTCCCTCGCCACATAATAATCAAAACACTAAACATTCAGAGTAAAGAAAGAATATTAAGAGCTGCAAAGAAGAAAGGCCAAGTAACATATAAAGGTAGACTTATCAGAATTACACCTGCTTTCTCATTGAAGACAATGCAAGACAGAAGGGCTTGGTCAAGCATTAAGAGACCACGGATGCCAGCACAGACTAATATACCCAGCAAAACTTTCAATCACCATAGAAGAACAACACAAGATATTTCATGACAAAACCAGATTTAACCAATAATAGCCACAAACCCAGCCCTACACAAAATACTAGAAGGGAAACTCCAACCCAAGGAAGTGGGCTACATCAATTTATAAAAACAGACAATTGATGGTCTCATAGCAGCAAACCCCAAAGAAGGGAAAAATGCACAAATTAATATTGCCAAAAATGAATACTAAATTAACAGGAGATAGCCATTACTGCTCATTAATATCCCTAAATATAAATGGACTCAACTCACCTATTAAAAGGCTCAGGCTAACAGATTGGGTATGAAAACAGAATCCTTCCTTCTTCTGCATACAAGACACATCTCAACTTCAAAAACAGACATTATCACAGAGTAAAGGGCTGAGAAAAATATTCCAATCAAATGGACCTAAGAAACAAGCTGGTATAGCTATCCTAATAGCTAACAAAATAGACTTCAAGCTAAAATCAATCAAAAGAAACAAAGAAGGACATTCCATATTAGTCACAGGAAAGATTCATCAAGAGGAAATCTCAATACTGAACCTCTATGCCTCAAATACAAGGGCACCCTTATATGTAAAAGAAACACTTCTAAAGGTTAAATCAGACATTAAACCCCACACACTAATAGTGGGAGACTTCAACACTCCCTTCTCACAACTGGACGGGTCAGTTAGACAAAAAATGAACAGAGAAATAAGAACACTAGCATGTTATGACTCAAATGACTTAACAGACATATTTGAAATATTCCATCCAAACAGAAAAGAATATATTTTCTTCTCAGCATCTCATGGAACCTTCTCAAAAATTAAAAACAGCTCTCTGTGCTTGGCTTAGGTACAGGCGACATGGCAAAATGCACCAAGAGGTCCGGATTGTCAGGAAATGTGGGACCTGCTATGGTGCCTCCCTCCGGAAAATGGCAAAGAAAATTGAAATCAGCCAGCACACCAAGTACACGTGCTCCTTCTGTGGCAAGAACAAGATTAAGAGAAGAGCCATCGGCATCTGGCACTGTGGTTCCTGCATGAAAACAGTGGCTGGTGGGGCCTGGACCTATAACACGACTTCTGCCGTCGTTAAAAGAAATGGACAATTTTTAGATAAATACCACACACCAAAATTAAATCAAGACCAGGTGAACAATTTAAATAGACCTATAAGTCGCAAGGAAATGGAAGCTGTCATCAAAAACCTCCCAACAAAAAAAAAGCCCAGGACCAGATGATAATACTTATACTCCTTAATGTGTTTCACATAATAGAAACAGAAGAGTCACTGCCAAACTCTTTTTATGAAGTTACAGTTACCCTGATACCAAAACCACACAAAGACTCAACCAAGAAAGAGAATTACAGAACAATCTCACTCATGAACATCTATGCAAAAATTCTCAATAAAATACTGGCAAACTGAATCCAAGAACACATCAATAAAATTGTCCATTACGATCAAGTAGACTTCATCCCAGGTTCAACATAATGAAAATTTATCAATGTAATACATTATATAAATAAACCGAAAGAAAAAAACCACATGATCATTTCATTAGGTGCTGGAAAAACATTTGACAATATTTAACACCCCCTTTATGATAAAGGTCTTGGAGAGATTAGGGATACAAGGATCATACCTAAATATAATAAAAGCAATATACAGCAAGCCAATAGCTAACATCAAACTAAATGGAGAGAAACTCAAACGATTCCACTAAAATCAGGAACAAGACAAGGCTGTCTATTCTCTCCATATCTCTTCAATATAGTGCTTGAAGTTCTAGCAATAGCAATAAGGCAACATAAGGAGATCAAGGGGATTCAAATTGGAAAGGAAGAAGCCAAACTTTTGTTATTTGCAGAAGATATGATAGTGTACATAAGTAACCCCCAAAACTCTACCAAAGAACTCCTACAGCTGATAAATATGTTCAGTGATGTGGCAGGATACAAGATCAAGTCAAAAAAATCAGTAGCCCTCCTATACACAAGAGATAAAGAAGCAGAGAGGGAATCAGAGAAACATCACCTTTCACGATAGCCACAAATAGCATAAAGTATCTTGGGGTAACAGTAACCAAGGAAGTGAAAGATATATTTGACAATAACTTTAAGGCTTTGAAGAAAGAAATTGAAGAGGGTACCATAAAAATAGAAGGATCTCCCATGCTCTTGGATAGGAAGGATCAACATAGTAAGAATGGCAATTCTACCAGAGGCAATCTATAGATTCAATGAAATCCCCATCAAAATCCCAACAAAATTCTTCACAGATCTTGAAAGAATAATAATCAACTTTATTTGGAAAAACAAAACACCCAGGATAGCCAAAACAATCCTATACAATTGAGGAACTGCGAGAGGCATTACCGTCAATGACATCAAACTCTATTACAGAACTACAGTAATGAAAACAGCTTGGTATTGGCATAAAATCAGAGATGTTGACCAATGGAATCGAATTGAAGACCTGGATATTAATCCACAAACCTATGAACACCAGATTTTTGATAAAGGAGCTAAAATTATACAGTGGAAGAAAGTAAGCATCTTTAATAAATGGTGCTGCATAACTGGATGTCACCTTATAGAAGAATGAAGATAGATCCATATATATCACCATGCACAAGACTCAAGTCCAAATGGATTAAAGACCTCAATATAACTCTGACCACACTGAACATGATAGAAGAGAAAGTGAGATGTAGCCTAAAATACATGGGCACAGGAGACCACTTCCTAAATATAAACCCAGTAGCACAGACAATATGGGTAACAATGAATAATGGGACCTCCTGAAACTGAGAAAATTCCATAAAGCAAAAGACACAGTCATTAAGACAAAAAGGCATCTGAATGGGAGATCTTCACCAACCCCACATCAGACAATGTTCTGATCTCCAAAATATATAAAGAACTCAAGAAAGTAGACATTAAAATTCTAAATAACCCAATTAAATAGTGATGTACTGAAGTAAACAGAAAATTATCAACAAAAGAATTTCAAATGGCCAAAAGATACTTAAGGACATGTTCAACTTCCTTAGCTATCAGGGAAATGCAAATCAAAACAACTTTGATATACCATCTCCTGCCAGAATGGCTAAGATAAAAAACACTAATGGTAGCTTATGCTGGAAAGGATGTAGAGCAACAAGGTGAACACTCATCCATTTCTGGTGGGAATGCAAACTTGTGCAACCACTTTGGAAATCAGTGTGGCAGTTTCTCAGAAAATTGGGAGTCAACCTACCTCAGGATCCAGCAATACCACTCTTGGGAATATATCCAAGAAATGCCCTATCATACTACAAAAGCATTTGTTAAAACATGTTCATAGCAGCATTATTTGTAATAGCCAGAACCTGGAAACAACTTAGATGCCCCTCAATGGAAGAATGGATAAAGAAAGTTTGACATATCTACACATTAGATTACTACTCAGCAGTAAAAAACAATAACATCTTGAATTTTGCATGCAAATGGATGGAAATAAAAAATACTATCATGAGTGAGATAACTCAAACCCAAAAATATGAATATGGTATGTACTCACTCATTAGTGAATTCTAGCCATAAACAAAGGACACTGAGCCTATAGTTCGTGATCCTAGAGAAGCTAAGTAATGAGGTTAACCCAAAGAAAAACATAAATACATCCTCCTAGAAATAGGAAGCAGACAAGATCTCCAGGTTGGGAGCATGGGGGTGGGAGTGGGGTGGGGGGAAGGGGAGATGGGGAGAGAGAAGGGAGAAGGGGAGGGTTGGGGAGAGCTTGGAGGAATGGGATGGCTGAGATGGAGTACGGACTGATATGGGAGCAGGGGAAAATATATCTTAATTAAGGGAGCCATTTTGGAGTTGGCAAGAGGCTTAGCTCTAGAGGGGTTCCCAGGTGTCCATGGGGATGTCCCCAGCTAGGACCCTGCAGTGGATGAGAGGATGCCTGAAATGGCCTTGTCTTGTAGTCAGACTGATGATTATCTTGAATATCACCATAGAACCTTCATCCAGAGACAGATGGAGATGGAGACAGAGACCCACATCGGAGCACTAGACTGAGCTCCCAAGGTCCAGTTGAAGAGCAGAAAGAGGGAAAATATAAACAAGGAAATCAGGACTGCGAGGTGTTGGTCCACTCACTAAGACAGTGTTCCTGATCTAATGGGAGCTCACCAAAGCCAGCTGGACTGGGACTGAACAAGCATGGGATCAAACTGGATGCTCTGAATGTGGATGACAATTGGGGCAGATTGAGAAGCCAATGATAATGGCACTGGGATTTGTCTCTACTGAATGTACTGGCTTTTTGAGATCTTAGTCTATTTGGATGCATACCTTCCTAAGCCTGGAGGGAAAACAGAGGGCCTTGGACTTCCTATAGGCAGGGTACCCTGCCCTCTCTTAGGACTGGAGGGGGAAGGAATGACTGGTGGAGCAGGAGGGAAATGGGAGGAGGGGAGGAAGTGGAAATTTTGAATGGTATTATTTATAAAGAAATAAAAAATAAAGAAAAAAAGAATTTTAAGAAGACACCAGAAAGTTGAAAGATCTCCCATGCTCATTGGTAGGCAGAATTAACATACTAAAATGGCAATCTTACCAAAAGCAATCTACAAATTTAATGCAGTGCCCATCAAAATCCCAGAAAAATTCTTTACAAACCTCAAAATAATGATAATCAACTTCATATGGAAAAGCAAAAAACCAAGGATAGCCAAAACAATCCTGTACAATAAAAGAACTTTTGGAAGCATCACAATCCCTGACTTCAAACTCTACTACAGAGCTACAGTACAGAAAACAGCCTGGTGTTAGCCTAAGAACAGACAGGAGGGCCAATGGAACTGAATTGAAGACATGGATATTAATACACCCACCTTCAAGCACCTGATTTTTGATGAAAAAGCAAAAAATATAAAATGGAAAAAGAAAATATATTTAACAAATGGTGCTGACATAATGGATATCAACATGTAGAATGCAAATAGACCCATATCTATCACCATGCACAAAACTCAAGTTAAATGGATCAAAGACCTCAACATAAAGCCAGACACACTGAACCTTATAGAATAGAAAGTGGGAAGTACACTTGAATGCATTGGCACAGGGAATCACTTCCTAAATATAACTTAAGCAGCACTGACACTGAGAGAAACAATTAATAAATGGGACCTCCTGAAACTGAAAAGCTTCTGTAAAGCAAATGACACGGTCAACAAGAAAAAACGACAGCCCACAGAATGGGAAAAGATCTTCACTAACCCCACATCAGACAGAGATTTGATCTCCAAAATATACAAAGAACTAAAGAAATTGGTCACCAAAAGAAAACATAATTCAATAAAAAATGGAGTACAGACATAAACAGAGAACTCTCAACAGAGGAATCTAAATTGGCTGAAAGATACTTAAGGAAATGCTCAACATCCTTAGTCATCAGAGAAATGCAAATCAAAACAACTCTGAGAATCTATCTAACACCTGTAAGAATGGCCAAGATCAAAAAAACTGATGACAACTTATGCTGGAGAGGTTGCGGAGGAAAAGGGAACACTCCTGCGTTGCTGGTGGGAATGCAAGCTGGTACAGTCCCTTTGGATGTCAATGTGGTAATTTCTCAGAAAACTAGGAAACAACCTTCCTCAAGTCCCAGTAATACCACTTTGGGGTATATATCCTATATCCAAAGGATGCTCAATCATGCAACAAGGACATGTGCTCAACTATGTTCATAGCAGCTTTGTTTTTCATAGCCAGAACTTGGAAACAACCTAAATGCCCCTCGACCAAAGAGTGGATAATGAAAATGTGGTACATTTACACGTTGGAGTACTACACGACAGAAAAAAAAATGACATCTTGAATTTTGCAGGCAAATGGGTGGAGCTAGAAAACATCATTTTGAATAGGTAACCCAGATACAGAAAGACAATTATCGCAGGTACACACCCATAAGTTGATTTTAAAAATAAAGCAGAGAAAACCAGTCTACAAATCACAATCCCAGAGAACTTAGACAATGAGGGCACTAAGAGAGACATACATAGTCTAATGTATATGGAAAGTAGAATAAGACAAGATCTCCTGAGGAAACTGGGAGCATGGGAACAATGGGGAAGGGCTGAACAGGAGGGAAGAGGCAGGGAGGGTAGCATAGAAAAATGTAGAGTTCAATAAAAATTCAAAAAACCCAAAGGCTCCCAGAGAAATGACAACAAGGCCAGGACACTCCAAGTGTGTTGGTCTCCACTGAAGGAGATGCCTGGGTGAAAATCAACCCACCACAGTGCTCCATCAAG
The DNA here is from genome assembly GCF_950005125.1 of Chionomys nivalis. Lineage (NCBI taxonomy): Eukaryota > Metazoa > Chordata > Mammalia > Rodentia > Cricetidae > Chionomys > Chionomys nivalis. The sequence goes on along the minus strand of NW_026646926.1, from coordinate 803,779 downwards.
TTCAAACTGATGATCCCAAAGGCTCAGGCTACAAATGACCAGCTTGCAGCCTTGAAAGATGGGACAGAAAGTGTCTTCTCCTTTTGGTACTTAGACCAACCCCATGCAAACCTGCCTGGAGATCCACAGAAATATAGCACATTTTGGTTTTAAAACAAAAAAGGTCTGCCTCTAGGTTAGCATGAAGGAGTCTGTGGTTAACAAAGTCACCTGAGAATTCTTAATGTAGAAATAACTTCTACTTATCAATGTCAAACAGAAAAGCAAGCAGGCTTTCCCATGCAGTGATGGTAAACAGTAGCTGTCAGCCCTCACCCCCACCCCCACAGTGGTTTCTGAGCAGGACACAAGTTCACATCAGCATTGGACACTCAGAACAAATGGCTGCAGAAAGTGCATGGGAAAAAATCCCATCCCACACAAAGAACTAGTAGTGACTGTTATCACCAGCTTGAAAACCTGCTTCTTCTGAGATCCTCATGAATGTCTGCGTGCTCTTAGAGTAAAATGAAAAGGATCCCCGCACAGGGCAGGCCTAGACCCTGGCACATGATGCAGAGGCAGAGGGTCAGAGTTTGAGCTTAGCCTGCTGACTCAGAGGAAACAGTCTAAGGCAGGCAGGCAGGCAGGCAAAAAAAACACTGAAAAACATCACACTAAAGAGTAGCCCTGTGGTGCTTGCTTGACTGGCTTCTACATCAGTCACATATCGCAAAGTCTAATTAAGGCTTAGAAAAATTTCAAGTGCCATTTCTAGTTTTCAAGGACAGCATTTGTTGCAAAGCACAACAATTGGTTAAAATTAAAAAAAAAACCTTTCACATACAAGGGAATACATGGAAATACCTTTAAAAAGCCCTCCTTTAGGAGAACATGAGCAAGGAAATCAGGACCACGAGGCGTGCACCCACCCACTGTGACAGTGGAACTGATCTATTGGGAGCTCTCCAAGGCCAGCTGGACTGGGACTGAATAAGCATGGGTTGAAACTGGACTCTCTGAACAAGGCTGACAATGAAGGCTGATGAGAAGCCAAGGACAATGGCACTAGGTTTCGATCCTAATACATGAACTGGCTTTGTGGGAGCATAGCCTGTTTGGATGCTCACCTTCCTGGACCTAGATAGAAGTGGGAGGACCTTGGTCTTCCTGTAGAGCAGGGAATTTGGACTGCTCTTCAGTATCGAGAGGGAGGGGGAGTGGACTAGGGGGAGGAGAAGTGGAGTGGGGATAGGGGGAGGGGAGGGGGGGAGGGGGCAATATGTGGGAGGAGGGGGAGGGAAATGGGAAACGGGGAGCAGTTGGAAATTTTAAGTAAAAAAGAATAAAAATAAATAAATAAAATTTTGATCCAAAAAAAAAAATTAGGATAAGAACCTGTAAGTACTTTGCCACTGTGTCTAGCAACTACTTGTATATGCCTCCAGGGAAGGTGAAAATGTTGCATTCTTAGTCACTTTAAAGAACCCCAAGGTCGGGGATGGTGGAGCATGCCTGAAAACCAGTACCCAGAGATAAGTGGATCTCTGGGAGTTCAAGTCTAGTCTGGTCTACAAAGTGAGTTCAAGGTCATCTAGAGCTGTTATACAGAGAAACTGTGTCTCGAAAAACCAATAATAAATAAGTAAATGAATAAATTAAAAAAATAAAACTGTTAAAAAATAAAAAAAAAGAAATAAAATAGCCCAGCAGAAAACCAAAAAAAAAAAAAAAAGCCCTCCTTTAGAAGAAATTCTTCTTGGCGAGGTCTGTTTGTTTCTTCCCAGATCATCAGGAACCATAAACATGTCCCCCATGAAAGTGTCTGAAGCAGTCTACATACAGCACAGAAAGGCACAGTGCTGACCACCAGGCCCCTTCACTGCTAGGAAAATGGAGGAGTGATGCGGAAGATAATTCCCTTACAGGAACAGCCTAAGACCCACTTCCTCTGACTAGGACCCATGTCCTAACAGCCCAGTTGCTGTGATGTCACCAATGGGTCATCCATGGAGAAGGTCAGCACAAACACACTTCAATCACCTCTCAGTGGTGCCACCAGACAGAGAGTAAGCACAGGAGCCCTTAGGAGGCTACTCTACATCCATACCATAACAGGTCACAACTTTGATAATGATGTGTTTATTTATTTCATAGAGTGACCCCAGAACACTGTTCCATTTCACTTTGGTGATAGTCATGGGCTCCAGTAAAGCACACTGTCTCCATTCTTTACGTAAGAGTTTTGAACTGAGTGAGCAGCTGGTATGTGTGTGCTATCTGCATATATACAACTCTGACCATGCACCACCTGCTTAGACAATAATGATGACACTGTCAGTGCTTTTTAGTTATTTTTTAAGTGAATTTTTATGTGTGGATGTTTTGCCTGTGTATTTGCCTGTGCACCATGTGTGTGCTTGATGCCTAAGGAAGTCAGAAGAGGGTATCAGGTCCTCAGGAAGTAGAATTTCTAAGAGTTGTGAGCCACTATGTGGGCTCTAGAGTTTAACCCAGGTTCTCTGGAAGAGCAGCCAGTGCATTTAGCTGCTGAGAGATCTGTCCAACACATATATTGCTTTTTCCAAGTATGGTATAGAACAATGTATGCCATAGCAATTACATGGATATGTATCATGGGCAGAACTCATCAGTGATTCTGTAACATCAGCAATGAACACTAGTGGCTTGTATGCTCACCCACTTGAATTAGCTTCCCCACTTTACTCACTAGGTGAAAATACTTTTCAGAGGAAGAGATGCACACCTGTGATCCCAGCACTTGGGACACAGGAGCAGGAGAATCTCGAGTTCTTTGAGCTCCTTTACATTCATATCTTCAAAAAAGTTCTCAGAACTGCAGCCTCCAATTCAGGACTCCTTCCCTCCCTCTCTTTCTCCCTGCTTTCTGTTTTGTTTTTCAAGACAGGGTTTCTCTGTGTAGACCTGGCTGTCCTGAAACTCACTTCATAGACTGGCTGGCCTCGAACCAATAGAGACACACCTGCCTCTGCCTCAGGAGTGCTGAGATTAAAGGCATGTGCTACCCTGACCAGTTTCCCTTTCTCTATTAAGCACACTGCATATATCACTGGTTTCCACCATCCCCACAGAACCAGTGGTCTTACTAAGATCACTATTATTACTACTCAGTATTTCACAGACACCTAGGATAGGACCAAACATCATAACCCACACTCCCTCTCTCTCGTTTTCCTATTTCTTTCATTTTTCTTTCAAACATCATTGCATATAATCCAGGCTGACCTTGAGTTTATTATAACATGGAAACTGATCTTGAACTCCTAAGTCTCCAGTCTCCACATCCTGTGACTGACTCCATTCCTTGACTTTTGCAAAGTTCTTCTGTCCTGAACTTCCAGGACATTGGCTCTACAGGGTTTATCCCTTTCTATTGTCCCTGTTCAGACTCCTTTGCTCTTCTGTCTTTGAGATCTGTAACACCTAAGCCTCAGGCCATCCAGGGCTTGCTCTTTGAATAGATCTTCTCTGTATGCCCTCTCCACTGGAAATCACAATCTTATGACTTTAAAAAGCAACTGGCCTTAAATGCTACTCGTCCATAGATTCTATATCCAATAGAGACCAACCCTCAACTTCCAGGCATGTGTATGAGAGTTCCTGATCTACAGCCTCGACTTTGATGTTTAATAGACACTTCAGAATGTAAGCCTTCCACTCCAGAGGGAAGCTCTGGATCTCATCCTCAGCAGTTTCTTTTCTCATTTAACCTTTTCCAAACCATGAGTCAGTGCTGATGCAGCCCTGTGCCTCCTCCTTCTTTCCCTCCTCTCCTCACTTTAAAAAAGGAACCAACACCCCAAATACTCATTTATTCTTTGTGTATGTGTGTGTGTGTGTGGTGTGCCCACGTACCAACATGTGCATATGAAAGTCAAAGGGACAACTTTCTCACTCCTTCCACCTATATTTGGGTCCCAGGGCTCAAACTCAGGTTTCCAGGCTTGGAAAACAAGCACCTTCGCCCTCTGAACTATCTCCTCAGGCTGACTTTGTACTTTTGTAAATACTTGACAACAGCAATTCATTAAAATTCATGACGACTCTCTCACTGTCACATTATCATTTCATGGACTAGCAAGCTGAGGTATAAAGAGGTGAAAAAACATAGTGAATGGCCCATAAATTATTCCTCATCAGTGCATGAATGAATGACTGTGTGATCTCACTTATGTAATGATTACAACCTAGGGATTCCATAGTTGGGATGTCCCCCAATTGAGCTACAACCATGTGTACTCAAAGTAGCTGGGATACAGAGGCAAGCTTCCATTCAAGTTGGTCCAAGACACATGAGCATTTGGGGACATTGTTCCTTCTCATATCTTTCCCATTTATGGTTATCTAGAAAAACCTCAGGGTGCCCAGGAAGTTAATTGTTATTATTGTGTATTTGCTGTGCTGAGATAAAATCCAGGGTCTTGGACATGCCAGGCAATGGCTTTACCACTGAGCTCCATCAAGCCCTGCCCAGGAGGTTACTAAATCTGTAGTAGGGCTGTGCCTGGCCCACTTTGTCAGCAGACATACTGATGGTATGTCATCTCTTCCTGAGTACTGGAGACAGGCTAATCAATTGTCTCTTTACCCTAAACAGTAGAGCCTTTCAGTAATGATGTCTTATAGTTGAGGAAACTTTCCAGTGGCCTATTGTATGGGATTGACTCTCTCCTGAATTGAGCAATAGGAAAAGAAACTGTTTGTGGAGACCCAAAGCCATAGGAATGGAGGGGGTCACTTGTACAGACCCAGCTGGCCAACACACCTGCTGTGGAATAATCATTTTGTACACTGTGAAGATGTGTCACTCAGATTGGTTTAATAAAAAGCTGAATGGCCAATATCTAGGTAGGATTTCCAGGCACAGAGGATGCTGGGAAGAAGAAGGATAGAGTAGCGAGGAGCCAATGCCAGGGCCGTATTACAAAGTAGTATAGGCATTACAAAGTAAAGGTAACCAAGTCACATAAAAGAAGTAGATTAAAAGAAATGGGTTATTTAAGTTATAAGGGCTAGTTAGAAACAAACCTAAGCTATCAGCAAAACTTTCATAATTAATAAGGCCCTGTATCATGATCTGGGAGCTGGGTAGTTGCATAGAGTAAGACTCACAACACACACCTGCTGAGCTAGGATGCTGCTAGCCCCCATGTGCATATCCCAAATCTTATCTGTCTGTAGCTGTGTTCTGAGCAAATGGAATTCTCAGAGTGAATGGAGAGCCAGTATTGCTCCTTCTTGGAGCTCTTGAATTCTTTGTCTCCTGAAGCTTGGGGAAGGGATTGTTTTGCAAGGTCTGAGGACAGAGAGGTAGTGGGACTCCTAACTACCAGACACATATCCCGTAGGCAGCACTTCCACTGGTGAGGCCAGACTTCCCCTCTAGCTCCTTCTGTCCCTCTACAGTCTGCCCACTGCAGTCAGTGTGGGATCAGCTGTCACCAGACTGCTCAGTGGACAGCTGTCACTTTATAACTGTCGTACATTCCAGTCTGGAAGGTAACCAGGCACTAAAAGCTGCTTTGCTTCAAGTGGCCAGGGCTCCGGACATCTACACAGAATTAAAGCCTTTTAAATGCAATGTTAGCAAAGTGTGTGATTCTATCAACTGGAAAGGCAGTGGCCCCTCCTTCCTGCTTTCCATTTGTATGTATGTCCTCTTTCCAAGCACCATCAAAGTTGTCAACTCGGTGGCAGAGTTCTTGCCCAGCATGACATCAGCACTGCTGACAGTTTTTCCTTGACAGTTTCACCAGTGACGGGAATGGACCAGAAGGCCTAAGTGCCAGTTACCTCAATAACCCACTGCACTGGAGTTGCTTAAATGAAATAATATCCTTTTCAGAATTGAAAATAAATGGCCACATGAAATTCATATGTGACCTTTCCCAAAACTAAGAGGTAGAAACAACTCAAATGCCTATCAATGAATGAATATGGATAAATAAATTGAGGCATATCCATTCATCTACTAGAATGTTACCTAGCCATATAAAGAAGTGAATTTCTGGTACATGCCACCTTGAAATCATTGTGCTGGGTGGAAAATGAAGGCTATGCACAAAGGGACAGTATTGTATCCTCTATTGATGCAAAATGCTGTCAATAGGAAAAGCTAAATAGACAAAAAGTCAAGGGATTGGGAACTGGCTACTTAAGTGTGTGGCTTGCTTTTGGGCTGATGAGAATGCTGAGCTAGACAGCGGTTGCTTGAGAAAGTGCTAGATGTCAGCAATGGCATATTTTCTGTAATACACATTTTACCACAAAAAGTTTTCATAAAAATCAAAAGGGGGAAAATTCAGGAATATGTGGGCATTATCCCAAATCAAAATTTACTCCTCCTTCCCAAAGAGAAAATTAACCAACTAAAATGGTAACTGTCCAAGTGCATACATTTGTCGGAACTCTTTCACTAAACTCTGCCTCAGTTAAAAGTTCACCAATCAGTGCTTGAGCTGGCATCACAGACCCTAAAGCCTGAGCAGTGCAATCAGCATGGCCCTGGGCAGAGGTGACAGGAGAAGTTCCACATTCTGAAAGGGAAATCTCTGAATCTGTGGGAATGTGATCTTTTTTCCAGCAGGGCTGATTGGTGGGCCAGGTCCTCTGTCTGCTGTGCTCTGTCAGCTCTGAGAAGCACACCACAGTCCCTTACACCTCCACAGAGTTCAGAGGGATTCAGGTGTGGAGTTAGAATGGGGACAGATGTTCTGTGTCAGAGGTCATCATGTGTTCCCACCATGCTGTATCCACGTGTCCATGTTGTCAAGGGTTTCCTTTCCAGACCCAGGAAGCTTGAGTATAATCCACCTAACAGTTTTGTTTATTTTTTTTTATTTTTTATTTTTTTGGTTTTTCGAGACAGGGTTTCTCTGTGGCTTTGGAGCCTGTCCTGGAACTAGCTCTTGTAGCCCAGACTGGTTTCGAACTCACAGAGATCCGCCTGCCTCTGCCTCTCTGAGTGCTGGGATTAAAGGCGTGTGCCACCACCGCCCGGCAACGTAACAGTTTTTAAGATGGGTGGAGTGACAGAGGCAGGAGGATTGGCAGTTTGAGGTCAACCTGGGCTCTGAAATGAGACACCATTCTACCCCTTCTTTCCACCCAAGCCCTTCATGATCTGCTGTTGGGCAGCCAATAATGACAAATACCCATGGTCATTAAACACGTTTAAAAGCACAGACTGGAAGAGATAGGAAGAGGATCACTGACTGGACATGTGACATCACGTCCAGGCTACCACCGTCAATGCAAAGTGTTTGAATCACCATGTGTTTGGCAAGTGAAAAGAAGGCCTTTGCTTCTTTTTAAATTAGAAGTTGGTTGCTCCAGGAATATGGAAGTCAGGGGCAGGAATAGAAGCTTCCATTAAGACTATTCACAAACTGACACAAACATTGAACAACCTTGACTATACTGATTGACTAGTTGATTTAGCAAGAGTATATATTGACAGGTAGTCTTAGAAATTTACTTTATATTCCTAATCTGAATCAGCTAGATTCCTTCAGTACCCCCCCCCCCCATCTAATTGAAAGGAACAGCCTCCCAGTTCCCCAGGACCTTTGTCTAGTTTAGTTCCTCTGACTTCTTTTCTGAGCGTTTCATACCGTATAGCAAAGGGGCTGTATGAATAAAATGGTCCAAGGCAAGTGGTGAAGTGGGGGTGTGATTTGAAACTCCAGGGAAAAAATGTAAATAAAAAGGTAATTTAAAAATATTCTAAACCCTACAGTGAATATTGGTTACGTTTCAACCTTTAGAATCTATAATTAGGTCTAGAACTCACATTAAACAGGGCATGGTGGTTTGTGTTTATAATCCTAGTAGGAGTAGAGGCAGAAGGACCAGAATTTCAAGGCTGTCCTCAGCTACAAGTGAACTTGAGGCTAGTTTTGGATTCACATAACCTTGCTTCAAAAAAGGGGGGAGGGGAGAGAAAGAAATAATCAAACTTTCTCCCCTCCACACTAAGCAAGTACATTTTATTAAAATTTTTTTTTTTATTTTTAAATTTTAATGTGCCCAGGGGTTGAGGAGATGGTTCATTGGGTAAATCAAATTTAGCACACAAGCATGAAGAGCTGAGTTTGGAATCCAAGCATGGCAGCACACATGTGTAACCCAATCACTCCTACAGGAAATAATGGGAGGTGAAGATATAGAAACCCTAAAGCTCACTCACTGGTCAGCTAACCTGGCTCACTCAGGGGAAAAGTAAGAGAGAGGCCTAGTCTCCAGCCACTGGAAGATAAGAGTCAACCATCAAGGTAGCCTTCTGACTGTCACACATGTTCTCTGGAAAACACGTTCCTCCTCTTTTCCTCCTCCCCCTAAACACACACAAACACATGTATACATATACTCAAATGTACACATGTACAGACACAAACACATATACATATACATACACATACACATATACATACATACACACGACCACACAGATTTTGAAAACCAATCCAATTTTCCAAATCACCCTTGACTAAGAACTGCCAGACTCAGTTAATACCATGTACAGTCAGTACACTAAAAGTATTTCTAGAAGACACAGTCAGGGGTGAGGGCCTGTGGCCTGAGTCAATGGTGTCCATTCCCTATTTCATACATGATTCCCATGTAGCTATGTGAGACCATTCAACTTAAACAAGATTGAAGTGGGGTTGACAGGAGGAAGTCTGAAAAGCTTACACTTTTAAAGAAAAAGTTTTGAAGATTTATTTTATTGCTGGGTGAACACCTTTAATTCCAGCACTTGGGAGGCAGAAGCAAGTGAATTTCTGTGAGTTCGAGGCCAGTCTAGTTTACAAAGTGAGTTCCAGGCCAGGTTCCAAAGCTACACAGAGAAATCCTGTCTTGAAGGCCAAAAAAAAAAAAAAATAAAAAAATCAAAAGAAAGAAAGAAGGAAAGAAAAAGGATTTGTTTTATTTTGTGTGTATGAGTGTTCTGTCCATGTGTCTGTGCACAGCATGTTCCTGGTGTCCTTGGAGGTCAGAAGAGGGAATCAGATCCCATGGATCTGGAGAGTCCACCCACCATGTGGGTGCTAGGAATTGAACCCAGGTCCTCTCCAAGAGCAGCCAGTGCTCTTAACCACGGAGCCGTCTCTCCAGCACACAGCTTACATTTCCTTCTTTCTCTCTAGTGTGTTTGAGTGATATCTGGAGCAGCAGCAGCAGCTTTTCTGTAATGGAGAGAAGATACCTGTGCACATAAAAGCTAATGCACTAAGAACAGCAGAGAGGAAACAGAAAGTAAGGTGCATCTCGGAGGGTTCTGACAGCTGAACTAACAATAAAAGGACTTATTAAGTAACATAAATAGATCCTGTGTAAACCCTGTGATCAGGTTTCTGTAATTTGAGAGCAAAACGATCACAACTACTGTAGTTACAAGCATAATGAAAAGAGGAAGCTAAAAATGGATGGAAATAGAAAATACTATCCTGAGTGAGGTAACCCAGACCCAAAAAGAAGATCATGGGATGTATTCACACATAATTGGTTTCTAGCCATGGATAGGGGCCACTGAGCCTATAATTTGTGATCCTAAAGAAGCTAAATAAGAGGGTGAACCCAAGGAAAAACATATAGTTATCCACCTGGCTATGGGAAGTAGACAAGATTGCCGGGCAAAAAATTGGAATCTTGGGGGTGGGGTGGGATGGGGGTAAGGGGAGATTGGGAGAGAAAAGTGTGAAGGAGAGTATGGGGGGAACTTGGGGAAATGGGATGATTGGGGATAAAGGAAGGTTGGATAGGGGAGCAGGGAAGCACATATCTTAGTTAAGGGAGCCACCTAAGGGTTGGCAAGAGACTTGAACCTGGAGTGGCTACCAGGTGCCCAGGGCAATGTCCCCAGTTAGTTCCTTGGGCACCTGAGCATAGGGAACCTGAAATGACCCTATCCTATAGCCATACTGATGAATATCTTACATATCACCATAGAACCTTCATCTAGCGATGGATGGAGATAGAGACAGAGACCCACACTGGAGCACCAGACTGAGCTCCCAAGGTCCTAACGAGGAGCAGAAGGAGAGAGAACATGAACAAGGAAGGCAGGACCACGAGGGGTGCACCCACCCATTGAGACAGTGGGGCTGATCTATTGGGAGCTCACCAAGGCCAGCTGGACTGTGACTGAAAAACATGGGATAAAACCGGACTCTCTGACCATGGCGGACAATGAGAGCTGAGGAGAGGCCAAGGACAATGGCACAGAGTTTTGATCCTACTTCATGTTCTGGCTTTGTGGGAGCCTAGACAGTTTGGATGTTCACCTTCCTAGACCTGGATGGAGGGGGGAGGACCTTGGACTTTCCACAGGGCAGGGAACCCTGACTGCTCTTCAGACTGGAGAGGGAGGAGAAGAGGAGTGGGGGGAGGAGGAGAGGGGCGGGAGGAGGGGGAGGGAATTGTGAGGCGGGGAGGAGGCGGAAAATTTTTTTTTCAATAAAAGAAAAAAGAAAAGAGGAAGCTAAAACAGGCACTTTATCCTGGGCCAGTTAGAGTTAGCAGCCTGAAACAAACCCAGGCATACACCAGAAGAGGGGACCTCCACTAAGGAATTGCCTCCAGCAGATCGGCAGCAGGACTTGGGTGCTGTCTCATGCCCTCTGGGTCCTTCCTCCCTGGGACCTCATCTCTGCTTCCTGCTCCAGGACTCAAAGGGATCCCCTGGTGAGCTCATGCAACACATCAGGCTTGCCATCTGGAAGGCACAGACTCTCAGCATCACTGCCATGGCTGAGATGCATAGGGCTTTCAGTCTTACTTTTCACACTAACCTGCAGAATGAGGCACCAAGAAACAAGTCTCTGTGGGCAGCTGCCAGTCAGCAGGCTCATCTGTTCCTTCTCTAGCATCTGCCAAAAGCAGTTTCCCTTTTCTACAGTTCAGTCTTACAATAGAAGACTGGCCTGAGGCAGGTGCTCATTCCTGTCCGGGTCGCTGTGGCCAGAGGAGGACCGCAATATGTCTGGCTTTTCACACACCTGCCTGAGGTACTGGGACTCACTGGGGGGCAGGGAGCTCAGAGTAGTCCTGGTGCAAGAAAGGGGTGAGCTGGCCCTAGAGGCATATTCCTATAACCCCACCTACTTGGGAGACTAAGGGAGGAAGCTCACAAGTTCCAAGGCCACATGAGTAATTTAATGACAACCTGTCTCAAAATAAAAAGAGGCTGGGACAAAAATAAAGGGCTTCCCACGACATGAGAGGTCACAGTCTCTCAGATATCTGTAATGCTGTTTAGCTTTTTGTTAATTTGACACAAGCTGGTGCCATCTTGGAAGAGGTGTCTCAGCTGAGAAAACTTCTCCATCACAGCATCTTCTTGACAGATGATTGATGCAGGAGGATCCAGCCCATAGTGAGTGGTGACACTCCTGGGCAGGTAGTGTTGGGGTGCGTAAGAAAGCAACCTGAGCAAGCTACGAGGATCAAGCCAGTGAGCAGAGTTCCTCCATCATGTCTGCCTCAGTTCCTGCCTCCAGATTCCTGCCTTGCCGGGATGATGGACTGCTTGCTATAAGCTGTAAACTAAGGCTTTTCCTTGAGCTTCTTTTTGTCATGATGTTTAATCAACAACCAATGGAAAATGAAGGCAGCTGCTGAGGAGCGAGGGATAGCCCTGTTTGCCTTACTGAATCCTCATCTCACCAGGAGAGTAAGGCAGGCTCAGGGGATGTAAAAGAGTTGTCAAGAACTCACCCGGTGTGTGTTAGGGGTGGATATTTCCACAGTTAAGGGCATTCATTGGCAGCTCTTTCACAGGATCCAGGTTTGATTTCCAGCACCCACATGACAGTTCAAAACCTTCTATAGCTCCTGTCTCAGAACTCTGACATTTTGGGCCACCGTGGGTACCAGGAACACCTGTGGTACAGTAATGAGCATAGAAACAGATCCCTCTGGATGAATAAATACAGAGAAATCTGTAGTGTAGATAGAGCAGGAAATTTATAGAATAAGAATGAGTGCAACTTGGTGTAGTATAAAAATATTTCTTCTTGTGTGTGGTGTGGAAAATTACTAAGAGGCAATGTTAAGTAAAACATGTATGAAAAACACCCTTGCCATTTTGAGGTAAATGTATTTTCCAGTAAGACACAAGATGGGCCTCACCCTTCTGTGCCCAGCTGATACAGACTTGGAGGAAACATGTTTACCAGAAACATGGACATGAGAGGGACCTCTTCCCTCAGTGCCCAGTCGATATCAATAGCCTAGGATATCGGGCTATTGGAAGGCAAGTAAACAAGCAGTTGCTAATGTATATAAAAGAGAAGCAAAAGTAAGACAGTCATCTCACCATCACGATGGCTCTGGCAAATTGCTGAGCCTCGTAGGGATCCTCCAAAAGCCTTGTCTTCCAGGACTCTGCCACCCAAGAGCAGAATCTTCCAAAGGCCTGCATCCCGAGGTAAGACTGGTACCAGAATACAGACTAACTTCATGATCCAGCACCCAGTACCAGCCAGAGAGCAGAACATCGAATGCCTGCCTCCCAAGAGCAGAATCCTCCAAACATCCTGCATCCCAAGATAAGATACTATCACCAGACCACACAGACTACGCTGTCAAGCAAGCTTCATGATCAAGCACACAGTGCAGTTGGACTTCCAGATGGAAGAAACCTAACAGTCCCTTTCATCCCTTTACAGAACAGATCAGGTCATATAGTGTGTGTGTGTGTGTGTGTGTGTGTGTGTTAGCAGGATTATTTAAGTAGGGCACTTTGTAACATGTGTTTAGAGTGTGAGTTGTTAAAAGTTATTGAAACAATGGTATTAATATTAGAGCATGAAATGTTAAGGGAAATCAATATTTTAATACATATGTTTAATGTTTGGTATTAGTATTAGGAAATGTTAATTTATAAGTTACATTAAGCTTAAAGAAGTGCTTCATGAATAATTGATGAGCTGAATTGAGGTTATGAATTGGTTTTAAGTATTAGGATTAGTAGGGTTAATAATTGTGATATTGAATTGCCTGTGTTTTCCCTTCATCAGTCCCCCATGCCTATTAAGATTGTAAACCCCATTGATGCATTGGATATTGAAATTTCTGGTAAAGACAATTCTTTCACTTGGCGTGGTTACTCACTGATCTCTGGGGAGAAGGGCACAAGAGAACAATGAGCTGAGGAAGTCATAGTGATTGAAGTGGCTAAACTCACCAGCTCACGACAGGTACACAGGCATACATGCAAACCAAACACCCATAGAAAACTTTAAAAAAAAAGGAGAACACCCAGTTCAGTTCAGACCTGTCCCATATACCTTCTGTACAACACACATCTTTCCTTACTAGCCCACAGTGGGCTGGGCCCTCCCACATCAATCATTCATGATGACTATAGCCAACAGACATGTCCACAGGTATATCTGGTGGAGGCCACACCTCACTTGAGATTCTCTCTTCCCAAGTGAGACCATTTTATATCAAGTTGACAAATTAACCAGCACAACACCTCCCTCCTCCCAACAAACCACACCTGACTCACCCCCTATCCTGCAGGACCAGGAAGACATTGGTGGCTAGGTGGCTCCTTTGGAGAAAGCAGCACCCCATGGGTCAGGGTTGTTCTCTCAGAAGAATGATGTCTTTTTTGGCCAGACATCTCCCAGACACTGGGTCTGGGGTTTTCCAGGTGAATTTCCCACTGTCTCACTCTCTGAACACTGCACTGTCCCCAGCTCCACAGGACAGGTAACGAAAATCACCCCACCTGATTTCTTATTCCATTCAGGGACAGAAACACCAGTGTTCCATTCCTATTTCCTTCTGTAAGTGGAGATCAGGACCCTCTCCAGTTAGGCCTCCCACCCCTCAGGACCCCAGAAAACTGCTTCTTCCATCTCAACTGGCCAGGTGGGAGATGCGTTGACTTCCAGAAACACAGGCTAGCTCCCATGACCCTCCTATCTTAGTGCTGGCTTATTAGACTTTCCTCTCATGTTTCCTAAAGGGTGTCCCAGAAGCAGCAGGGGGTCCAACAATGCCTGGTAATGCTGACCAGTGAAGGATCAGGCGTCTCAACCCCACCTTCTCTAGCACAGGTAATCCAAATGCTCTGGGACCATCACAAGACACAAGTGGATGATTAAATAGCACTTTGCTTCATGGAGTTATTAAACACATTATATAAGAGCAACCTCAGGTTATGTATTTCAGTGTGCATGAAAAACGTTCATTCCTCGCTTACACCTGAACCTTCCCTGAAGATCCCTCATCATTTATTTGCAGAATACCCCACATATAAAACTTGAAGCATTTCTGGTGCTAAGCATTTGAATAAGGTATCCTCAGGCCAAGTGTCCTTCCTGCTTTTCCTCTGGGATATTTGTGACATCATATTGACTTAAGCAAATAGAATCAGCTAAGAGATGTTTATTCAGCACCTACTATGCCTCAAGCAATCTTGCTTTAAACTGTTCAGCTACTTTGGGGATGAGAGAAAAATGGAGAATGGACTTGTTCTTGTGGCCCTTGTTGCCCACCCTTCCCCCATCCGGCTCCACACCACAGTCAAAGAGGTTTCCAATGAGCCATAACCCTCTTTTATACAATGACTTTCACTGGCTCCCCACTTACTTAGGCTACAGTCCAAATTACTTTGCATGAGTTAGCTGCTCTTTCTGATCATGCTGACCCTTGAGTGTGTGGTTTCTTCTATGGAGTCTCCTCCCCAAATGTGGCCTGAGATTTCTGACTCTTCATCTGTGTCCTAGATGTGATGGTGACAATAGGGAAATTCTGGGCTGGGTGGATGGACCTCATAGATGCTTTAGGGAGCTAGCCAGGCAGTGTCCCTGGGGATTATGCAAAGGCATAAGGGGGTGATAGTGGGTAGGTGAAGGAGGTATTTTGTCTCAGTCTGCAGCTCAGGTCAAAGGCAGGCAGAACACAGATGGTCTGGGGGGGGGGGACTAGACACGCAGGTTCAGACATGCAAAAACCATTGAACATCCTCATCACCTTTTAGCCTCTTGATCCATGCACAACCTGGCAGCATCTGCCTCCCCATGCTCCACTCTTGATCCACACTCAGCAGGACAGTGTCCACTTTCCCCTCTAGGAGTCTGGTCAGGGGCCATAGGATGCTGCAGAGTGGTGGATGAAGCCTATGAAGACTCATATGGAAGTGGGGATAAAGTTCTCCCAGGAATAGTTGAGGTCAGGGTCCTCTGTGGGAGTGATGGAGACCAGGCGTCTGCTAACATGGGCTTAGACTCCTACAAGCCCTAGAGTAATCCTTGTCTGGGAAAGAGTAGGTTCTGGATCTCTGAAGCTGTGCTACCTCAGACTTCTTGTGTGACTGCGGAAGGTTGGAGCTAAAAGGAACCATGTGCACAGAGTAAAGACATTGTTCAGGACATTGTAGGAAGCAGTAGCTGAGCCTGAGCCAAATCCTCTTAGGACTGCAGGGTTGTCCTTCAGCTAGCAACAGGTTGCTTCAGCCAGTCTGAGCTACAGTGTACTCATCTGTAAAATGGGAATAAGAACACCCATCTTAGACGGTCATTGTACCAATTAAAAGAGCTTATTCTTCTCTTTAGTAAGGACTATTCTCCCAGTTTTTGAAATAAAGTTTTAGTTGGAAACCTAGCCACCTCAGAATGGTCATGCTTTATCCATTTCTAGGGCATCTGTGATGGTTAATGTTGAAGGAATTGAGTGAAGGATGTCTCTGTTAAAATCATCAACCCTTCACATAGTCTGTGCAAAGTGTCCCCTGGGGACCTCACCTCACATTAACACCAACATTTTCTGAATCTGTGACCCATGAGAGCTGTGAGGTTTGAGTACACATGCACAGGCCACTCTCACTCTGTTTTACAAACATTCCTGAACTTTATCCTCAGGCTCAAGGTGAATTTGAAACTCTTTCATTCAAGACAAATGTTATCTCTAACCTCCATGCCTGGGCTGTGTAATGACTCATCTTGAACGTCAATGTGATTAGATAGTGATCTGTGAGATTAATAAAGCATCTCTCTGTGTCTTTGAAGGCATTTCTAGAGTTGATTGACATGTAAGACAGTAAATGGACAGGGGAGGACCCAGGATGAATGGGAACAGTGCCATGCAACAGCATAAGTGTGAAAGAGGAGAAACAGCCATCACATGCTAACTCCACTGTTCTGCAGAGAGCACATCAACATGTTGCTGTTGCCCTTGGATGTCATCTCATTCTCCAGTCCCTCAGCACAGCCCTACAGCAGTAGCTTTCAGAGGCTTCTAGCCTTCGTCTTCAGAACAATGCACATGCCTATCAAATATGCTATACTTATAAAATGCAATGTTTAATTGTCAATTATTCCCATCAAAGTCTGGGTGAGAAAAAGAATTCATAAGATTAGGCTATAAACAAACTGGTTTTTTTCTCCCTTTCCTCTGATTAAAGTCAGTTACAATGCTGTGAAATGTCTTGGAACATGTGACAGGGAATGGGGAGAAGTGTTTGGTCAAGAGCCAACAAGAAACTAGGTCCTCAGCCCAATAGACTGAGATACTGAACTCTGCATATAACTGTGTATGAAAGTAAGATGAAGCCTATCAGTCTTCATTTCTCATCACTAAAGTCAAGGTGTTGGCTGAACTTTCTGAAACTCTAGCAGAAAATCTATGTTCCTATCTCTAGAAACTTTCTGCCTTCTTTGGTTAATAGCCCCTTTCCCCTTAAAGGGCAAGAGTGTTGAGTCTGGTTGAATCTCTCATATGGTATCACATTGGCACTCCCTTCATGTTTCCCTCTTGCATTTAAAAGCAACCTAGAGATTATACTTAACCCACACAGATAATCTATTCCAAGGGCCATCTAATGAAACCTTACACAACTTTAATTCTGACTTTTCATGTGCTATTAACACACTTATAGATTCTAAGGGTTAGATTGGGCATCTCAAATGTTCTCATGATTGTTGACTATATGAAGTAATGGACTGTTATCAATTTATTAAATCATTCACAATGCATATATTATATACACATCATTTACAGAAAACAAGGGTTCCTCATTCTTGTAACCATCATGTCATTTTAGTTTGCTTTAAACTCTAGGTCATGCTGCCAGTTTGCTTTAATAGCACAGACTATACTCTGGCATTGAAAACAAGAAATCCATGCAAAAAACAACACCCTAGAAACCACTGGAGGGGGTGGAAGAGGTTTGGGATTCTTGCCCACACCCTCTCCAGATAGTTATACCACTTGATCAGTCCAGTAGCTACATGGAAAAGATTTATTTACAGAGATTCTCTTTTTCATATTAATTTATTACTTAATTAGCTTATTAATTTTGTGTCTAAGTGTGTGTGCTCTTGGGGGTGTGCACACACATGTACATTTCCTAAATCGCACATTTAGTGTCAGGTCTTTTGTACCACTATCTGGGTCCTAGAACTTGAATTCAGCTTGTCAGGCTTGGCAGCATGCACCTTTGCACAATAAGCTATCTCACTAACCCTTGTTTACTGAGATTTACTTTATGTGACCTCATTCTGAGCTCATTCAGGGACTAAGCTGTATGCAGGATGATTATTTTTTGGAGAGCCACTGGATGAGAAAAATGAGGCCATTTGAGTTGCCAAGAGGCTGAACAAAAGCATAAAGGAAATTTTTAGGAATGAGATGTCTACGAGGTCTTTGAAAACTTTAAACCTATGCCTACAAATTTACTACAAAAATGTGCATACCGGCCAATAAAAGTAGACATACATTCTGAACAGATACTTCGTTACAAAAGATTGACAGGTGACAAATATGCATATCTGCAGATAATTCAACATTTTTACCCATTTGGGAAATACCACTGAAAACTATAACGAGACTATGCTGCAAACAACAAGCACTGAAGAAGATATGGAGAGCTAAGGGCAGGTTAGCCTGAAGTTACATGTAAATTAACCTCGAAACTTCATAATCCTGCTCCTAATGAAACTAGAGAAGTGAGCCCTACACTTCCATAAAGACATGTATGTCTCATAATCTTCCCAAACTATTCAATTCTTGAAACTATTCGGTGTAGAATTAAAAATACAACTCACATGACTTTATAGGGAGGAAGTTTCAGAGATCCTTCATGAAATCCTAAATTCACATTCTGAAATTCACCTGCATTTACTATTTAAACCATTTTTATATCAAAATGTAAACTGAGGGTAATGTTTATTAACATTCCATTTCCTAGGTAGCAGGGAGAATGACTTAGGTCACATCCACACCTATGCCTGCTCTGTCACATAGACTGAAAAACACCTCTTCCCCAGGGGATCTCTTAAATCACAATAGAAGGAACAGAATGGCATCAGCATAGCCTGACCACTTACTTAGGATGGTGTCAAGTTGTCTCACTCTCCAAAGGCTAGGAGACTCCTTTCTGTGTAGTAGATGCAAATTGTGCCTTGCCAGGTCACTCAGAATTCTGAATGCCATACAATGTAAGAAAATGGGCCTGTATAATCCACCCTCTACAATCCATTCCCTTATATTAACTTTAATAAAGCCTGTGCTTCTGCAACAGGGTAGATGACTGTGTTTGCCTTAGGCAAAGATCTACCGACGCTTACCATCAGAAACTAGCATTCTAATCATGCGAGTTCCTGTCTTAGGCATCTGGGGAGAAGCTTCAAACCCATCTCTGACCTTTGTGAATAAAATAGATTAAGGGAGAGAATACCTTTGGGCTCTGTGTCTCGGAGCCATACTTTTTTTGTCAGGAGAGATCATAATGTTTATGAATAATCATGCTCCTAAAGGCTATAGTCTCCTATTTAAAGGAGAGGAAGATTGCCTGAGTTGAAAATGTTTCTTCTGCTGGTCTAGAGCACCTCTTGATAATTTTATCAAAATCTAGACTTCTTAACACATGCATTAAGTCCAAACATTTACAGGACATGTCAAAACTTTTCTCAACATCTTATAAACAGTTACAAACATTATCAGGTCAATACTATAATTCTAGAATGGGAATTAACAATAAACCCACAATTTAACATATCACACTTTTTTTAAATCCATAGTAATCAAAAGACAATAAAAGATTTTTCGATAGGTGAGAGTCCAATGACATTGCTGCTATCAAATACCAGTTCCAGTCTCTGAGCCGCAGTTAAACCCTCAGGCCTGCCCCCCTCTTGAGTGAAGAAGGGCTTCAATCATTTCTTATTTTGTGTCTTTTCTTCCATGAGGAGAAAGCTTAGGTCTTAGTTTGCAGGTCCAATATTTTAATCAAAATGAGTTCTGTGTCGCAAAGATTAAAACAGTCAAATGTTCAGTCTACATTTGAGCTCCAAAGTAAACAGGATTCAGACTGCAAACAAGTTGTAGTCAACATACAGCAGGACCTCTGTGACTGTGTGTGTGTCCCAAGTATCTGGAAGCAGCTCAGAATGGCATCCAGCAATGCAGAGTGTTGTCATCAGGTCCTGTGAATCAGGCACTCTTCTCTATGGGGGTGGAGAAGACTGTGGGCTTTTTATCCAACTCCTTTCACTCCGATTCCCCTATGGGGATGTCATCAGCTATGACGTCATCGGGACTGCCACTCCTTTCCTGTACATGCAGTCATCTCATCCAGCTTTATTTTCTTTCTGTGAAAAAAGGCACAAACACTTTCTGGACCCCAAATTAATATAGGGCTGGGTCTTTTTGTAATTCATCGCAAGCATTTTTTTCACCTTGCCTTAACAAAGGTCACTTTGGTGCCACCATGTCAGAATCTGTTTGCAACGTTTATCCATTTAAGCTGTTTTCAAGAAGTTACAGGCACACTCCCAATTCCTTTTTATTATTAACCATATATGCAGTTCTTCCATTGGATGAACCATCTGTAAGATTTAGCAGAATATCCTTTAAAGAATCTTTACCAAAATATAGCTGTGCAAATAACAGCAACAATCAGCTGGGAAAAGATTATTAATCTGGCTTTTAATTGAACAAACACAATTGTCCAAGAATCTTTACTTTAAAATTATCAATTAATTTAGTGCTTATTATAAGAAACATCAGTCATAGTCAGTACTCTGCTAAAACATCCCCTAGATTCCATATGCTCTTTTGTTCTGTTCAATTCTCTGCTTTAAATTAAGAGTTTAATGTCTAACTGGCAGAATGGGAAGGTGCAGTCATAAAAAGCAAACCATTTTTTTTCATAAAACTGCTATATAAGTAAGTTTTGTATTCAATATACATGCTTGCAAAGGCTGAATCAAAATTAATATAATGTACTCTTTGATTATTGTATAGTATATTCTATCTGCTTGAGTACCTGTTTGGCAGCTTCTATAAGCTGTCTATTGGAAATTGGCTCAATGCTTCCTCTAAGAATTTTACTTAGTGGCTATAGGAATAAGAATATTATGAAGACTTTAGCCATTGTATCTATTTAAAAGTTTTTAAACTATGCTCCTTATAAGTTGTAAGTCTGCCTAGCTTACAGGAAAGTAGAAATAAGAAAGCACATTCAAAATATGGTGCTGGCATAACTGGGCATCAACATGTAGAAGAATGAAAATAGATCCATATTTATCTTTGTGCGTGACACTCAGGTCTAAATGAATCAAAGTCCTCAACATAAAACCAAACACACTGAACCTCACAGAAGAATAGGTTACAAGTACACTAAAATGCATTGGTGTATCTCAAATATAGCCCCAGTGGCACAGACATTGAAACAACTAATAAACAATATCTCTTAAAACTGAGAAGCTTCTCTAAAGCAAAGTATACATTCAACAAGATAAAATGACAGCTTATAGAATGGGAAAAGATCTTTACTAATCAACTCCAAAGCATACAAAGATCTCAAGAAATTGGTCATCAAAAGAAAAACTAATCCAACAAAAGTACAGGGTACAGACCTAAACAGAAGACTCTCAGCAGATGAATCTAAAATGACTGAAAGACATTTAAAAGATGTTCAACATCCTTAGCCTTTAAAGAATGCAAATCAAACAACTCTGAGAGTCCATATTATACCTATAAGAATGGCCAAGTTTTAAAACACTGATGTCAACTTATGCTAAAGAGAATGCGGGGTAAAGCAAAAACTCCTGTGCTGCTGGTGGGAATGCAAATTGGCACAGCCACTTTGGATTCTAGTATAACAATTTATATATATATTATGTATATATATACATATACATTATATATATATATTATATATACAACAATCTGTCTGCATGTATGTCTGCAGGCCAGAAGAAGGCACCAGACCTCATTACAAATGGTTGTGAGCCACCATGTTGTTGCCGGGAATTGAACTCAGGACCTATGGAAGAGCAGGCAATGCTCTTAACCACTGAGCCATCTTTCCAGCCCCTAGTATAGCAATTTCTCAGAACATTAGACAATAAACTACCTTAAAACTCAGGAATACAACTTTTGGGCCTATACACAAAAGATTCTCCACCTTACCATAAGGACATGTGCTCAACTATGTTAACAGAATTATTTTGTCATAACCAGAACCTGAAAATAACATAAACTCACCTCTTCTACACAGATGATAAATGAGTTGAGATAGAAATCAGAGAAACATCATCCTTTACTAATAACTACAAATAGCATAAAATATCTTTGAGTAACTCTAAACAAGTGAAAAAAATCTGTATGACAAGAACTTTTAAATCTTTGAAAAAACAAAGTTAAGACATCAGAAAATGGAAAGATTTCCCATGCTCTTGGGATGGTAGAACCAACATAGCAACAAATGACAATTTTATCAAAAGCAATCTGCAGATTCAATGCAAACACCCATTAAAAATATAGCAGAATTCTTCACAGACCGCAAAAGAATAATCCTCAACTTCATAATGAAAACAAAACCTCAGGATAGCCTAAACAATCCTGTACAATAATGGAACTTCTGAAGCATCACAATCTCTTGACTTTAAACTTCACTACAGAGCCACAGTACTGAAAACAGCTTGATATTGGCAGGACATGCTCCCTCCATCTGCCACTTGGCTTTGTCTTTCTGGGTCTTTGTCTTTCTAGGGAGCAGGTGGTGCCCATTCCTCATTCAAGCTCCAGTGGGTGTAGCTGTGCTGATTCTTGCTATCTTTTCTTATTTATGTTAACTTGTAATCATAAAATTAGGAGAATTCCTGAATCTTCTCCTCTGTCCTATTGGCCGACTCTGGGTGCTGACTATGGGAGGTAATATTAGCTCTCTGAACTTTGTCTCCTGCTTGCCTTACATACAGGCAGGTTAGACTCAGCTCACTACTTCGTGTGGGTCAAACTCAGTTAGCTACAGTGCATGTGCGAGGACAATTTCAGTGGTAACCTAGGTCATTTTTGGGCCAAATGCCATATTCCCTTCATTCTTTCTACCCATTCAGCAGCATTAAAAGCTGCATCTTTGTGATCATAATGCCTACACACTCTAAATATCTCTGCCTTTGTTTCTGCTCCACTTTAACGTCCTTTAGCTGCCAACATACATAACTGAATACTGTCTCCTTGTCACATATATATACCTTATAGTTTATGATTTTTATTCCTGATTTATTCTCCCACTTACATGCTTTTTTAAATTCTACCCCTTATTTCTGAGCACTCATTCCTTACCTTTCCATCTGTGGTGCAATTTTCTCATGGGTTCCTCACGTTCTCCTCCATATTTCTGGTGATTCTTCCATGTGTTTGGAGGTTCATCTATCAGCCTCACATTGTGGGGTGCCAATATTCAGGGATCAGCCCAGACATAAACTCTTTCTCATTCCAGAGTGGAGGTGTGGAATGAAAACACAATTCACACAACTATACTGGGAGGGAGTTTCAGGGATCCTTCATGAAATCCTAAACTCACATCCTAAAATTCATCCTCGTTTATTATTCAAATAGCTTTTATATCAAAATGCAAACTGAGGGAGAAGTTTAGCATTCTGTTTCCAAGGTAGCAGGGAGAATGACTTAGGTCACATCCACATCTATGCCTGTTCTGTCACATAGACTGAAAAACCATGCTTGAGAGCTAAATTACAATAGAAGGAGCAGATAAACATATTAGCATATCCTGACCACCTGCTTAGGAAAGCATCAGGTTGTCTCACTATCAAAAGTCTAAGCCACCACCGTCTGTGTGGCAGGTGCAAATTGTGCCCTGCCAGGTTGCTCAGCATTCTGACTGTCATACAGCGTAGGAATATAGGCTTGTATAATCCGGCCCCTACAATATCCCATTCATAAATGTCACCTGGTTCAACAACACCTTCTGTCATAAAAGAGGCCTTGGTGGAAGATGGAGTAGACAACTTGAGAGGCTTCATGGTGTTTGTGATTTATATTTTAAAATTAGACTGAATGCTACTCTGTTGTTGTGACAGCATTTATGTGACACCCTATCATTGTAGGGGAAGCCCAGCCCAAGGGGGCATGTTTGCCTTGGGCTAATGTTTATGTATAAATCTGGCAGTGTGAACCCTGCTGGCCCTTTTGTACTTCTGGTTTCATCGCTGGATCGCTGGTGTTGTAAGCTATTTTATTCATTAAAGTTTCATATTTCATTAGTAAGTTAGCCTGGTTATTATGCCTCATCATATCATGTTTTCTGTTATCTGAGGTAGGATCTTACTCTCAATTTGTCTCAAATTTATAATCATTCTGCCTCAACTTTAGAATTTCTGGGTTTAGAAGCATGTACCATCATACCCAATAAATGTATTTCTCAAAGTGGATTGTCAGATCTATATAATTTGCATTTATAATGGACATGTAATGTGAGCTTATATAACTACTACTAGGTTGCCCTCTCTAGAAGCAACTACAGAGCTTAAATCGACCTAACAGCATCTTCCAGTTTCCTCTCTCTCAAAACTTTGTATTTGTGCCTTTCATGGTGTCATGCTGATATAGAGTGAAAGTTTGCAAGGACTAAGTTCTTAATAAGCCACTTTGATGAACGTGGCACATGTCTCCTCCTTTAAACATTATCCCTAGTCCCAAATCATTTCCCTATCTTGGCAACCAGTTTAACAATGACTTCAGTCCTAAAAGTGATCCAGATGGAAGAGACAAGGTAGAATTTAGCAACCTCACAGTAAATTTTTTTTTTTTTGGTTTTTCAAGACAGGGTTTCTCTGTGGTTTTGGAGCCTGTCCTGGAACTAGCTCTGTAGACCAGGCTGGTCTCGAACTCACAGAGATCCGCCTGCCTCTGCCTCACAAGTGCTGGGATTAAAGGCGTGCGCCATCACCGCCCGGCCCTCACAGTAAATTTTAAAAAATCAGTTTATTAGGATACAACCTTTTTCTCCTTTTTTCCTTCGGAATGATAGTTTCTATTTTAATTATCATAAAATCACTCGAACTTATGCTTTTGTTATTTCTCAGACAAGAAAGACAATGTCATTCTACATTCCTAATGTTTATCAAATTACTGGGCCTGGGGAATGATATGGGTGCAGGCTGAGTCATGCAAGCTTCTGGTCCATGCTGAGTCACAGGAACACCAAGTTGATGACAATCAACATCAGGTACTGGATCCTCACTGGAACTTGACACAATAGGTTTGGCCAGTTCTGCAGAGTCTATTCTACCTATGTGTGGACTTGACTTGCTTAGGGTCCCTGTCATATACAAGAAGCAGTAAGATGTTGAGAAAGTGACTAGCTACTTTTAATTTTCTCCTCTTTGCAAGAAAGCAGAGCTATAGGGTAGCCTCCCAGACATGGCCAAAGGGGTTTTGTGGTCTAGGTGTTGTGAGGCTGGGAGAAATGAGATGAGGTGAGAGGAGGTAAAGAGAAGCAGAGCAAGAACTGTGGGATGGTAGGTGTGCAGTGCTGACCGCAAGGCCCTCGCTTGTCACTCATGAGTAGGCCAGGAAGGCCAGAGTGTCTCACTTTTCCTGTGTGGAGCCAGAGGCCTGCAAATGTGCAGACCCCCAGTGTTCAGATACTCCTTAATGTTTGTCCCCCTTGAGATGCTCCAGATCCTTCCCACCAACACTACATCCCACCAGAAAGTGCCAGCCTCCAAATAGAGCCACACAAAACACATCCACTATAAATAACATGAGGTTTAAGCCCACCCCAGAGGTACTCTGGCCCAATGAGAAACTAGGGAGGGAGTGTTCTACCCCCTCTCCCTCAACATGTGCATTCGGTCTGGAACACTGAGCATGTGCACACTAGAGACTGTTAAAAGAGCTGCCAAGGAACTGCTGAGGCAGTGGAGAAGGAGGTCTGTGAAATTCAGCATGGTGAGAGCAGCCCCCAGGCCATGGAGACCTGACTCAGGGCCTCTGACTGGTGGGTCTCACAGCTGGTAGACCACCATCTCCTCAGAGTCTTGTGACTCCTCACAGCCCATGTTCTCATGAGGGTGAGATGTCCTCTGTGAAGATTCAGAGGTGACTGAATGCAATTCCTGCCTTGAATCCCAGCCCTGCAGAGGCTGACAAAACAGATGCAAGAATTTGAGGCCAGCCCCATCTAGGGCTCCAGTCTCAAAAGAATACAGCTAAATGGAGTGACAGATGAGGATTGCAGAGAGAGCTTTGTTTTTGTTTTTGTCAATGCACTTGACCAAGAGAACAAGCAATGGTGTTGGTTCCAGCAGTTTCTACAAGCTACAAAGCTTCCTAGCCTACTGCTCAGCATAAGAAAGTGAAAGTTACTGAGCCCATTGGTGTTTTAAGAATCTCTCATAGCACAAGTTGCTCTCTGCTTTGCTCTATAACAGAAGTTGCCCTTGAACACCTGGTAGGCCTCCCCTCTGCCTCCTCCTTGCAAGGATTACAAGCATTTGTCACCAGCTCCACCCAGCTTCCCAAAGAATCTTCATGTGGTTGTGGTGCTGCTGTTTCTCATGAAATGTGGTTTATAAGTGGGATACTTTGTTCACATTAGGAAGTAAATTTATTCTAATGCAAGTGGTTGCCATGCATTCCTCTGAGTGGTCAGAGCTTGACCACTTATTACATTTGATAAGCAGAATGCTCTCATGAGTACCTAGTGTAATGTTGCATACATATTTGTGTTTCATTATATGAATGTTTGCACTTGAAGATACTGTCTCAGATATGATGGTTGTGGAAACCTCTTTTCAGTATACAGAAAATGAAACTCTGTCCCTTATCTTCTACCACACAGGCTCTGCAACAAATGGGTCATGGATGTCAGAATGAGACCTGACACCCTGAAAATGCCAAAGGACATGGTGTTGGGGGAGAGACCTGTATTTCAAAATCTGCATTTTGTTTACAGCCAACTTGAGCTCACAAGTTAAGAAAAAAATTTACTTCTATCCTCTCTGCAGGGTCTGGGAAATCAACCTGGCCTCTTATCTCCTAACAGAGACCTGCAGGCACCAGGCTCTGGAATCAGTTAGCATTTTCCTTTGTTAGTCAACAATCGCAGACCCTCAGTATTTACTTATCAGCTAGGAATGTATGTCTCCAGACCGGAATTTCAGCAGAGCAGAGTTTCCTGACACCTCTCTCCCATTTTTGCCCATTTGCTATATAACAGCCTCTGAGAGGAAATAAAGGGAACGGCTTCAGAAATCCTGTCTTGCCATCATTTCTCGTGTCTCCTTTTATTCCTCTCCACTAGGTTTATCAAGGACCCCCGTTCATATCCCGCAGGTCAGGATAATATGGTAGAGAAAATATTCCCACTTCTAAGCACAGGTAAGGGTTTTCTGAATAGGATCCTCATCTAATAGGAAATGTGACAAAAAATTAACAAATAAGATCTCATGAAATTAAAACTTTTCATTAAAAGGCAAAAAAATATGAAAAAATCACTGGTGCAACAGTGACATGAGAGTTAGTGTATAATTAGTTTCCTTCCGATCTGCACTACAAAAAATTAGTACAGTACACAGTACCTGATCAGAAGACCATGGCTGGAAGGGTCATAGCCCTTTAAGATTACACTACTAGTTCTGCTTTGTGGAACAAAATAGATCTCTTCAGCTCTCAATCTTAGTCAGAGGTTCTTCTTTCTGTAGTAGGTAGCCATAAATACACAGCCTCGAAACCTCAAAATGCTGAAGTGACCATGAACACTAAGTTCTGTATGGGGCATGAAGAAAAGCCACTCACCATAGATTTAGAGAGTATTATAGAAATAGGTCCTGAATATTGTGACTGAGGATGGGGTACTTGCTGTGAAATGTTATCTTTTGGACATGACACAGCCATAGTTAACTCACAAGAGTCATGACCACCTGCAGCTTCAGGTAAACATCTTCAGGACTAACCTTGAGCATATCTATCTGTACTGAACCAAACAACTAGAAGAGGAAGTCTGCAGGTGGAGGAAAAAGCCCACTATGCTTTTGTATCTGTGTTGATGGTAACACGACCCTTCTGCAATGTATTTGGATAGAAAATCAAAAGGAATCTAGAAATTGACCATTGGTATTATTTACCAGTTCCCCCTTTCATTACCTGACTGCCTCCCAGGGAAGACAGTGCAAAACCTAGTCCCTCAAATTAATGAGTTTATTGAAGTTAATAACAGGAGTACAGGTAAGCAATTACTTACAGTAATATGAATGACTCAAATGCAACAGCATCACCAAGGCTCATATTAAAATGGGTGATTCATGAAAATCAGAAGCCTGAGTATCTCTGCATGACTCACTGCTTCAGCTGTCCTGCTCAGCACCTATATAACCTTGGAAGGGGAAGGGCCTTATTAATCTTATCAGTTTCAGTTTTCCCAGCCATGGTTTAATGCCTGAGACTTAGGAACCTCCTTCTTTTTTTATAGAACTTTCTGAGCCAAAGGAAGAGCATACAAGTTGGATATCTATTATCAAATAGCCAGTCCTGAAAACATACTTGCTAGCTATACAGAATGACTGGTTTACAGTTAGCAATACATAACTGCATGCATATACACATGTGCCGTGCCAGCGTGGGCTGGAACCAAGAGTCTCAGTGGAGGGTGTCCAGGTTGAATGAATACACAGAGCATGAGGTTGAGGTGGAACAGCTTCCTTCATTGTCTGCTGGACTGGTTTTATACCATGGCACCAAATGAGGAGGGGGCTGCGAAGGGATTGTAACCTGACCCTGACAGAGATCAAGGAATGGTCACCATGCACTCAAAATTCCTTCCTTCCCCACCCCAGGAGCAGAGGGAATTTATTATGTTTTCCTTGCAGATCAGCACCTCAATGGGGGCAGGGATATCAACTCGGGGCTGCAGTTCCCACAATTCCCCCTACTTTATTTTATAATGAGGGATCCTGTCTTAGGTCCTGTGGGAGAAGTACCTTCCCTTACCAGTCATAGGGCCCCCATGCCCTGTCTTAGGTGGGGAGTCTCCCCACAGGTTGCCCGTCCTTGGAGACCCTCATATTTTCAGCATCTGCAGCCACACCTCATGACTTCTGGGAGAGTCATGCACCAGACTGAGTAACACCTGATGGTGGACAAGCTCAGTCAGGGTGAAGATGTTTAAGACTCATTTTAAGAGGAGCAGGCCTACTGCCACCCCTACTAGTTCCAAGATCCCCAGGGATAAGGCACCTCCCCATCGCTGTGCCCAACCCCCAATCTGGGCCATGGTATTCCACCATCCCTCAGCAGATACAGGTTTAACACGAGTTTCATTAATTGCAATAATTTGATGTACCAAAGAGTGGGTAAAGTTTACAAAGGAATCATTCCAAGGTCCCCTAAGGTAAGCATTAAGGCATTGCACCTCAAAGGACATATTTTTTACTTCCATAAGGGTCACACAGGCAGAATGATAAAAATGAGAACAAGAGGCTTGTTGTACCATCCACAACACATGAATCTGTTCTTGTAATAAGGCCGTTTGCTGATATAAATTTAACATGCCCAATTGAATATGTGAGTTAATGGTATTTTGGGTTTCTAAGGCCTGGGTAACATAGGCAGCAAGAGTGTTAACAGTCTCTGCAGTAGCTGCACTCTGGGACACGGTGATTCTTGCAATGGTGGTGGCTGTGGCTGATATGGCGATAGCTGTGATGACTGTAGTGGTGATCCCAAAGTCTCTCCTTTCTCTTTACAAGATAAGCTCTCGTCCATCTTGTGGGTCTTCTACCACCAGGGGAACCAGGGCAGGAATTCTCACCATCAGCATGGACTCATCTGTCAGGGACCAGCAGTTGCTCAAAAAGCAGGAGCTGGAAGAACAATTAAGGACACCATCCTCCCCAACCGACCCATTAAAGGAGACAAACATAAAGGGAAGTAGAACACAAGCTAGGCTGACAATAGAGAAATTCATTCCCACTGCATAATTAATCTGGAGGGAGGTTTCAAAGATGTCCAATTTGTGTTCTATCAGGCTGCAGCACTGAAGGCCAAGCCCCTTTGAAGGGCTAAAGGTCTAATATTTGTACATGCATGAGGGCCGCAGAGAAACATGCCTGTGAACATAGGTGAAACTCCTGCCATATTTGGATTTCTATGGGAAAAATCAAAGGCCCCTCCCAAGGAGTTTTTAAAGGTAGGTCGGTGACCAAACCACCATAAATATTTATCTCCCTCCAATTTCCATGGTTCCTTAGGAGCACAATTTCCCCAAGGCAATGGTAAGTATAATTTGAAGGATTGTGGTGTCTTCCAACATAAGGGAGCTGGTCTCGGAGGGGTAGGGAATCCAGAAACATTTCTTTTAAAATTTATTGGGTAAAAGATATCTCTCAATCCAAAACAGGGATGCCCAGAATATTTAGAAGAAAAGTCTCCCAGAGAATAATTACTAAGGACCACACATGGCCCAGAAAGGGAGACACTAGGCATCACTGAAATATTGTTAATCCTCCGGAAGCAGAGGGCATGGGATATATCAAATGTTAAATTATCCAGTGAGGATCTTTCTAATGCTGTATTTGCTGCAGGAACTCCCAAGGTATAATTGGTGGAGTAAAAGGATGGAAAAACAGAGCTTATTTTACTTACCGGCATCAGTATGGGTGGATTCCTCACCAGTGCCCAGCTCAGGCCTCCCTCGATGTTCTTCACTTGAACCCATATTATCAGGGCCAGTAGGGCCCGACTCCACTGGCCGAACATTTCACTCCAGCACTCAGATGGGTTTTTTTTGGTTCCTGGAGGGAAGACACAAATGGCTCCCCTCACCCTAGCCAACATAGGTGTAGGTGATTGCCATTGTCCCATGATACTATCTTTCCATATAACCCAGCCCAGAGATTGGGAGGGTTCTGCCAATGTCTTTCCATTGCTGTTAGACCTTGTTTATCTACTGTTAGAAAATTTAAAATGTATAAAATTGTAGATAATTGGGTATTTGGGGAGGTGATATACTCCCCCTTCTTTATTTTACAAAAAAAGCTGTTTAAGGGTAGCATGTGTGTGCTCCGTTATAGCCTGTTCAGTGGGATTATGTGGAATTCCAAAGGTATGTATAATTTGTTGTTCTTGGCAAAATTTTGCAAACTGTTGGCTGGTATAAGCTGGTCCGTTGTCTGTTTTGAGAAAGTCTGGGATGCCCATATAGGCAAAAGCCTGTAGGCAATGGGCAATAATGTCCTTAATCTTTTTCCCTGAATGTAGGGAGGCATAAATTACCTTGGAATAAGTATCTACAGAGACATGTACAAATTTAAGTCTGCCAGCTTGGGACAAATGGGTAACATCCATCTGCCAAAGGTGGTTAGGATGGAGGCCTGGAGGATTAACACCTTCGTTGTGGGCATTATGAAATGGAGCACAAGCTGGACATTGGGACGTGATTTGAATAGCCATGGCTAGAGAACACCCAGAGTGAAACTTTAGAGAAGAGGCATTTAAATGATACTTTTCATGAAGATGACAGGCTCGTTGTTCCTCAGAAAGGAACAACGGGCAGGTGAGGGAATCAGCAAGCTTATTTCCCTCTGCCAAGGGCCCTGGCAGATCAGTATGGGCCCGAATGTGGCCAACAAAGGCAGGAAACACTCTTTGGCATATAAGACTTTGTAGCTGAACCAAAAGGTGGAAAACCTGAGAGGTAGATAATATGTATGGTGAGGTTTCCAATGGCCCGACAATCCTTGCCACATATATACTATCAGTATACAAGTTGAAGGGTTGATCCTTGAAAAGAGAAAAGGCCATAAGGCAGGACATGAGTTCTGCAGCTTGGGCAGAAATTGGACCTAGGGGCTGCTTTTCTTTAATTGGATCAGAGACTACCATTACATAGCCCTTGGAAGAACCGTCAGTGAACACCGACCACACTCCTTTAAGGGGGGAGGTTTTAATAATTTTTGGAAAAATAACAGGATGATTCTTAAAAAATGAAATTAAATGGGAATTAGGATAATGGTTATCAAAAATGGCTCCAGTGGTGGTGATGAACAAGTGGTGGTCCATCCATCTTGAACCCTCTGTAGCCTTGTTATTTCCTCTTTTTGATAAGGGATTAGAAATTTATTTGGGATCCTGCCAAAAACTTGTAAACTAAAATCATATGCCTTCCATAGGAGCTGTAGCACCATTTCATAATAAGGAGTCTCCACCTTCTTAGGGGAAACGGATAAATGCAGCCAATAAATGTGTCCCCCTTGCAAAAAAAAAACTCCAGTAGGTGAAAATTGTGAAGAAAAGACCATGAAATAAAAAGGCCACGGAGATATGCTCACTCAAGAGCATTAAGCAAGGCATATAGGACTTCTTTTGCCGCTGGAGTCATGATCCTGGGGGAGGCAGGGGAAGGGTCCCCAGGCAGCATGTCATAAAGGGGCTTAAGAGCTCCTGTAGGAATGGAAAGGGAGGAATGGATCCACTCAACATCTCCCAATAATCTCTGCCAGTCATGGAGGGTCTGTAAATGGGAGCAATCCAGCTGCAGTCTCTGAGGCTGAAGCCCAATGAATTGGATTTGAAAGCCCAGATAGGAATGGGGGTGCCTGCATCTGCACCTTCTCTGGGGCCAAAATGAACCCATGTCCCTCCAGAAAGGTCTGTGACTCTGCAAACATTAATAAACTTTCCTCTTTTATTGGTGCTGCCAGAAATATATCATCCAAATAAAGGACAACATGGAAGGAGGAAAACTTATGCCTAAGTGGATCCAAACAAGCTGCAACATACATTTGACAAATTGGAAGACTGGCAGCCCTGCCCTGGATTGTTAGGGTCAGGAATTTTTATCACAGGGGCAATCACTGGGCAGCACTTAACGCCTCCATGGGGAGCCTCCTCCTAGTGGAGCCTCCTCCTAGCCCAACCAAATGGGAGGGACTGGAGAGGTCCTGAATTGCTCAGAAAGAGGATAGGGAGGGGGCTTGTCCTGCTCCCCAGAGGTCTCCTTTGTCTTTTCTTTTAAACGGGCCCTGCATAATTCCTGCTGTAGCACTGCGATTTCTCCCTCCAAAACTTCTTCTTCTGAACCTGTTGATTCCCCCAAGCTCTCTTCAAAATCAGACAAAAAGGGTAGAGGCGTGTTTGCGCAGAAGAATTTTGCTTGGGAACTCCGTCCAAGGATTCACTTCCCTTTCCCCCTGTCTGGAGGTTTTTGCTTTCTTTGAATCTTTCTCTCTTCTACCTTGTCGGGCCTCCCCTCAGCAGGCTGAGAGAGCAGTTTGGCCTCTGCATCAGAGGCATTATCAGAACAAAGGGAAGCCTTAGTCTCACTCTCTTGAATTTCAGATAATACCTCTTTTGTTGCTTCCAAAGCCTGCTTAACCCAGACTTTCCTCTGTAAGCAAAGTATCCCTGATCAGTCTTCAAAGGGAGAATGTGGCCATTGGCAGGACCTCAGGCCCCTCCTTTCTCAACGTTTTCTGAAGATCCCTGTGGACCTGTTCCCATTCAGAAATATTGAGGGCTCCACTGGTGACGAACCAGGGACTCCACGTCTCTATAGTTTTAAAAAAATCTTCTAAAGTCTTAGTTTTTACAGCTGTCCCCTGCTCTTTCAATAATCTCTTTAACTGAAACTTTAACTCCCATTTACCTGGGATATTTTCCATTTCTTAATTAATTTTTTAAATATATATCTCCCCAATCCGTCCCCACTGGTGTACAGGATGACCCAGTCCACTGTACCTCACTTTCTGATCTCGGTTGGGACCTCCAGATGCCACACCAGCGTGGGCTGGAACCAAGAGTCTCAGTGGAGGGTGTCCAGGTTGAATGAATACACAGAGCATGAGGTTGAGGTGGAACAGCTTCCTTAATAGTCTGCTGGGCTGGTTTTATACCATGGCACCAAATGAGGAGGGGGCTGCGAAGGGACTGTAACCTGACCCTGGCAGGGATCAAGGAATGGTCACCATGCACTCAAAATTCCTTCCTTCCCCCGCTCCAGGAGCAGAGGGAATTTATTATGTTTTCCTTGCAGATAAGCACCTCAAATGGGAGCAGGGATATCAACTCGGGGCTGCAGTTCCCACACACATGCATGTAACAATTAATAAAAAGAGATGACATAAATTATACCTGTGACCCTGACAGTTGATGCACATGGTTGTATGCATAGTCCTTCTCCCATTATGAACCCCACTCCACACACCATGCTGACAATGCCTTGCCCCAATGTACTCTCTCCCCAGGCTCGAGCGAGGTTTCGATGACAGTGGTGATAGACCAAATGCTCAGAACCCCAGTCACTGGTGCTGCAGCCAGTGCAGCCTGGATAGCTGAGACTGGTGGGGGGTGCCGGGATTGAGACACAGAGGCTTCTTTTCAGGTGGAAGCACAGCAACCTTTGTTTTGCCCAGCAACCTTTTATACCTCTTCTCCTTCTGTGGAGACCCACTGGCCAGAAAGAACACAAACATCCTTGTCAATAACAGACCACAAGGAAGTTCCCCTGTGGGTCAGGGGGAGTGAGGGCAGCTGGATCACAACAACTCCCCCCATTTTATTTTATAATACCTTGCCTGTCATGGGGAATAGCCATCTAATATTCCCTGTATTAAGTAGCATCCTGCTGCCAAAGTATTGCCCATCTGTGGCTACCCAGACACATAGCCCTAAACCAAGTATCCCCAGGACTGACAGTGCCAAGGAGCCAGACCAGCACTGTAACCATCTAGCATGCACTAACTGGATGGTAAAATTAACAAAAGCAGTATTCCAAACCCTCTCATATGATGGTTGAATTCCATAACAGTAGCAGAAGCACACAATACAGTGCATGAGTAACTCACAACTGTTGAAAAGTCCAAAGATAATCCACTTGCTCCTGAACCAGAGCTCCTTCTTGGTTCAAGGTCAATATGCCCAATTGAATATTTCCAATAAGATCATTTTGAATGTCCAATGCATTGCTGACTCTTTCAGCAAGCTGGTTGACAGTCTCAGCTGTCTGCACAGTCTGTGAGAGAGCAAGTCTGGCAGCAGTAGCTGTGGTGGCAAAGCTCTGCTCCAGCTGCCTTCTAGCCCCAGCCGCACTCACTCTGGATCCAAACTGCTGCATGGAGTGGAGCAGAACTCGGGGAAGCAAGCTCACTGCTCCTGTGCCGGAACCATTGAAGGGGCCCCACTTTATCAATTTTTTAGGGAATTTGGGCATCATCAACCTGTCTGGCTACTTCCTGCTGAGCAGGGGCGCTGCATTCATGGTAGTATTTTACATCAACATTTCAGGAGTTCTCAGTGATTTACACCACATAAATGTGCAATGAATCCACAGATTCTCATCCTCTGTGGAGACAAAAGCTGAACCTCTTTTCCAAAGTATCAAATCCTTAGGCCTGTATTTTAAAGTCAAAATACCTTTTGTAGCAGTTCCCAGAATCAAATGTCTTTCTCCAGTCCAGAACACAAAAGACAACACAATCAACACAATAACATATATCTCTACACATTCTATCTTTTGAGGCCCTCAATTCACGTTCCTGCCTCCTCTTTATTTCTTCCCTACTGGCTAATCTTCCAGAGGGCATCCCTCAGAGCATCTCTGGGGATGAAGACACACATACTCCTTTTAATCAGACTTGGTTTGTTCCCAGTCTGGAACATTTAAACCCCCTCCTGCACAAAATCTTTGGCTGTCTTCCTTGTTACTTCCATGCCTTGTTGCTTTAAGAGTTCCAGTTACTTTTTGAGGCCTTTCAATTCACTCTCCTACCTCTTTATACTTGCTTATCTCTTGGAGGAAGTCCCTCAGAGTTATCTCTGGGGATGAAAAATAAAAACACTTTACCTTCCCCAATATGCTCCTTGGACTGAGGGACCCTGTTCACAAATCCCCACTTTCTAGATCTCAGTGGAACCTCCACCTGCTGCAGCCAGCACAGCCTGTGGTTTCTTGGCCTGTTGTCCATCCCTACCTCACCCAAGGCTACCAGGAGCCCTGGTAGGAAACCAGCCACTCCCAGGGATTAGTTAGAGGAGTAAGTAAGGAATGCTTTGCTCACAGGTCATGTGTGCAGTTGGCAGGCTTGTGCATGTGGTAGCCATCTTTCAATAGCTTGAAAAGCTCTTCCACTGGGATGCCAGGATATGGTGAGCCCCCCAGTGTAAAGATCTCCCAGAGCAGGACTCCAAAGGACCATCTGTATGGGAGTGAGGGCAGAGGCCTGTTACTCCTGGTCAATAACTGTAGCAGTTTTACAACAGGACAGGTTACCAATGGGCAAGGAAGGGTATGTGGATGAGAGGCATGGCAGGGCTATGCTGTTGTCTCAAATGAGAAGACAGAATACAGCCTGAGTGGGCAAGAACCCTAAAGGCTGTGATAGGTGTGACTTGAGTCTTGCTATCCCCATCCTATGTTGGGACACATACACATCACTCTGGTGGGTGTAGACTCCGTCAAACAGGGAAGCTGGTACCATCCACTTCACAGGTAGCCGGCCCTAGGCAGAGGGAGAGTTGTTGGCTGTCAGGTGTCCCCTGGTGGAGCACCGTACCCAAACCACCCTGGAATGGGGCTCACATCTGTGGTCTTCCTGTAGTATTCCAGATTGTGCACATCACGGGCCAGGCCAAAATCTGCAATCTTCATCATATTGTCCTCAGTCACCAACACGTTTCTGGCAGCCAAGTCTCTGTGAATACACCGAAGAGGCATGAAAGGAACCTGTGCTAAACTGACAGCTCCCTAGCCTAAGCAAGCTTGACATCCACTCTTCCATTCAGAAAGACCCTACCTCGCCTGTGCCCTAGCTCTGCTCACCTTCTGAGAAGCCAGGTACCTCGGGCCACCTGATAGGCACAGGACACTAGATCTTTGCAGGTAAGCTGTTTTTCTGGCAGCCTGGAGTCACCATCATATTCCATGCTTAGGGCCCTTTGTGCCTGCAGGAACTCCTAGAGGTTGCCCCTGGCAGCATATTCCATCTGCACATACAATGGTCCTGGAAGCACAGATACCTCGGAGATGTTGTGTGACTCAGGGGTCCCGATCTAACTGTCCACCCACCTGCTGTACTTACCACCCTGTGTGCAGGCCCCCAGCAGGTTGATAATATTCTTGTGCTTGCCAATAACTTTCATCATCTCCATCTCAGACACCATGTCCAACAAGTCCTGGTCATTGGCACCATCTGTGTTGAAAGCGGGAATGTCAGGTGGTGGCCCTGCAGCCCCCACTGCCCTGCGCTACTTCTCTCCCTCCTCACCTTTCAGCATTTACACAGCCACAGTGACAGGCTTGACAGTGTTGTCCATGTTAAAGCCAACAGCCTCTGCCATAAAAACCTGGCCAAAGCAGCCTTCTAGAGAATTACCAAGTGTCAGCCTGTCCGAAGAAGCAGAGGCAGTGAGTATGTGCCCAGGACCGCCAGCCCTCATGGCCCTGTGCCACTGCATTCATAGCTGGCAATGGGCTCTTGCTCATGAAGACAGAGTAACCTGAATTTCACCCTGGACCCCACCTCCAACAGGCCTCTGCCTGGTAGCCATCTAGCCCCCAGCCACAGAACCTCCTCCAAGTATACATAAAACCCCACCAGCACTGACTGAGTTCTAGATATTTCCCACTTTGGGTTGGCTGGCAGCTCAAGCTCAGAAATACTGGCCATTACAGTATGTTCTCTTGAAACTGGGTGGATGATGTGGACCAAGGGTATGTCAGAGTTCATGGAGGTCACCTGCTTGAATCATTGAGGACAGGTTGGTGCCAGACAATGGATGCTGGTATTTGGGAAAGGATTGAAGTGGTGTAACTCCCAGGAGTAGCAAGGTCAAGTCCATGTGAGGCAGTATGTAGAGCCAAGAAGAGGGATGCTAAAACAGTGGTTACTGAAGACTCAAAGTTGTTTTGAGTAACTTGGGATCCATGTGGAGGATAGGAATATGGAAGGGTCAGCTCATCTGACTGCAGAGAAATGAGTACTAAGCAGGCCACAGGTACTGCTGGGAATTTAGGACGTTCAAGGTACAACAGAGAGATCAAAACTTGGTATCTACTTTCAGTTACCTGTTGCTCAGGTGTGAAGCAGAAGCTATTGTCAACACTGGGAGCCCCCAGGTTCTTTCTTGAGACTCTACGCAGGTAGCAGAGTGTCACAGCTGCAGTCAAGACTAAGATGGAGAAGCCCACCCAGAAGCTGATGGTGCCTGCAGATAACCTGCCAGCTGCACTGCTCTCTGCCAGCTCTCTCTCAGCTGCAAAGACATAAAAGTTGGGGCCTCATCCAGCCTTGTGGGACCTCCCATTGCCCTGAGCTCTAGGTACCTGTTGGGGAGCAAAGCTACTGGGATACTCAGAGTTTGGTTACCTATGTCCCCAACTCACATTGGTAGCCCAAAATATCTATGAGTCAGCAGGGACCAGACTCAGGAGAGAAGCCTGGCAGAGCCAGAAGCATCCACACCACCACCAAGGCTCCCAGGAGATGCCAGAGCCTCAAGGCTAGACTGTAGAAATCCAACTAGAGGACTATGGGGGAGGCCTTTGCAAGATCAAGATGAGGAAGGGTGACACTCCCATACCAAGCACAAGGCCAGGGTGATTACCACAGGATGGATTGCAGTAAGTCATAAGTGCACCCCTGCTGTCCCTGTCCCTGGCAGCTTTGTTATGTTCTGAGCCAGCACCATAAGAGGACAAATGGAGCAGCAGCAGCAACAACAAATACCTGGCAGTACCTCCAGCCATGAAGAGTGATGGGAAAATCTGAAATAATTGCCTGCCAGACAGGTGTACTCCCCTGAGTCCTCAAAGGTGATATTGCGCAAAGACAGAACTTCTAGCTCCTTGTTGCTTGTGTTAACGCCTGATGTCTACAAAGAGAGAACAGAAATCAATAGGCAAGCACCAGCACATCCCTTTGGGTACCACAGCACCATCCACACAGAGATGATCAGACAGGCTTCAAGGAAAATGCCACCTCTGCTACCACCTTGACACCTACAGCTCTACCACTGCAATGGATGCCCTCTGCATCCTGAACCAAGGCACAGAGCATAAAACCAGTCCCTCTATTGGTGGATAGTTCCCTGTCCCAAGGTAAGCATTGGGCACTTGGGCAGCATGGTGCCACAAAGAAGCAACATGCAGAGTTAGTACAGAAAAAAGATGGGCAGACAGATGTATGGAGAGAAAACCAGAGGAAATTGGTGTCAGCCAGAGAATGGTGGGAAGTTGATGTTCTGCAGCAGCACAGGGCTCAGCCCCTGGAAGGTTCTGAAAACTTCTAAGCAAGAGAACAGCACAGACCTGAGGGGCTTTGAAGGAGGTAGGAAGTCAGTGCTGGCTGGGAGCTACCAGTATTATCAAGGCATCAGAAGCAGAAGATGAGTCAGAGGTGGGTCAGTTATCACCTACTTGAGGACTGTGAACATACCACCAAAATGCCTTCTCAGCCATGCTTATGAAATTGATGGTTCAACAAATGTTCTTGCCCCATCCCATTCTGACACACTGAAAGATAAAGGTGTGCATCTGCCTTCAGATTGTCACTGATCCAGGACATCTCTAGAAGAAAATGAGGACAAGACAGGGCAAGGGAGATGCCAAAGAATGGGTTGGGGAAGGAAGCACTGGAAAGCTGCCTGAAGTGAGGCACATAAAGGCAGTGGTGGGTGTGGTTTCAAAGACTGGCCTCCTTCATGTCCACTCTCCCTACACACACACACACACACACACATACACACACACACATATACACATGGAGAGGGAGAGAAACACACACACACACAGAGAGAGAGAGAGGAGAGAGAGAGAGAGAGAGAGAGAGAGAGAAAGGGAACCCACACTCTTCAAATTTTCATCCCAAGGGTCATATCACATCAGCCTGTGCTCACGAAACCACACACCCACAGTGGGAGGTACACTGGACATGGCCCTAGTGGTCTCTCCCAACAGCCAGGATACCAACTCCTGCCAACACCTGTTCCTCTCTCCCATCAGACCTCCAAGTCTCTCTTTCCTGTGCTGCAAAGCCCAAACTCTCTCTCTCTCTCTCTCTCTCTCTCTCTCTCTCTCTCTCTCTCACGTGGCCCCCACCTGAGGCTATGAAGCAAAGCTCCAGGCAGAGGGAGGCAGGAAGAGTTCGTCAAGGCAGGGTGGAGCTAGTGCTACAGTGCAGGCAGCGGGAGAGTGGACAGCCAGTCCTCTGATGTCAGAGGGCACTAGTACAGCAGACATCCTCCTGTCCTGAGCACCAAAACTATCACCCAAGAGAAGCCTTCTGTAGACCCAAGTCTCAGAGCAAACAGGGAAACAAGTCCTACGGGAGGGCACAAGTAACACAGAGCCTGCCTGCAGCTCAGAACAGGTGATAAGTTCTGAGACTCAGGTGCCCCTTCCCAGAAACTCCAACATGTGGGTCCCAGTCCCAAGGTATTCCTCAGCCAAAGAGGGACTTAAGGACCAGGGCAAGGCACTTCCAGCTAACCCATCCACCCAACCAGCTGCCAACAACAGAGCCCACCTTGAGTACAGTGACATAGGGCTTGCCATCCGGGCCTGTCTTACTGCCATTCACCTCAACATGCTTCAGCCACTGGATGTGTGGTTGGGCATCACTGTACACCTTGCAGTGGAACTCTACATCACTTCCTAGGGTGGCTGTCTGGTTTTCTGGCAGCTCAGCCTGCAAAATGGGCCGATGTGGGAAGTGCTCTGTAAGACACAGACAGGTCAGGTGCAGTGGGTCCAATCCCCTGAGGCTGACCTGCTTTAGTCACCCAGTCTGGCTCTTACCCAGTACATCCAGTGTGTAAGTCTGCTGGATGCTCCCAAACTTGTTCTTAACCATGCAGGTATAGTAGCCACTCTCCATGACCAGGCTCC
This sequence comes from Chionomys nivalis, assembly GCF_950005125.1. Classification (NCBI taxonomy): domain Eukaryota; kingdom Metazoa; phylum Chordata; class Mammalia; order Rodentia; family Cricetidae; genus Chionomys; species Chionomys nivalis. The sequence goes on along the minus strand of NW_026646926.1, from coordinate 763,608 downwards.
AGTGCTGGTGCCTAAGCTGCAGGTAAACTTAGTAGGTGAGTGACTGTGGATGCCCAAAAATGTGAGCCTGTTTTCATCCTGACAGATAGTTAGGCTATGCAAACATACTTCTGCTCTTTCTTTTGTAATATAAGGTTACTTAGGAAGTGACTGCTTTCAGGATACTTGGTCTAGAGTGGCTTCGCTACTTAAACAACAAAATGCTAATGACTTGACACCTCAAAGTGTTAAAGTAATTAACTGTTTTACATGTAGTTTGTATCAAGTTAAAAAAGTCTTTTGTTGCCGCCTTCTCCTTTTGTATTTGAATATAAACATATAAGGAAAACTAAACAGGGAAAATTTCAGTATTCACTGGAATGCCCTCCTGGTACTTTTCTATGGTTTCAGTTTTATTACTTTTTACTTTACTTCTATTTCTAAAATCTCATGCCCCTACCCAGGCAAGAGGTATTTTTGTCAAGGCTGATCAATGACAAATGATATGGGCTATACCCTCTGTATTCAGGCTCGACCTATCTGTGCCCCTTTTGCAGACTTACCTTGATGCCCCCCATGTGATGCTCCCCTCGGAATTCCTTGCCATTCTTCAGCCAGGAGATGGAGGGGGTGGGGTTGCCAGCAGCTGCACAGTGGAAGCGTACAGTGCTGGTGGCTGGCACAGCCAGCAGTTTCATATCCATACGGTCTGGCCGAGTCCAGTAAGGGGCCCCTGATGGCAGAAGTGCTCATAACAGCATGATCAGTACACCCTTGCGAAGCTACCCTACCAGCACCCCCTCAAGCCTCATCCCTCATCTGTATTGAGACTCCTTTGTTTTGTCTGAACACTGCATCCACAGCTACCCCACTCTCAGTCTTGGGCTATTCTCTTCTCTCCCTCTGAGTCAGACTCACAGGTGTAGGGACCCAGGAAGTAGAACCCAGTAGGATGTAGATCCTGGGAGGCAACTAGGCCAGGTCATTCCACCAGTACACCAAACCTGAGTCAGCCTGTATAGTGCCCAGTGAAGGCAGGTACCCTTCAGGTCATGCTTCCCCTCCACTGAGTTCCCTCCTTCCTCTTGGCTGGGTGGAGGATGCTGTTGTGGAATATCAATTGAAGATGAGTTACATTTTTATATGTTGTGGAACAATTGTTTCATGATGCAAAGATGTGTTTCACTCTTTTATGTTGTATTTGCTTAACTTGGTGAAGCTGTGTTCCTCTGTCTGGTCTAATAAAGAGCTAAATGACCAATAGTAGGGCAAGAGAGGGAAACAGGCAGGGCTCGCAGGCAGAGAGGATAAAGAGAAGGAGAAAGTTTAAGAAGGAACAAGAAAAGAAAGAGGAGGATGCAAAGGTCCAGTCACCCAGCTACACAGCCACAGAGTAAGAAGTAAAGAAAGGAATATAGAATAGAGAAAGATAAAACCCCAGAAGCAAAGTGTAGATGGGATAATTTAAGTTAAGAAAAGTTGGCTAGAAATAAGCCAAGTCAAGGTCATACAATCATAACTAAAGAGTGTCCATGTGTTTATTTGGAGCTGGGCGGTGGGCTCTCAAAGAGTAGAGCAAAAGCAACCAGCAACAGGATGCCATATTGTTTGGACTCATGAGGAAGCTGAGGGAGGCAACAAATTTCCAAAACAGAGAACAAAGGCAGGGGCAGGGTCTTCCACAGTGACTCAATCAGAGAACCCTATGCAACTCTGGGAGGAGGAACTGTCATATGAAGTAGGAGAAAAGTGTGTAGACACTGGTGAGGTGTCCCTCCAGGCTCCAAATTTGGCCAGTAGGCTTGAGAGAAGAGTGCCACAATGGGAGACTACAGCGACTTAATGGTGCCTAATGCCAGGTAAGGTCAAGAAGATGACCCTTCAGGCACCTTACCTAAGTGTTTATGGTGCAAAAACACTAAATACAACCTGAGAAGGCCAGGATGACAGAAGAAAACAGGAAATTACAAACACATTGGTAATTGTTGGGGCAGAAGCTAGAGACCAACTGGGTTAGAAATTCTGCTCTGAACATCCTGATAGCCAAAGTTGAAAGGGAAAATAAGAAACTGACCCACTTCTCAGGACTACTACCTTTTTATGGCTTCAGTCCTAGAATCTAAGTCCATTTCTATGAGGGTTGTGAAACCTCAAACAAGTCCCTATACCTTCTCTCTTCTCCCGCACACTCATAAGACACATTACCCTGTTTTCCCATTAAGTTGTCACTCTGATTCTTCTCAGTCCCTTGTCCACTGTACCCCAGAAGGTTCTAGGTGGTCTGAGGACTCAGTTAACAGCAGCCTAGTCTCAGAGTCATAACCACTCCACATACAATGTCTGGACCCATGATGTTGTCTCTCTCTCTCTCTCTGCCCAGACCCTGAATTTCCTGTAAACAACTTGTTATGCTTGCAGCTGCTCTGTCTGAGCAAAACAACTTGTTTTTCCTGTGTTTGTAGCTGCTCTGAGAATGAGACCTTCAGGAGTTCCTGATGGCAGGAGAGTAGTTTTTGGTGGGTTTGCCTGGGGCATGGCTACCAGTTAATGATCCATATATAAGTGGCTCTGGTACACAGTAAAGGGGAATTCTTGTTTCAAGGATGACCCATGTCTTCATCTGTGTGTCTTTGTGTATTTAAACCTCCAGGCCCTTGCCTGGCTCGTGGATGGTCCTTTAGTGCAGGCTCCACAATACAGGTGCAGTGTAATAGTACACGTAGTACTACGGATGGTCTCTCTCTCTCTCTCTCTCTCTCTCTCTCTCTCTCTCTCCATGGTTCTAGCCCATACCATGGGCACTGCCATGTGCACTTATATACTCACACCAAATCTGTGGTGCCCCCTTTACAATGTATGCCTCAGCATGGCACTGCTCCCCTCCTGCTGGTCTGCAGCAACAGCCACTAGTTCTGTGAATCTGCTGTGGAACAATGGTTTCTACCCTGTCACTTGTATTTTAATAAAATGCTGGTTGGTGAGTAGCCAGGCAGGAAAGTATAGGCAGGACAACTGGACAGAAGTAGAGGTGGGTCAATGAGAACAGAATTCTGGGAAGAGGAAAGCTCTTTCTGCCATCCTGGCCCTGACACAGAAGAAGCAAGATGTGAATGCCTCTCTGTAAAAGGTACTGAGCAATGTGACTAATGCAGATAAGAATAATGGGCTAATATAAGTTATGAGTTAATAAGCAGCCTGAGCTAATGGGCCAATCAGTTTATAACTAATGTAGACCTCTGTTTGATTTCTTTGGGACTTAATGATTATGGGAACCAGGCAGGAAAGAAACCCAGACAGCATGAATCCCTGGATCTATGTACTCGTCAGTGACAACCTGAGCACCTTGCTTGGTTTACTCACGTTCCTTCCCACCAGAACTTATCAAAATCCCTGCCAAGCAGCCCTGCCTCCTCACTGCCCCTGGAGCACTGTCTACCTGTAGAAGTGCCCCTTAACAACAGGACTACAGGAAGGAAGCAGCCTGATCCTGACCAGCTCAGTATGCCTAGGCTCTGATCTTACCTGTGTCTTCAACCACATTCTCTCCATCTTCTTCATCTCCTGAGGATGGAGCATCCGCAATAGTTATAAGCAAGCAGTGGTCCTGTGACGCTCCTACATCTGCAGACCTGCTGCTCCCTATTTTCAGAATACACTGCTCTCCATCTTTAGGGACCACTGCTCCCTGCCTTTGCAAGGCCATTCATTCAAATAGCACAGAATTGGAGGTATCCCCTCTGATGTGGGGAATTAAGCCAGCAACACTCTTGAGTGAGGGATACTGGAGCCATGCTGCCTAGGACTGCCCTGACCTCCCTAGCAATGCAGCTGCTCAACACAGTTGTCAGCCCCAGCCACCAAGAACTTACCTGTCACATGCACAGTGAAGCGGCACAGGACATCCTGAGTGAGCTGCTGCTGGCACATGTAGAACCCGGCATTGTCATGGGAGACGTTCTGATGGAGGAATTACTTTCATTTAATAAAGAAACTGCCTTGGCCCATTTATAGGCCAGCCCTTAGGTGGGTGGAGTAAACAGAACAGAACGCTGGGAGAAAGAAGCCGAGTCAGGAGTCGCCATGATTCTCTCACTCCAGACAGACGCAGGTTAAGATCTTTCCCGGTAAGCCAGCTCGTGGTACTACACAGAATATTAGAAATGGGTTAGATCAATATGTAAGAGCTAGCCAATAAGAGGCTGGAACTAATGGGCCAGGCAGTGATTAAAAGAATACAGTTTCCGTGTAATTATTTCGGGGCATAAGCTAGCCATGCGGGCGGCCGGGTGTCGGGGACGCAGCCCTGCCGCTATTATTACAATAGAATGTTCAGCACTTGTAACCTCTGGGGCCCCACCAGGATGTGGTGGGAAGCTATCAGCTCTGTGTCATCCTTAGACCAGACAGTGCAGCCTGTGCTGGCACCTCCAGGCACAGAGCAGAACAGCTCCATGGTGTCCCCGCAGCCAAAGACCACTTGCTCTTGCTGGCTAGGCTCAGGGCCTGGGGCCTCTGTGGATGAAATGGAAAGTTGTGAAACAGATTCTTCAAAGTAGCATGCTGAAGGCCCATACTTTGCTTTGCAAACTAGCAAAGCTGTGGCAGGCAAGTGAGGGCCATGCTCCTGGGGCTTGGGGTTCTGCCAGACAATGTTCAAACCAGGAGTGGGCAGACTATTTCAGTAAGAGCCCAGGGGTGTGAGTGCCTCAACTCTGTCAGTGGTGTGTGTTAAGGTTTCTGTCTCTGTCCTGGAAGAGGAAGCTGTCTTCCAAGGATGATATGGAAGAGACACAGCTGCTTAGGAGAAGCCTAGATTGGATTCACACATTCCAGGGTAGGAGTGTGATGATTAGAATTATTAAGCAAAGAGAAACAGAGATGAGAGAGAAATAAAAGATAAACCACAGAAGAGCATCAGGAGGGAAATTTCGTGAATACTGAACCACTCCTTTATTTTCCATATGTCTTTTCACACCCCACTCCAAAGAGGTAAAGGGGGAGGCAACAGACTTCATCAACATGATGAAACAAATAAACAGAGCACCTCTGATCTTTGTTCAAGATGAAGCTGATACACCTCTGTAGTTAAAATACCAATTAGTCACTCTAGGTCAGGACCTCTTGTTTTGTAGTCACTTGTTGTCAACAACTTTGAAAAAGCAAAACAAGCTCAAACTCTCTGACCTCTAATCAAGGTGGAATGGACTCACATCTGTGTGCCCTGACACACAGCAGCACTCCTGGTAGCTGAAAGATCTGAAAATGTCAAGAAGGGTGGGGGCAGCTCTATGGTACAGCACCTGCCTGGAATGTCTGAAGCTTTAAACTCCTATACCTGGGGTCCCCATTTCACAAATGAGGACCATGCTTTGGCTAGGGGATGTCAGAGGGGCCATGTGAGCCAACCAGAGCTAGAATCACAGTCAAGTGGAGATAGTCACCCATCCTGAGAGGTAAGAAACTGGAGTTCTAGGGTGGTTAGACACAGGTAGCCATATATCTCTCCCCTACCCAGATGGTGCCCAGCTCATGAGGAGACCCAAAGACCTCACACCTAGGGACACACCACCCAGATTTCCCTGCTAGGACCTAACAATGACCATCAGAGGCACAGATGGGCTCGGGGGCCAGGACAGGAGCAGGTAGTCCTGCTGGTTAGACCTCCTTCCTTAGATTCAGATGGACTGGTTAACATGTCACTTGCCATTCTGCAGATGCATAGCCTACATTCAATGCCCAAATGTCCATTCAACCTAAACCAATACCAGTGCTGCCCATTCCAGAGTCATCCCACCAAGATTCCAACAGCCCGAGAGACTGTCCTCAAAAGTATCCATGAAGCTTGTGTCCCATGGAGCCAGGAAGATTTTGTTTGTCCCTTAGTGGGCCTCACAGTAAGGGATCTTCTATCCTGACCTACAGTTCTCCTGCTGCCATGTTCTATGGAGGCAATACAATGCTGGAAGCTTCCTGCGGCACCAAAGAAGACCAAGAACTGTCTAGTCAGTGGCCTCAGGGCAACCATGACCCAAAAGCAACAGTTGTGATTTAGTCTGAGCAAGATAAAAGGTCAAGCTATTCACACAAGTCCTCTCATCAGGAGAGTGACTGGGGAAAGACACAACATTCCACAGGATGGAGAGGCAAATGCCTGGTTGTATGAGGTGGGGAAGGGAAATGGCCCTGAATCAGCTGAGCTGACATTTGATCTATCCACCCATACTGTCCACTAGGAGCCAGCACAACCCAGATACCTGGACTTTGGGGGCCTCAGGCAACAGCAAATCCAACCCTGTGATCCCATTCCAGTGTCACAGGGCCTATAGGAGCCTGTGTTGTGAGTTACGCAGGTAATAAGGGAAACACAGTGTGGGATGTGGTTTGAGACAACACAGTATATGGTATATGCTGAGGAGGTAGTATCAGATCATGGTCTAATGGAGCCCTCACACCCCCATCAGCCTTGAGACCTTCAAAAACACAGATATTTTAGATTACAATTCATAACACTAGCAAAATAACAGTTAAGAAGTAGCAATAAAAATAATTTAATGGTTAGGGGTTACCATAACATGAGGAACTGTGTTAATGGAAAATTAATTAGGGAACTTGAAAACCACTGGAGGCTACTCTCTACCCCTACTGAGAACCCAGAACCCAGATTGCCCTGCCTACCAGGAGTGGCCAGTGTGGTTGGGGCCTAGCCCTGCTCCAGAACCCTTAGGTCCAGCCAGCTCCTGCTTGGTGATTTATGTTCCCAGAGAGAGTCAGCCATGTCTTTGTATTTTCATTGCCAGGCCCATCTAGTTAAGGAATAGGATGCAGTTTATTGGCCTGTAAACTCCCTGGGTGGGGCAGGGCTGGTGCATTTCCACCAATCCACCTTCATTGCCTGGAGCACAGAGAGGGTCTGTGCTTTCCTCTGGACCTGAGATCACTGACACCAGACACAGGGAACAATATCTTCTAAAATTGATATGGTCCCCTGTCACTGGCCATTTGGCTGCTGGGGAAGCACTAATATGCAAGCCGAGGCTCAAAGAGGGTGCTGATTTCCTGACAAATGCTGTCATAGCAGCTGAATGGCACACACACTACCTTCCAGTCCACTTCCATTCACCAAAAAAAGTTCCAGGCCAGGCAGTGGTGGCTCATGCCTTTAATCCCCGAACTTGGGAGGCAGAGGCAGGTAAATTTTTGTGAGTTCAAGCCAAACTTGATCTAAAAGAGCTAGCTTCAAGATAGGCTCCATAGCTAGAGAAAAACCCTGTCTCGGAAAAAAAAAAAGGAAAAAGAAAAAGTTCCAGGAGCCCCCAGCTGCTGAGTTAGAAAGGTACTTGAGTTACTCGCCCCCACTTGCCCCTTCCTGGGAGCCTGAGCTGAGCTGCCATCAACTGGGTAGAGGAGAAAGAGGCCGAGCTGTGCCACCAGGGTACAAAAGTCAAGGTTCAAAGGAGTGACTGTTGGGACATCTGCTCCAGTGGGGAAACAGCTCACCATGTACTGTGTGGCACCATCAGGCCAGTGGCCTGCATTGCCACACCATGCCCAGGCACAGTGGGCAGGGGGCAGAGGTTAGGAAGAGCCCGTACACATATTTCCCTCGGGGAGGTAAAGCCTCAGACTCTGGCTTTGTTTGATGGAATGCAGTGTCCCATCAGACTTTGCTGGCCAGCCAGTCTGTGCAGCTGAGCTGCGATCCTGGGACAAGTGCCCCTCACCTCCCAGAGTGTGGTCTACAGAGGTATGCCTCTGAAAGACCACCCTCAAGACACCTACAGGCAAAGAGAGGAGTGGAAGACCTGAAGCTGTCACCATATCATGTGAGACACTGGGTGACAAAAGCTGAGCTTTGGCGGAGTCCTCTGCCTACCCCCAAACTCCAGCCTTCATTTTGGCTTAAGATGAGCAAGAACTGTCCTGGTGACCTTGGAAACCAACAACAGGCAGTTTTTGTCAACAATGGGAATCATGGAAACCCAGCAAGTGGCACTCTGACTGCTTAGGCTGAGGAGCCTGAGGTTCCCTGTCACAGTGATCCATTCTATGGGGTGCCTTACACTTGGTAGTGATCCTGAGACTCCAGATGCCTCATACACTGACACACAGCAATCTGTAGATTTGAGAGAAGAACCGAACTCACTGCTCCCCATGGTGCTACTCAACCTGACATCCCCTACTCACTCAGGGGCTATCTGCCATTCCCAAAGCTTCTGATGGCCACATCATCACCCCACATGTATCCCACCCTGCAGCCAGGCACACCGAGTCAGTCCATACCTGGCAGTTTCCTCACAAGTCTCTGCTCTGTGCTAGGAGGTTGGGAGGCAGCTCTGGTCCCAACCACTATGCATAGCACTAGCAAGCAAGCCAGGACTCCCATGGCTGGAGATGGCAGTGGCATCCTCATGCACAAGGCATGAGGGTGTTACATCCCCAACGCTTAACTTCTGGTCCAGTGTGGGTAGATTCACTCTGGAGAGTCTGTGGGAGGAGACCAGCAAGTTTTTCTGAGCAGGTGTTGTGGGAGAGGTCTAGGGGGTGGGGGCAGGGGATGGGGAAGACAGGAGGGCCTCAAGTACCTGATAAAGCAAACCAGACCATTCTACCTTCTGTGGTCCCTCTCTTTTCTTTCCCTCCACTGAGACAGAGCTCTCCAATATATTTTCTCTAAGTTTTATTTTTTCTTTTGACTACAACTGGTAAAATTAAGGTAAATTTAATTATGATGTTCTGGATCCATTTACTCTTAAACCCTCTCAGCAGTTTTCTAGGATGTTTGTTAAGCAGGCTTTGGGAGACTTCTAACTAAATGTTTCATTGTATTCTTTTTGAAAAGGGTTTCCCCCTCCCGACCCACAGGGACTGGCCTTCCTGAGAAATAAACAGGTTGTTACTCTTCAGACTCCTGCAGAACAAGCAATCAAGGCCCCAGGGCCATCATCCCTTGCCACAGCAGAATCATGCCCTCCAGGGTCTCTCTGCAGTCCACTGGTTCTCCAGGTATCACCTATGGCAGTCTTGCTCTGTCACTCTCGGACAGTTGGCCCTTGCACCCATCATCCATGTGTGACCCTCAGTGAGACCAGCAGACAAAACTTCCTTTAAGTTAAAAGATTGAAAAACAATACAAGTTTATTTATAGTAACATTGCCACAAGAGCCTTCTTTGACTATCTGAGAGCTACTACAAAAGGGGAAGGCTTGATAGAGTTTTTAAAGGCACAAACCTCAATTTTCTCAACTCCTGGGGTATTTTTGCTATGTGAGAAATTATCCTGTTCTTGTTTTTTAGAGCACGCAAGGATAAGTGAGATTACAGAAGCAGAATGAGCATCTGAATAATATTTTAAAATAACAATTATACAGTACGGAACAATTGTGAGAAACGATCCAGGTGGCTCTGGGATCAGTCTTCCCTTTAGATTGCTATTGAGACTCAAATGCTGAGGGCCATGACTTAGGGTTGTAGTCCAGACATCCTGTGGTTAATAATCCTTAGGCTGAGAATAAAGCCTTGCTGACTCCAATGTTTTTCTTTTTTCACATAACTTAGTTTGACACTCAGTTCGAAATGGAGCTAGTTTTTAACCACTACATAAGTAAACAGACCCAGTTTCTGATTTTAGAGTAGCCAGCTTGGGGGTCAGGCAGGTGGGCTCAGCATTTGCACACAGAAGGCTGTAGACAGCCTTCAACACAGGCTGCTGATTTCTTACCCCTCAAACAAAGGGCTGTTAAAACTAGGTCCTGTGTGGCCAGGAGAATATGAAGTCGGCAGTTGTGATAGCTCCTAACAGAACCCTCACTAGTCAGTAGTACTGATGTCTCTAGTTCAAATTCTCAATTTATTCATGTTTGATGACATAGGCAAATGGAGACTTAAGTGAACAGTATCTTTAGAAATTGGGCCTTACTGTCAGGTTGTAAAGGTTTAACAACAGCATACATAATAACATACGATATTTGGGTGGTGTACTATGTGAGTCCTTTAGGAACAACTCAATAAGATGTAGCATATTCCTAGTCCTGGAAATTTGATTTTATAGCATATGATATCTAACTGGAGTACTGTCTTCGCCATCACATAGTAACCATCTTTAAATATTTTATATATGTGCATATTTCAGGAAACTTCTAGAGTTCCAGGTATCAATAGAGCTTTTCAACCTCCCTGTTTTAGCCAATATTCTATTGCCATATAAAGACATCATAACCATAACAACTCTTATAAAAGAAAGCATTTAATGGGGCTTGCTTACACTTTCAGAGGCTTAGTCCAATATCAGTATGGTGGGAAGCATGGTGGCATGCAGGCAGACATGGTGCTGGAGGAGCTGAAAGTTCTACATCTAGATCAGCAGCGAGCAGGTCTGGACCCCCAGTGACACGCTTCCTCTAACAAAGCTGTACCTACTCCAATAAGACTATACCTCCTAATACTTTCAAAAATGCCACTTCCTGATGTCAAATATAAAAATATATTAGCCTATGGGGGCCATTCTTATTCAAATGACCACACTTCCCATATACCTTCCTTTACTTTGCCCACCCACCTACCTCCTCCATTGAATCTTCCCTTATCCTGTTGTAACACTTTATTCAATTTTCTCTTTTTTGAAGAGCCCCTACCCTACCAACCCCTTTGTAGAACCTGGCCTCTGTTTATATCCTAAATGAAACACACATTTAAAGATAGCATCCATGTATAAAGTGGGAAAAAACACATTATTTGTCTGTTTTGGTCTTGGTTACCTCACTTAGTAGGATTTTTTCAATTCCATTGTTTACCTGCAAATTTTGTAATTACATTTTGTTTTCACAGCTGAATAATATCCCATTGTATAAATGGATTATATTTCCATTATCCCTTCCTCTCTTGATAGACATCTAAGCTGTTTCCACTTTCTGGAGAGAAAAGCAGTGAACATTGGTGTGCTGATGCAGGTGAGGCCCTTTGTGTGTATGTCCAAGAGTTGTAGAGCTGGATTCAGAGGTATATCTATTTTCAACCCTGAGAAGCCTCCTCACTGATTCAGTAGTGGCTGTACCAGTTTGCACTCCCACCAGCAATGATAAGTGTTCCTCTTTCCCCACATCCTCAGAAGCATGCGCTATCATTTCTTTCTTTCATCTGGGCCATTATGGATGGAATAAGATGAAACCTCCAGGTAGTTACAGTTTTTGTTTCCATGGTGGTTAAGGATGTCAAACCATCTGCTCTATTCACATGCAGGGGACATATTACATACAGTGACACACTCATACATGTGAAATAAAACAACAAATCTTTACAAAAAAAGTTGAAACAAACAAACAAACAAAAAAAAACAGGACTGGGCTGGCAATAAGGCTCTGCAAGTAAAGGCGCTTGTTGCCAGGCCTGACAACCTGAGTTTGGTGCTCAGAATATTCATGATGAAAGGAAAGAACAAACTCCAGCAAGTTGTTCTTTGACCTCCAGGACACACCCCTCCAATAAATAAATAAAAAGTACCAAACTGCACAAATCAATAAAATTCTAACAATGACAAAAACAAATACATAAACCTTTGAAAATTGTGGATCAGATGGTCAAATTTCTCTCCCATACCACCTTAAACTGTTAGTAGACCAGAAATCCCCGCAAATCTATTGTCATTTCTTTCTGGATACTTCCAGTGATTTTTGTTGTTATCGTTTTTTTTTTTAATGATTTATTTACTTATATTTAATGGGCATTTGTGCTTTGCCTGCAGAAATGTTTGGGTGAAGGTGTTGGATTCCCTGAAACTGGAATTACAGGCAGTTTTGAGCAGCCATGTGTGTGCTGGGAATTGAACCTGGGTCCTTGGAAGAGGAGCCAGTGTTCTTATCTGCTGAGCTAAGTTTCCAGCCTTTTGTTATTGTTTGAGACAGGATCTCACTCTGGCCCAGGCTGGCTCCAGAATCCTCCTCTCTCAGCCTGCGAAATGCTGGGATTCTAGGCTTGACCCAATATAAAGAATTTTTTTAAGTAAAAATAAGTTGCTAGCATACAAGTTCAAGACCCAGGAAGGAGAAGGCAGGGTAAGGCACAACCAACTTAACTTCTTAGTCACACAGAAGGGATACCCAAATCTTCTAAAATAGACAAAGAAGAGAAAAATCAATGTGAATGTCTGTACAGAACACGAGACTGAGCAGATAGATGGGTCAGTAAATAAAGGTGCTTGCCACTAAGTCTGATGACCTGAGTTCAGTCCTCAGAACCCCCAAGGCAGAAGGAAAAATTGACTCAAGTTTTCTTCTGACCTCCACACACATGCACTCACACACATACATGCCATAGTGGGAAGTGGCCCATGAATTTAATCCCAGTTCACAGGAGGCAAAGGCAGGTGATACTCTGTGAGGTTAAGTTCCAGGAAAGCCAGGGCTCCATTGAGAAACTCCATTTCAGAAAGGCAAAAGAAAAAGAAAAAAGAAAAATGTGACCTAGAATAGTCCACAACACTAGAAGGATGAACCTGCCTGACTAGTGAAGGAGGCCAAAGATGCCTCTTAGATGGTCTTCATCTAGGTGGTCAGCTGTGTTGGCGCAAATGAATGTAGACAGATTATATAGATATATACAGCTTTAATAAGGAAATAGACTTACAGGACCACAGGTTCCCGTGGAGTGCTAGAAAAGCGGAGCAAAAGAAAAGGGGCTGCTGGGCTCATGCCCGGCAGATTTATCCGTAAACATTAGCCCGAGGCGAACACGCCCCCAATGGGTGAGGCTATGTCCCTACATCTCCCCCTTTTGTCTAAATAAGATAGAACCAAACCAAATACAACTATATACAATAATAACAAATAATAAATATAACAAACAATATTGAGAACAAAACTTTTGCTAAACATTCTATCTTAAGGAGTCTAAATAACATAGAGAGTAACTACAATTATATAATCTTTAACTCCGTCAAAGATCTGAGAAGGGAATAAATATTACTTAACAATCGAGAGATATCCAAAATGTGTAACAATTGACAGAGACAACTGACTACCTGGGCAATCACCCAAAGTCTCGTTTGTAATGTTGAGTCAACCAACTTTGGCTAAGGCCTAACATAACTGGCATACCATTATTAAAGGCAAGGAACTTTCTTAGGACTATCCTACCCTGTCTTGGCAAGATAAGACAATCCTGTTTTATCCACTTAGGGATATTTTGTATCTTACCATTGTCTTTTTTAATGTCTGAATCTCCTGTCCAGAATTATGTTTTAAAGCCTTTATTGAGGATTTTAAAGTATGAAGTTTGTCCATTAGAGATAACGTCTCATCTTTGGACATAATTTTTATAGCATATACCGTGCCTTTTTGTATAGATAATCTTTTTGTCAATCTGTCATAAGCTTTAGACAAAATCCGATTGTTACATTTATCAGTTTTGATTCTCTTAGTTAATGTTTTTGTTTCTACTGAAAGGGACTGAAGCTTACGATCCAAATCAGCTGTTTTTTTTTTATAGTAATAAATTTTTTTTTAATATCAGCCGTTAATATTTTAGTTCCTACTGAAAGGGACTGAAGCTTATGATCCAAATCAGCTGTTTTCTCTTTTATAGTAATTAATTTTTCCTTAACATCAGCCTGTACCTCTTTTAAATTTTTTTTAGTTTGTCGAGTTGTGTTAAACAAAGATCTGTTCTCTGTCTGGAGAACTTTAAACTGATTTTTGAGAAGATTGTTGTCATTCTCAATTGTTTTTAAGCATTTAACCTTGTCTCGTAAAGACTTTATCATATTTTTATTATCAAACCATACAGTACCAAGGAAAACTACGAATCCCAGAAAGATCCATATCTGTGGGCTGACAGACACTTCTTGTAAAATCTCCCACATGGTACAACTGAAAAGGCTGTTAAAGTCTTGAATGGTAATGTTTTTAGACATTTTTCTTATTTATAAAAGAAAATTATGTACCTGTAATGAAGTTTTCCTGTCAGTGGTGGCTAAAGAAATGCACCTGAGTCCACGTGGTCTAAGCCAGAGCCGGTCTGAAACAATTAACTCAAAACAAAAATTATTGTACTGCCTGTTAAGGGAAGGGGTTGGCGGCTTTTGCTTCAAAACCGCAGGTGCTTTACTTAAATCAGGCAGTGAGGGTTTGGAAGAAGCAAGGAGCTATTAACTGCTCTGTGGGGGTCGCTGCTCTGCGACTGTAGTGGCCTGGAGCGGGGGAAGGGAAAGCGAGCACAGAGCGTGCTGTAAATCGCCTTCCTGAGCTCAGGCAACTAGCCGGGAAAGGTGGAGCTTGCGCCCCCCCTGCGCCAGGTCGGGGGCAAAATAGCCCGACGTTGGGATGCCAAATGTGGTGGCGCAAATGAATGTAGACAGATTATAAAGATATATACAGCTTTAATTAGGAAATAGACTTACAGGACCACAGGTTCCCGCGGAGTACTGGAAAAGCGGAGCAAAAGAAAAGGGGCTGCTGGGCTCATGCCCGGCAGATTTATCCGTAAACATTAGCCCGAGACAAACACGCCCCCAATGGGTGGGGCTATGTCCCTACAGTCAGCTTAGCCCAAGTATCTTTGGCAGGAGAGAAGTTCCCAGAATTCACCAGCCTTGTGACAGGACTATGGTTCCTCAAGAGTACAATGAATTCCAGGCTAAAGGAATGGTATTCCTAGAAGTTACAACCAGGGTGTGATGGTGAATACCTCTGAATTGCAGTAATTGGGAGGCAGATGCAGGTGCATCTCTTTGAGCTTGAGGCCAGCCTGCTCTACATAGCAAGTCCAAGGCCCACTAGGGCTACATAGTAAGACTCTGAAACAAAGAAAGGAAGTTAGAACCAGATGGACTTTATGATACAGACCTAAAACTCAGCATTTGGTAGGTGATGGCAGAAAGATCAAGATCAAGACCATGCTCAGCTATATAGTGAATTTGAGGACACTATGATTATATAAGATACTAACTCAAAAATAAAAGCAAAACTCTCAATCAAACAATACAAACCAAAAGCATCTCCTTGTGCCCTAGGAATGGAGACCTACAGACAAGAGACACGCATACCTACAGACAGAAAGTCAATTCTTTTTCATTTTTACAAAGTGATCACAGTTTCCAAGTTACCTCATGTTATCAGGTGGATATTCCAACAAGGCATGGAATGCTGGTGATATGGCAGGCCCTGTATCAACAGACTTACTGGTGTCATCTCAGTTCAACCTCTAACAGTCCTGTAATATGGTTACCATTTTTATGCCCATTGTACAGAATGGGGAACAGAGGCTCAGGGGAAATTAAGTAACTCATAGACAACAGTGCTATGAAATGTAGGAGGGAAAAGATTCAAATTCAGGTCTTCTTGACTCTAAACCACATATGCTAAGTGTTTGGACTGCCCACTCTACAGCCTCCGGCATGCTTTACTGCCTTGTTCCTCACTGTTCTATGACTTCTCCCTCTTAGTGAATTAGTCATGTGTTGACACATCTAGTCTCAGTCTAGTGGGTTGTTTATTTATTTTTTTTTCTTTTATTTATTTTTTATTCTTTTTTAATTAAAATTTCCACCTGCTCCCCGTTTCCCATTTCCCTCCCCTCCTCCCAAATATTGCCCCCTCCCCCCACTCCCCTCCCCCTATCCCCACTTCTCTTCTCCTTCCCCCCACACCATTCCCCCTCCCTCTCGATACTGAAGAGCAGTCCAAATTCTCTGCCCTGCGGGAAGACGAAGGTCTTCTATCTACGTCCAGGAAGGTGAGCTTCTAAACAGGCTAAGCTTCCACAAAGCCAGTTCATGTATTAGGATTGAAACCTAGTGCCATTGTCCTTGGCTTCTCATCAGTCTTCATTGACCTCCATGCTCAGAGAGTCCGGAATCAACCCATGCTTATTCAGTCCCAGACCAGCTGGCCTTGGTGGGCTCCTAATAAATCAGTTCCACTGTCACAGTGGGTGGGTGCATCCCTCGTGGTCCTGATTTTTTGCTCTTGTTCTCCCTCCTTCTGCTCCTCATTTGGACCTTAAGAGCCCAGACCGTTGCTCCAAATTGAGAATCTGTCTCTACCTCGATCCATCGCCAGATGAAGGTTCTAAGGTGATATGCAAGATATTCATCAGTATAGGATAGGGTCATTTCAGGTTCCCTCTCCTTAGTTGCCCAAGGTACCAGCTAGGGACATATTCCTGGACACCTGCGAACCCCTCAAGAGTCAAGTCTCTTGCCAACCCTAAGATGGCTCCCTTAGATAGGATATATACTTCGCTGCTCCCGTATCCATCCTTCCTATATCCCAACCATCCCAATCCCCCGAGCTCCTCCCATCCTCCCCTTCTCATATTTCTCATCCCATTTCCCCTTTGCCCCATGCCACCTCACCCGCAAGTTCCCAGTTTTTGCCCTGCAATCTTGTCTACTTCCCCCTCTCCATGCGGATGACTATATGATTTTCTTTGGGTTCACTTTCTTATTTAACTTCTATAGGATCACACATTATATGCTTAATGTCTTTTATTTATGGCTAGAATCCGATTATGAGTGAGTACATCCCATGTTCCTCTTTTTGGGTCTGGGATACCTCACTCAGGATAGTGTTTTCTATTTCCATCCATTTGCACGCAAAATTCGAGAAGTCATTGTTTTTTACTGCTGAGTAGTACTCTAATATGTATATATTCCACACTTTCTTCATCCATTCCTCCATTGAAGGGCATCTAGGTTGTTTCCAGGTTTTGGCTATTACAAACAATGCTGCTATGAACATAGTTGAACAGATACTTTTGTCATTTGATGTGGCATCTCTTGGGTATATTCCCAATAGTGGTATTACTGGATCTTGGGGTAGGTTGATCCCAAATTTCCTGAGAAATCGCCACACTGATTTCCAAAGTGGTTGCACAAGTTTGCATTCCCACCAGCAATGAATGAGTGTGCCTCTTTCTCCACAACCTCTCCAGCAAAGGCTATCATTGGTGTTTTTGATTTTAACCCTTCTGACAGGTGTAAGATGGTATCTCAAAGTTGTTTTAATTTGCATTTCCCTTATCGCTAAGGAGGTTGAGCATGACCTTAGGTGTCTTTTGGCCATTTGAATTTCTTCTGTTGAGAATTCTCTGTTCAGATCAGTGCCCCATTTTTTTATTGGGTTCATTAGCATTTTAAAGTTTAGTTTCTTGAGTTCTTTATATATTTTGGTGATCAGACCTTTGTCTGTTGCAGGGTTGGTGAAGATCTTCTCCCAGTCAGTGGGTTGCCTTTTTGTCTTAGTGACAGTGTCCTTTGCTTTACAGAAGCTACTCAGTTTCAGGAGGTCCCATTTATTCAATGTTGCCCTTAATGTCTGTGCTGCTGGGGATAAACGTAGGAAGTGATCTCCTGTACCCATATGTTGTAGAGTACTTCCAACTTTTTCTTCTATCAGGTTCAGTGTGTTCAGACTAATATTGAGGTCTTTAATCCATTTGGACTTGAGTTTTGTGCATGGTGATAGATATGGATCTATTTTCATTCTTCTACACGTTGACAACCAGTTCTGCCAGCACCATTTGTTGAAGATACTCTCTTTTTTCCATTGAATACTTTTAGCTCCTTTATCAAAAATTAGGTGTTCATAAGTTTGTGGGTTAAAATCAGGGTCTTCTACTCGGTTCCATTGATCGACTTCTCTGTTTTTATGCCAATACCAAGCTGTTTTCAATACTGAGGCTCTGTAATAGAGTTTGAGGTCAGGGATGGTAATGCCTCCAGACGATCCTTTATTATATAAGATTGTTTTGGCTATCCTGGGTTTTTTGTTTCTCCATATAAAGTTGATTATTGTCCTCTCAAGATCTGTGAAGAATTTTGATGGGATTTTAATGGGGATTGCATTGAATCTATAAATTGCCCTTGGTAGAATTGCCATTTTTACTATGTTGATCCTCCCTATCCAAGAGCAAGGGAGATCCTTCCATTTTCTGGTATCCTCCTCAATTTCTTTCTTCATTGACTTAAAGTTCTTGTCAAATAGATCCTTTACTTCCTTGGTTAGGGTTACCCGAAGATATTTTATGCTATTTGTGGCTATCGTGAAGGGTGATGCTTCTCTGATTTCCATCTCTGCTTCCTTATCCTTTGTGTATAGGAGGGCAACTGATTTTTTGGAATTGATCTTGCATCCTGCAACGCTACTAAAGGTGTTTATCAGCTGAAGGAGTTCTTTGCTGGAGTTTTTGGGGTCGCTTATGTACACTATCATATCGTCTGCAAATAATGAAAGTTTAACTTCTTCCTTTCCGATTTGAATCCCTTTGATCCCCTTATGTTGTCTTATTGCTATTGCTAAAATTTCAAGCACTACATTAAAGAGGTATGGAGAGAGTGGACAACCTTGTCGTGTTCCTGATTTTAGTGGAATAGCTTTGAGTTTCTCTCCATTTAATTTGATGTTAGCTGACGGCTTGCTATAAATAGCTTTTATTATATTTAGGAACGACCCTTGTATTCCTAATCTCTCTAAGACCTTTATCATAAAGGGATGTTGAATTTTGTCAAATGCTTTTTCCGCATCTAATGAAATGATCATATGGTTTTTTTCTTTCAGATTATTTATATGATGGATTACATTGATAGATTTTCGTATGTTGAACCAGCCCTGCATCTCTGGGATGAAGCCTACTTGATCATAATGGATAATTTTTCTAATGTGTTCTTGGATTCGGTTTGCCAGTATTTTATTGAGTATTTTTGCGTCGATGTTCATGAGTGAGATTGGCCTGTAGTTCTCTTTCTTGGTTGTGTCTTTGTGTGGTTTTGGTATCAGAGTAACTTCAGCTTCATAAAAGGAATTTGGCAATGACTTCTCTGTTTCAATATTGTGAAATACATTAAGGAGTATAGGTATTAGGTCTTCTTGGAAGTTCTGGTAGAATTCTGCATTAAAGCCGTCTGGACCTGGGCTTTTTTTGGTGGGGAGGTTTTTTATAACAACTTCTAATTCTTCGCGACTAACAGGTCTATTTAGATTGTTCACCTGGTCCTGGTTTAACTTTGGTATATGGTACTTATCTAAAAAAGTGTCCATTTCTTTTACATTTTCCAATTTTGTGGCATACAGGTTTTTGTAGTAAGATCTAATGATTCTCTGAATTTCGTCTGTGTCTGTGGTTATGTCTCCCTTTTCGTTTCTGATTTTGTTAATTTGCGTATTCTCTCTCCGCCGTTTGATTAGTTTGGATAGGGGTTTATCAATCTTATTGATTTTCTCCAAGAACCAGCTTTTTGTTTCAATGATTCTTTGGATTGTTTTCTGTGTTTCTATTTTGTTGATTTCAGCCCTCAATTTGATTATTTCCAGTCTTCTACTTCTCCTAGGTGAGTCTGCTTCTTTTCTTTCTAAAGCTTTAAGGTGGGCTATTAGGTCTCCAATGTGTGCTTTCTCCGTTTTCTTTATGTGGGCACTTAATGCTATGAACTTTCCTCTTAGCACTGCTTTCATAGTGTCCCATAGGTTTGAGTATGTTGAGTCTTCGTTTTCATTGAATTCAAGAAAGACTTTAATTTCTTTCTTTATTTCTTCCTTGATCCAGGTGTGGTTCAGTAGTTGACTGTCCAATTTCCATGAGTTCATAGGCTTTCTGGGGATAGCATTGTTGTTGAATTCTAACTTTAATCCATGGTGATCTGATAAGACACAGGTGGTTACCGATATTTTTTTGTAACTGTGTAAGTTTGCTTTGTTACCGAGTATGTGGTCTATTTTCGAGAAGGTTCCATGAGCTGCAGAGAAGAAGGTATATTCTTTCTTATTTGAGTGGAATGTTCTAAAGATGTCTGTTAAGTCCATTTGATTCATTACCTCCCTTAATCCTCTTATTTCTCTGTTAGGTTTCTGTCTGATTGACCTGTCCATTGGTGAGAGAGGAGTGTTGAAATCTCCTACTATTAGTGTGTGTGGTTTGATGACTGCCTTGAGTTTTAGTAACGTTTCTTTTACATAAGTGGGTGCTTTTATATTAGGGGCATAGATATTCAGGATTGAGACTTCATCCTGGTGAATTGTTCCTGTTATGAGTAAAAAATGTCCATCTCCATCTCTTTTGATTGATTTTAGTTTGAAGTCAACTTTCTTAGAAATTAGTATGGCCACACCTGCTTGTTTCTTAGGTCCGTTTGCTTGATAAACCTTTTCCCAGCCCTTTACTTTGAGTAGATGTCTGTCTTTGTGGTTGAGGTGTGTTTCTTGTAAGCAACAGAATGTTGGATCCTGTTTTCGTATCCAATCTCTTAGCCTGTGCCTCTTTATAGGTGAGTTGAGTCCATTGATATTAAGTGATATTAATGACCAGTGGTTGTTAACTCCGGTCATTTTTCCTTTCTTTCTTTCTTTCTTTTGGTAGTAGAGTTTGTGTGTTTCCCTTCTTCAAGTTGTGCTGGTGAAGGGTCATTAGATGTCTGAGTTATTGTGGGCATTGTTGGACTCCTTGGTTTGTGATTTTCCTTCAATTACTTTCTGAAGGGCTGGATTTGTGGCTACGTATTGTTTAAATTTGTTTTTATCCTGGAAAATTTTGTTTTCTCCATTTATAGTGAATGAAAGCTTGACTGGGTATAGTAGTCTGGGCTTGCATCCATGGTCTTGTAGTTTCTGCAGTATATCTATCCAGGACCTTCTGGCTTTCATGGTTTCCATAGAGAAATCAGGTGTAAGTCTGATAGGTTTACCTTTATAGGTAACTTGACCTTTTTCCTTTGCAGCTCTTAATATTCTTTCTTTATTCTGTATGTTTTGTGTTTTGATTATTATATGACGAGGAGATGTTTTTTTTTGATCCAGTCGATTTGGTGTTCTGTATGCTTCTTGGACCTTCAAAGGAATATCTTTCTTAAGGTTGGGAAAGTTTTCTTCTATAATTTTATTAAATATATTTTCTGGACCATTAGCTGTAGATCTTCTCCTTCTTCTATCCCTATTATTCTTAGGTTTGGTCTTTTTATTGTGTCCCAGATTTCCTGAATGTTTTGTGATGAGAATTTGTTGGTTATGCTGTTTTCTTTGATGAGAGTGTTTATTTTCTCTATGGTATCTTCAGTGTCTGAGATTCTTTCTTCTATCTCTTGTAATCTGTTGGTGGTACTTGTCTCTGTAGTTCCTGTTCGTTTATTCAAATTTTCCATCTCCATCCTTCCCTCGGTTTGTGTTTTCTTTATTACTTCCTCTTCATTCTTCAAGTCTTGAACCATTTCCCTTACCTGTTTGATTACTTTTTCTTGTTTCTCTTGGTTTTCTTGGGTATCTTTGAAAGATTTATTCATTTCCTCTACCTTTTTGTTTGTAATCTCTAATTGGTTGTGGCAGTTTTTCACCTCCTGTTTAAGGTCCTCTATTATTTTCATAAAATTCACTTTTGAGTCGAATTCTTCTAATTCTTGTGGATTAGGGTGTACACTTCTCATTTCGGGATTCCTGGATCCTGGTGATGTCACGTTGCCTTTCAAGTTGTTGGGGGAATTCTTGCATTGGCGCCTGCCCATCTTTTCCTTCAAATGGAGCCAGGAGAGGCCTGATGTCTTGGACCAGTCTTTGCTGTGACTAACTCTCTAGGTGTATCTCCTCAGTGTAGGGGCAGGAACCGTTCCCTTCCAGATGAACTCCTCAACACCAAAACATGTATGCGTGGTATTCCAATGACCCGCGTAAAGAAGGCCAAATGCAAGGGGTCGGGCGGGGTCGAGTAGAACACAGGTGACACTGCAGTACAAGCTGGAGGTGCCTGCGCTCCCTATTGGGGGTTACTGAGGCCTGCCCGCTAGGCAGGCACTCACTGCTCTGGTTGGGTAGCCTTAGTGTAGGGGCGTTTGTGCTCTCTACTGGGACCGTCCGCCCCAGGATAGTACACACTCTTGGCACCTACACAGGAACTCCTGGATGCCCCAATGAGCCAGGGACTAAGGGAAGTAGGGCGCAGGCAGAGAAGGTCCAGGAGATCACAGCAGAGACTGCAGCCCCAGCAGCGGGGGGGGGGGGGGGGGGGGGGGGGGGGGGGGGGGGGGGGGCCGCTTTCCCTGGCGGGGACCTTGAGGCCTGCCCTCTAGTCAGGCACTCACTGGTCTGGGCTGGTAGCCTTAGTGAAAGGGCAGGAAACTGTTCCACAGCTAAGGACCTTGCAGACAAGGCAGGCTTGGGGGTGGGGGTGGGGGCGGGTGTGTAGGAGAGAAAGCCCCGCAGCAGGAGCTGGGGGAGGGGCGTTTGTGCTCTCTACCAGGACCGTCTGCCCCAGGATAGCACACACTCACCCGTCCCGATGAAACTTCTCGGCACCTACACAGGAACTCCTGGATGCCCCAATGAGCCAGGGACAAAGGGAAGTAGGGCGCAGGCAGAGCAGGTCCAGGAGATCACAAGCAGAGACTGCAACCCCAGCAGCAGGGGCCTGCTTCCCCTGGTGGGGACCTTGAGGCCTGCCCTCTAGTCAGGCACTCACTGGTCTGGGCTGGTAGCCTTAGTGAAAGGGCAGGAAACTCTGGGTTGTTTATTTAACTGATCGATGTTGCTCCCCATTTGAAGTATATACAAACACACCCTTATATTTATGAATATATATTATATAATATCAGTATATTAGTGAATATGTATTATATATATATTCCTACTCTCCCTAAATAATTAAACAAATAATATTATTATTTCAAATGCCTATCAGTAGAGTAGATCTTCACACATTCATTATATGAAAATTTATTTTAAAATGGCAGAATAGAGGGCTGGAGAGATGGCTCAGAGGTTAAGAGCATTCCCTGCTCTTCCAAAGGTCCTGATTTCAATTCCTAGCAACCACATGGTGGCTCACAACCATCAGTAATGGGGTTTGGTGTTTTCTTCTGGCCGGCAGACAGACACACAAACAGAATATTGTATACATAATAAATAAATAAATAAATATTTTTAAAAATGTCAAAATAGAGAAATAAATGTTTATAATAATGAAAAAAATTATAGACAGCTCAAAACTGTCTGTAACTCCAATTCCAGAGGATCTGACACTCTCACAGAGGCATACATGAAGGCAAAACACCAATACATATAAAATAATTAAAAAATTAAATTAAATTTTTGTAGGAGCCAGTGGGGACGGGAGCACCACAAGAAATCCCACAGAACTAACTAACCTGGGATGATAGTGACTCACAGAGAATGAACCACCATCAAGAGAGCATGCATGGGACTGACCTAGGCCCCCTGTATACATGTTACAGTTGTGTAACTTGGTGTTCTTGTGGGACTCCTAACAGTGGGTGCAGGGCCTGTCCCTGTTGCTTGCTTTAGGGACCCATTCTTCCTACAGGATTGCTAAATCCATTCTTAATAGAAGAGGACATGCCTAATATCGCCACTACTTGATAGAATATGTCTGGCAGGTATCCATATGAAGTCCACCTTTTTCTGAAGGTTAAAGGAGGAGGAGGAATGGATGGGGAGTGGGAGCAGTGGAGGTAGGAGGGAGTTACTGAGAAGAGAGGAGGGAGGGGAAATTTTGATTGGGATGTAAAAATAAAAAATAATAAAAATAAACTCATGCCCAAAAAGGAGAATATCAATGGTTATCATACTTAAACTTGAGGTATTAAAAGAATGACCCTCTAGGGACATTGGCACTTACTGTAATTTTAAAATGTGTTTGGAGTTGTATAGAAATAGTTAAATAAAATTAGTCATAATTTTGATCGGATCTAATACATAATGTGTTTCCCTTCTTCTTGGAATAGTTATATCATGTTTAGGGATTATTATGACCTGGTATTCACCCACCTGAAATAAATAAGTGTAGTTCTAAAAAGAGTTTGAGCTCCTGCTGCTCTTGCAGAGGGCTGAATTTCAGTTCCCAGCATCTATATGGCAGAACACAATAATTTGTAACTTCAGTTCTGTGGGATTCAATGCTCTCTCTGGCCTCCAAGAGTACCTATATTCATGTGAACACACAGCCCTTGCACCCACCAAAAACAAAACAAAAGGCCACAGCATCTTGGGTCTGCTCCTTCTTGGTGTAGTCCATCTCTGTTTTTTACATCACTGCTTATCTTAATCAGAGCATCTGGAGAATCCAATCCCCACTTCTTGTCTTCATGTATTTCATGTATACTCCCTCAGTATACAAGTATAATCTTATAAGATTCCTCTGGAGCTGTACACTTGTAATGTGTCTACCTGCAGAATGTGCCAGAAGCCATAGGCAGGTATTCATAGTCAGCCATCAGTCATGCCATGATGTCAGCAAGCCTCCATGAATAGCTAGGCCAAAACATCTGTGGTGTGTAACCCGATGGGAGTCTAGGGAAGTGTGGATGAAACATGTGGGAAGGAATCAGACTAGGCAAGGTAGGCACTGCCTAAGACATCTGTACCAGCAAGGAAAGGGGCATCATGAGGGAGATTCAAAGAGCTCACACACTCCAAGGCTGGAGAGATCAGGAGAGAGGACCTGGCTGTGGCTTGCTTTCCTTCTTCAGGCCGATGCCTGTGAAAAGTCAGCAGGCTCTGAGCTCTGCTGTTTTAAAAGCCCTTCCAGGTCCCTATTTTTCACCTCAGAGACATCTGATGTAGGAATAGGAGCATGGCCTTAGTTTCCTTCCAAGCCATCTCCATTGCAGCATGTGGAGAGGCTTAGTGCCAGAGTAGCTTCCACAACGTGCACTCATGAGTTCCAGGAAGGTATCCTTAGTGGCTTGGCCTGTCAGTGGTATGTGGTAGCACAATGGTGTCTCTGACCAGACAACAAGTGCATTTTCCAAGCCCCCTGAGATGGGTCATCACTCCCACAAGAACCGTCACCAGTCTCCATTTGTGCATACCATGGTTGGCCAGTCTGAAATCCTTGCTGGTTGGAAAAAATACATGATTCCTGTATGTGAGAGTTTGGAAGTGAAGCTAAATGGTGTGTATCTGTTAGAGAGCAAACACAGGCATTGGGATCCATCCCCAGAAATATTCCCCCCCCCTCTCTCTCTCTCTCTCTCTCTCTCTCTCTCTCCTCTCTCTCTCTCTCTCTCAGACACACACACACACATACACACACACACACAGCCAATGAAGGCTTGTTAAGGACAGAGAAAGAGAGTAAGGAAGAAAGTGAGTCAAGACAAAACAAAACACACTGTCAGATTATCTTTCCAAAGCCCAAATCTCAGTGTGGGCGAGTTCCTTTCTCTCTAAACTCTGTGGACACATAATTGACATATGGGAAAGAATACTGCTCATAAGAACATGTCTTGCCAAATTGTCAAAACCCAACATTTTACATCAGTGACACCCAGAAGGAAAGACTGTCAACTGCCAGAGTTCCCTCCACCTCTCATTTCTCACTTGTGCCATGATATCCATGAACTTGGTTCTCTTACAGGCCTTTAAAAGTCTTTTCTGGCTCCTACAAGGCTGTCAAGGATCCTAAAAAAAGAAAATAATGAGGCAGAGTACAATCCAGGTAGGCTGTAAGTCCCCTGGGCAGGACTCCAGGTCTGTGGCCAAGTGGCACTTACCTTCCATAGGGCTCTTTGGGGAAAAAAGGGCATAGACTCAAATCTGGCTACTTCCTGCAGGCATGGGGCAGTGTGGGGAAGGGGAGAGCCAGGTGTCCATGTTTAGCAAGAGGTGTGGCTGGAAAGGCATCCCATGAAGTGTCATCCCGGAGAAGGCAGGCATAACAGATGCCTTGGGGGAGAGGAGAAGGCAGGTGTCTAGGGAAAAAAAACTTGTTATTGCTAAAGATGAGTGTGTCAGGATGAGGAGCAAGTAGGCCCTTCATTGTGGCATCCTGGAAAAATGGAGGGTGGAGGGTCTTGCCTGCTGGACAGACGAAGTGTCTTGAGTAGGTGCCCGCTTGAGCCTGGGGAGATGGTACCAGCATGAGTGTCCCAAGAGCTTGGCAGCTGAGGGTGTGGTGAGGATTACCATGTGAGGTCCTGTCCATCGAGGTTCAAGAGACCTAGGAGTTAACTGTTTGAGGGGTACTCTGTGCCCTGGGGAGAGCAGGGCAGGTTTAGGGGCATTAGGGTCCACTGGTGTGGTGGCAGGAAGACAACTGTCAGCGTGTGAATGGAGAAGGGACCTTAAAAGGGAGAGGTAGGGTAGGTACCCCACCAGTGGAGGAGTTTGAACTGGAAGGTGATGGTTAAGGAGAAAGGGCCTGCCATAAAGCAGCCCAAAGGGGCTAAGGCACATAGGGGAATGCCGGTTGGCCCTGAGGCGAGGGCCAAGATAACCTGAGTTCAATGGAAAGCTTGCTCAGTTGTTGTTTGATGAGTCCCATTGTCCAGGAGATGTTGAGCTCCACCACATCTGCTGTTTCCCTGGAGACTGGAAATGCTTTTATCCACCTTGTAAAAGTGTCCACAAGTATTAAGAGATAACGAAGTTTTTTCATGAGTAGGCATTTAAGTGAAATTAACCTGCCAATCTTTGCCCGGTTGGTGTCCATGCAGCTGGTGTATGTGGAGAACTCCTTGTGGGTTGGCCTGGGCACACGTCTGGCAGGAGGAATGAAGCTGTAAAATAGAATCTTGGAGATGGGCGGGGTTAAAAGGGACTCCAAGAAGTGGAACAAAGCTTTGGGGAAGTGGCTAAGGATATAATTGTCCTACAAGAATGTAGGGCAGTGGCAGAGTTTTAAGTGGGGAGGAACAGGTCCTGTCTACCCCCATAGCTGAAATTGGTGAGGGAAACTAAAGGCCCAAGTGAAAATAAAAATAATGGATTTACCCACCACTTGTAGCATGACCCTAGGCTAGGAGAGGGTTACGGGATATACCAAGTCTGGGCAGCGTCAATCTTCTGCCAGGCTGAGACATTTGAAGGCTGGCAGAGTTTCACTTGCCAATGGTGATGAGGCCAGACCTCCATGGCATGGCCTAGAGGACAAGCCAGCACAGGGGCATTGTGATTTCCAGTGTCTGGGTTGCTGGCAGATAGGGCACAACCTCGGAGCAGCTGTAGTGCAATATCGTGCCATTTGACCATTTAGACCACCTTTGATAGAGCCCCGTGGTTGGCTTCCCTTGTCCCCCTTCCTGTGACCTTAGGGCAGCTGCTAAGACCTGGGCCTGTAGATTGTTGTAGCTTTGTCTGTCGGGAAGACTCAGCTGATTCCTCTCGGGCATTAAAAACTTTAAAGGCCATATTCTCCAATTCCCATATAGGAGTTTGGGGACCATCCTCAACTTTTTTAAACTCTTTCCTAATATCTGGTACCGACTGAGGAAACAGAATGATTAGTAGAAAAGAAACCTAGCTGCTTTTCTACCTGAGGGAGATTTGGAAGAGAAAAGGGAGCATGGGAGGGGCTAGCCCAGTGTAAAGAGGGAGTTCAGCATGGAGCAGTGAGGTGGTAGGGGAAGGGAAAGGTGGAAGTTGAACCTCCAAATTGGGAAAGCAAGGGGAAAGAATGTAGCTCCATAGGAGGGGGTTGGGGAGTGTGGGCTTGAGGGAGTGGGGGAGGGGCCAGTGCCTCTGGTAGCATGGTGCTATGAGAGACTGGCTACTAAGGGAAGGGAGGGGTGAAAGTGCAGAGACCAAAAACCATGGGCACATATATATATATATACAAACATCTTTTTAAATTGAGTCTGTCTGATACAAATGAACAAAGTAGGCTCAATTTAAAAAGATTTTGGTAAGAGGCTTACAGGGGGAAAAGTGGACCTGGCTTTGAACTGTATAAAGCAAGCTCTCCGGCGATGCAAAAATTCCCAATCAAGTTAAATCAAAACCAGCCAAATTAAGAAATACCAGGTTTAGCCAGATGGTGGTGGCGCACGCATTTAATCCCAGCACTCGAGAGGCAGAGGCAGGTGGATCTCTGTGAGTTTGAGGTCCGCCTGGTCTACAAGAGCTAGTTCCAGGACAGGAACCAAAAGCTATGGAGAAACCCAGTCTCAGAAAATCCAAAAAAGAAAAAAAAAGAAAAGAAAAAAAAAGAAATATCCAGGTTTAATAGCAGATCTGCACTCTCAGATGGCCCCAAGTGGGAACCTGGAAGCTGCAGGAATACAGCCCCTGAGAGGAAGAAAGGGAGACCAAATGTTCCTCTTTCTGGAGATCACTTAAGTACCCTGGGGATGTGTCGCGGCCCCCCTCGACCAGCAAGGAGGATGCGCAACACCGGAGCTCTTCTTGCTAAGCAGTTTATTCCAGGACTTCATTCACAGCAATCTTTTCCCTTCTCTTTCTCTCCTTCTGTCTCTTCCTCTCTCCTCTGGGCAAACCTCTCCCAGCCCTTAAGTAGGCCTGGGCCGCCAACCTCAGATTGCCAGGTGGGCACTGCCCATAGGTCCACGCATATGCAAGCAGCTGACAGTCATTGCATGATAATAGCATAAGTCAGGCTTTAGCCATAGGAGTTGATTATCACAGAGAGCACTCGCTTTCGGGATTGCGGAGAGCGGGAGCCAGCACCATCAGGTGCAACTCCATGCAGCTCTCTACATTGCCATCAGGTGTGGCTTCATGCAGCTCGCTACAGGGATGGGGTCAGGACCTGGCCTGCTGGGATTTGGAGTCCAGACCAGGCCTTGGGGCTGGGACAGATGTGAGGGACTGGGGCCTATGCTCCCAACTTGACACTGTGTGTGCCTATTATGCTTTAAGTATTTGAATGTGGTATTGAGCCCAACACCATCCACTCATGCATTCATGGTTTTATATTTTTAAGTTGGAACCTTAAAGAATCATCCTTCAAGCTTAAATTCCAGATCCATTTATGGCACCCTCTCTGAGCTGCAGCCAGCAAGCTTGTTCTTCCATTGTCCTCTGAAGCTCTGTAATTGCTGCCATCAGTCCAGAGTAGATCAACCTGATTCCAGAGCCCAGAGGTGTCTTCTGATCACAGGAAAATGACTAGGTCAGCAACAGTACGAGGCCCTTACCTGTCACTCAAAAGTCATCTCCTCTTTGCTCAAAAACACCCCAATCCTGGCTCCAGGTTTGAGATTCCTTTGGACTTACTCTTCCCCTTTGTGGGTGCCACTGCCTCAGAATGTGACACACGTGAGGGGGCAGCACTGCCTCAGAATGTGACACATGGGAGGGGGTCACTGACTCAGAATGTGACACATGGGAGGGGTCACTGACTCAGAATGTGACACATGGGAGGGGTCACTGACTCAGAATGTGACACATGGGAGGGGTCACTGACTCAGAATGTGACACATGGGAGGGGTCAATGTCTCACAATGTGTATCTTATAATCTTAGAGTCAGAGTGAACGTGGGTGGGTTGACCAGTTTACATGTTTATTTCCATGTTTTGTCTTTTATGGATTAATGGATGTGTCTCATTTTTTTCATTATTGCTTGCTTGCTTGCTTATTGATTGATTGATCGAGCAATGACTTCTTGTGTATTTCTTTGCTTGCTTACTTACTTATCTATCTGTTCAGCCCATCTCATTTACTTACTTCTTTAAAAAATGACCCACCTAGTTATTTACTTACTTACTTACTTATTTGTTCATTTATTCCTTCACTTCCTTATCTTCTTTCATACATCTGTTTATTTATTTGCTCAGCCTGACTCATTTATTTACTTATTGAATGTTTCAATTAAATAATAATATTTTATTCATTTATTCATTCTTTGTTTGCTTATTTGTCTATTTTTATGTATGTATTTACTTACTTTCTTAATTATTTTTTTACTTTTTAAAATTTACTTAATTTTTTTTTCGTCGGGAATGTACATCATTTATTTCCTTCCTTCCTTCTTTCCTTCCTTCCTTCTTTCTTTCTGTCTCCTGACTGTCCTGAAACATAACTGGCTAAGAAAATGGTGGCCTCCATCTCACTGGTGCTGGGTGAGTGTCAGCAAAGCAGCTCCTGAAATGGAATTTGACACACACACACACACACACACACACACACACGTATATGACATGTACAGATGGGGGGGTTCCAATGTTTTCAGAGGAAGGTGCTCACTGGTAATAATAAATGTGCTGATAAAAAAGGCTGGAAATCGCTGAATATTAAATCATTAAAACTCTTCAAATAAATAGCAATTCCGTTTCTCTCTCTTTCTCTCTCTCTTTCTCTCACTCTCTCTCTCTCTCTCAGACACATACACACACACACACACACACACACACACACACACACCATAGACCAGCACATCTAGACTGACTGCAACAAACAAAAGAAGAAGAAACATGGAA
The DNA here is from genome assembly GCF_950005125.1 of Chionomys nivalis. Classification (NCBI taxonomy): domain Eukaryota; kingdom Metazoa; phylum Chordata; class Mammalia; order Rodentia; family Cricetidae; genus Chionomys; species Chionomys nivalis. The sequence goes on along the minus strand of NW_026646926.1, from coordinate 733,486 downwards.
AGAAGACACCCCTGTTGGACAGGATCTGATCTGATCTGAGAATAAATTCATCGAATGGCTGTGAACAGCATTTCATTGAGAAGAGATTCCACATCTTACGCTGTATAGTAAGTTAGTTAGTTAGTTAGTTAGTTAGTTAGTTAGTTAGTTAGATAAAGAGGAGCCTGTGAACTGGGTTGGGGTGTGGCTCCTCAGGTCAGGTCAGGTCAGGGAGGGGCTGAGGAGTGTACCATTGGCCTTGACAATAGGCACCAGTCAGGTGTTAGTGTCAGGGCCTGAGAGTTCCTCAAAGGGAATGAATGGAGACCCTTGCTTGTCTAAAAACTGCCTGAGCTTGGGGAAAGAACTTGTGTATAGCCACACTGGCTTGTTTCTTAGGTCCATTTGATATTGAGGGATATTAATGACCAGTGGATGTCAACTCTGGTTATTTTTATTTATTTTTTTGGTGGTAGTGTTTGTGTGTTTCCCTTCTTTGAGTTGTGGTGGTGGAGAGTTGTCAGATGTCTCTGTTATTATGGGAGTTGTTGGCATCCTGGTTTGTGCTTTGCCTTCTAGTACTTTGTGTAAGGCTGGGTTTGTGGCTACCTATTGTTTAAATCTGTTTTTGTCCTGGAATATCTTTTTTCTCCATTGATGTTGAATGCAAGCTTTTCTGAGAATAGTACTCTGGGCTTGCATCCATGGTCTCTTAGTGTCTGCCAGCACATCTATCCAAGACATTCTGGCTTTCATGGTTTCCATTGAGAAGTCAGGTGTAATTCAAGCACCTACGGACACCTGATCTTTGATGAAGAAACCAGAAATACATGGAAGACCATTCCTCTCCCTTATAAGAGATCATGTCAGCACAAAGAAGCCACCCTATTGCTGAGACACTCCACCTCACCTCCCAAAATAAATTTGGTGGAAAGGAATTCCCACACAGACCTCAACCTAAAACCAGATATCTTGAACCTAACAGAAGAAAAAGAAGGGAAGATCCCTGAAATCAATGACATAGGAAAAGACTTTCTGAGCAGAACACTATTAACACAGACACTAAGATCAACAATTAATAAATGGGATCTCATGAAACTGAAAAGCTTCTGCATGGCAAAAGATCCCATCATACAGACAAGTGGCAGCTTACAGAATGGTAAAATATTTTTTATCAACTACACACCTAATAGAGGGCTAATATCCAAAATTATATTAAAAAAATCAAACACAATGAATAAAGAACTCAAAAGGCTAGATATCAAGAAAACAAATGACTCAATTAAAACTGGGGTATAGATCTAATCAGAGAATTCTCAATAGGGAATCTTAAGTGGCTAGGAAAGACTTAAATGTTCAACATTCTCAGTCATTAGTGAAATGCAAACCAAGTATGCTTTGAGAGTCCATTTTACACCTGTCAGAATCCCTAAAATCAATAACACGAGTGACAGTTCCTGCTGGCAAGGACGTAGAATAAGGGGGACACTCATCCACTGCTGGTGGGAGTGCAGACTCATACAGTCACTATGGATATGAGTGTGGGGGCAACTTAGAGAGATGGGAACTGATCTACCTCGTGATCCAGCTCTATCACTCTTGGGCATTTACCCAAAGGAAACTTCATCCTACCACAGAGACGCTTACTCAACCATGTCCATTGCTGCTCTATTAATAATGCCCAGAAATTGGATAACATATTCAAGACATGAATATGAATGGATAATAAAAATTGGAACCTTTACACAAATGAATATTACTCAGCCATTAAAAATAATTAAATTCACAGTAAAAGGGTAGAACTAGGGGGAGAAATCACCCTGAGTGAAGTACCCAGACACAGAAAGCCAAATGTGGCATGTATTAGCTTACATGTGGATATACAGAATCACAGAGATTAAGCATAGAGTAACAGACTAAGGAGGAGAGAAGCATCTCATCAGGAACGAAGAAATAGAATAGAAAGGTACAGGCTGGTGAGGGGATGTGCAAGGAGAGAAACAGAGGGACGAGGGAGTGTATACAGGGAGAAACAGCTAAAACTAAGGCCACTGAAGTAGTGTGCAGTGGCATGGGTATTGATACAGTTGATGCTTCCTGAAATAAATGCATATGTGAAGGCAATCTAACAGAGAAATCAAATAACAGGGTGATGAGACTGTGTCTGAGAGCTTTCTCCTTCTGTCTTGCATTCCACTCTTTAGGTTGGGATTAAAGATGTGCACCACTGGGATTAAAGGCGTGCACCGCCAGGTTTCTATGGCAAACTAGTGTGGCTACTGAGATTAAAGGTGTGTGCTACCACTTACTCTTCAGCTAAACTTTCTTTATTAAAATACAAATGAAATATCACTACACGTAAGGCTCATGAAACATTGTAAAGGAGGGGACACATAGATTATAAGAGCCAGAGCATCATGGAGTTTGCTGTGACATTGTATCTCCTAGGAATGTCAGATTCTACACCAATAAAATCTTATTAACATGGCTGCTTAAGTATGAGCTGAATAAGGACAGGAGGCAATCTATATTCTCCCTCCTTCTGCTCCTCATTTGGACCTTAAGAGCTCAGACCATTGCTCCAAATTGAGTCTCTGTCTCTACCTCGATCCATCGCCAGATGAAGGTTCTAAGGTGATATGTAAGATATTTATCAGTATAGGATAGGGTCATTTCAGGTTCCCTCTCCTCAGTTGCCCAAGGTACCAGCTGGGGACATCTCCCTGGACACCTGCGAACCCCTCTAGAGTCAAGTTTCTTGCCAACCCTAAGATGGCTCCCTTAGTTAGTTCGCTGCTCCTGTATCCTCCCTTCCTATATCCCAACCATCCCAATCCCCCGAGAAATCAGGACCACGAGGGATGCACCCACCCACTGTGACAGTGGAACTGATTTATTGTGAGCCCACCAAGGCCAGCTGGTCTGGGACTGAATAAGCATGGGTTGAAACTGGACTCTCTGAGCATGGTGGACAATGAAGGCTGATGAGAAGCCAAGGACAATGGCACTAGGTTTCGATCCTAATACATGAACTGGCTTTGTGGGTGCTTAGCCTGTTTAGACGCTCACCTTCCTGGAAATAGATAGAAGACCTTCGTCTTCCCGCAGGGCAGAGAATTTGGACTGCTCTCCAGTATCAAGAGGGAAGGGGAATGGTGTGGGGGGAGGAGAAGAGGAGTGGGCATAGGGGGAGGGGACTGGAGGGAGGGGGCAATATTTAGGAGGAGGGGAGGGAAATGGGAAACGGGGAGCAGGTGGAAATTTTAATTAAAAAAATAAAAAAATAAAAAATAACCTTAAATTTGTATCAATATACAAAAATATCTTTAACTAGAGTAAAAAACATATATATATATATATATATATATATCTCATAAACCCCTCAAATTTGTATCAATATATAAAATTTTATACCAATGAAAATATTTAAGACAAAAAAAAAGAGGCAATCTATAAGGGACAAGGGGCCAACCAGCCCTACACAAAGAACTATAGGGAACTCACAAATGCTGGGAGTGGAGAAACAGTTTTAGTCCTACTGTGGGAAGAGTACACGAAATGCTTATCCAATACCAAATGTTGAGCCCTGAATCATACATACAAATAACATTATACTAAATTAAAGTATGTGTGTGTTATAGTTTCTTAGGTACTTAACAGTATGAATCCTTGTGATTTTTTTCACATATACAAACTATTATTTTGCTCTCCTTTCTCCCTGTGTATTTATCTCCCTTCAACCTAATTATAACCCTGACAGCATACAGACAAGTAACATACAGATTGGGCAGGTTACATACACATATGCATGTAACAAAATTAATGAAAAATCCATGAATTTGAAAGGGAACAAGGAGGCATATAAGAGCGGGTTTGAAGAAAAAAAGTAAAAGGAGAAATGATGTTTCATTGTTACAAAATATTTGTATAACTATGTAAAGATGTGTTGCATTTGTTGAATTTTATGGAAAAATGTGTTGATGTTTTACCTTGTCTGCCTAAGGCACCTGGTTAGTCTAACAAAAAGCTAAATGGCCAATAGCAAGAAAGAGGTATAGGCAGGACTTGCAGGCAGGGAAACTAAGTAGCAGGAGGAATTTAGGCTTTAAAGGAAGAAAAAGAGATACCAGGGAGAAACCAGTGGCCAATCAGACACACATGGAGGAAGCAGGAAACCAAGACATACAGAATAAAAGAAAGGTAAAAAGCCCCAAGGAAAAATGTAGATGAATAGAAACAGGTTAAATTAAGTTCAAAAAGCTAGCAGGACGAGCCTAAGCTAAGACTAAGCACTTATAATTAATAAGAAGCATTCATAATAAATTATTTGGGAGTTTCTTGGTGGCCCAAAGGAAAATTCCAACTACACATAATACAATAAATAAAAAAAAGTAGTTGTTTTTAAAGAATTAACATAAAAGATAAAAAAGGGACACAGCCAAGACTGTTAAATAGACAAGCTTGTCTCAGAAAAAAAAAGAAGATAAAAAGAGATGTAACTTATCCCTATTACCTGCTCTGAAGAATTTTTCACAGATACTGCCATGGCATAACCACATAGGAATAAGGTGGCCTGCATTAATTAAAAGAGTTTCTAATAGTAAAGTATATTACAGTTGCTTATGACTTAAAATGTCATTATAAAATATCTAGCAAATTAAATTCAACTTGATTACATATCATTTCTTCCCACTACATTCCTTAGGATGAATTTTAATTTATTAACGCCATGTATCACTAAGCTAAAATCCTGATACAATTATCTCACTTGATCCTGAGTGGCATTCAGAAGTAGACATAGAAAGCAAGCTTGTCAGGTTTTTGTGTGTCTATGACTACCAGCCTGATGACTGTAGACTTCAACTTTTTAAACTTTGTACAAAAAAAAATGTTTCAATGAGTTCTTTGATGAGGAATGATTTTAGAAGGACTAGTATGTGAAAACTTGCTTTATTTAAGCACCCGTAGAACATTAATCCTTTCTCATTTCAGTCTTCTATAAAAAGAATCCAGGAGTAGTTAATGCATAAGCAATAGCTAATACAATAGTCTTACTAATTGATTTGTAATGACAAAATATGTGAGATCTTGGCCAAACAGAGATAATACTTCCAATTCAAATGTCTTAGCTAAAGTGATTTTGTATTTCTTCTGTAGACTCTTCTCAAACTCACAGAGATCCCCCTGTCGCTGCCTCTTGAGTGCTGGGAGTTAAGGAATGCACCACCACTGACCCGCAAATTTTGTATTTCTTAAGGCATCTTGAAACTATGATGAGTGTTGAAATGAATTTTAAGAACTTTTAGTAATGTAAACTGTACTGGAATACTTTCTGTTTGCCTTTATTAAAAAAAAGATCTTTATTATTTTTATTTTATGTATAAAGTGTTTTGCGTACATGTATGTCTGTATACCACACGTGTGTCTTGTGCCCACCAAGGCCAGAAGAGGGCATCAGACCTCCTGAAATTAGAGTTATAGTTATGGGTCTTGGGGAATTATCCCATTTCTTTGGAAGAGCAGGCAGTGCTCTTACCCATGGAGCCATTTCACCAGCCCCAGGGATATTTTACAAAACAAAACAACATTAAAAGATACTATGGAAAACAAATCGGCACTGCTGCAAAAGTACTTGATTGTCTCAAATACAGATGAGGAGACACACTGATGGCTAGGAAAGGCTGAAACTCAAAAGGGTTGCTAGGGACAAAACTACAATTCTAGCCAGAGGCACAACAGCTGCAAGATTTAGAAATCTAAGCTTTTGCCCTAGGACTTCCCACCACTGTCTGGGAATGGGCATAGCCTTCTTGCCTAAGAGTACTTGCAACAGGCATTCTGAAGTCACGTGGGCGGAGACTTTAAAACCAAATGGCTCTTGGTTGGCATTGGTGGGTGTCTTCCTAAGCAGTTTTGCATTTTACTGGAAGTGGGAGCTGGGGGTCAAGAACCAGAGAGAAAGGTAACTGCTTGCGTGGGGTTAATTCTGTTCCTGCTAAGAAACTCTGTGGCATCAGAGACCTGGGGCGGCATCTGCCAGGCTCTGGATTCAGGGATCAGTAAGTTTGTGTGGGCAGAGCCTGGAGAGGGAAAAGAGGATGCTGATTGCTGACCAAGGTGTTCCCCAGGGAGGGGGGGAAGGGGAGGACTGCCTGGGAGGGACAGGTTAAAACGCTGCTTTCCAGTGGTAATACAGCATCTGAAAAGCCATATAAAAAGAAAAAGTCTGGGAAACTGAAGGCTTGAGAATAAACCTAAGTGGAATGTAAGCAGCAAAACAAGGAGTGATGTGACTCAGTGCACAGCCTATTGTGCTAAAGTCCCCAGCTCAAACAAACAATAAAGTGGGTGTTATTATTTGGTGTTAGTATTTGGGAATCTGCATTGGCCTGCCTGTCCTTAGGGTCCTGACAGGAAACCTCCTCACCTGTAGCCACTAAGAGCACTTCACCTGTAGCCACTTCTGGGCACATTTGCTATGGTTCCTTGTAACAGGTGGACCTACCCCTAACCTCCCCCTTCTCCTGTGTCTACCTCCCTCTCTCTCCTGCACTCTTTACCCCATGGGACTAGTCTGCTCCCCTCTCTGCCTCCTCTGTCCCTTCTCTCTCATCTTCCAATAAGCCTCCTATATAAGCCTTATCGCATAGCGTGACTTCTCTTCACTACATATATATATATATATATATATATATATATATATATATATATATATAATTTTATCAACAGTGAGTTCTGTCTTATCCTAGAAAGAAGCCAGGGCAGGACCAGAAAAAGCTGAGTGGCTAGCGTCTAGTGCTGCAGAGACGAAGACAGGGTCTGACATAGGTATGCTTATGATACTAAAATATTTTGAGAATGGAAGCAGCCTCTACATTATGTTATGGAACGGATTGCTTGTCTTTACTGAAAGGGAGATTAGAACCAGAAAGACAATAGTGGGTATTAAACTATGGGGTTAAACATAAAGCAAGAAAAGTAGATATTAGGAAAAGAGAATGAATCCTGATTTTGAAGCCAAAGGAAACATTTTGAGGAGAGTTAAGGAGCCTGAGATTTCTTGTCAAGCAGTCTGTGAGTTACCATTGAAATAGACATAAGAGATACCAGGGATGTACTCGGGATAACACATTGAAATATTGTGATCATGGATTGCCGTGTGATGTAGGAATCATATATGTTCGTTTTTGCATTGCCTTGCTCAAGTGTATTGAATACTTGAAGTTGCATAGGTGTTATCTTTAGTGAGGACTTAAGTATACATGTCAAACAAATACAGCACACAGGGAAAATACTATTGTAAAGGAATACAATAACTAAGTTTTTAGTTACTCTTCTACTTCAGAATAAAAGTGATAATTATTGCTTAATGATCCACTTGCATCTGGAACATTTTTCTGATATTGAAATCATGAATTAGGTTTTGAGCATGAAGCGCAATTCCATTTCCACCAGTGGTGCTGGCTGCCTCTCCACACAGGAATTAAGATCTCAGGATCTCGATGAACCAGACCTTTATACCCGTCAAGCGTAAGTGCCTCCAACTATGGATCTCAGCTGCATGCTGCCACGTTCTGTACCTAGTTCTCAGAAACTGTAGAATCAGATGGTGAAAGTGGGTCTTCTCTAGTTCCACACGTGAGTCGCTCACTCTCTAAGGTTAGTAATTCCTTCAGAGAGCTTTGGTTTTACTGTCTAAGTCTGGCAGTATTAATTATATTAGCAATTAAACTAAGAAAATGTCAATATAAACTCAATTTAAAATAACAAACTCATTATAAGGTTTCAAAAATAAAATGGTTTTATTTATTTACTTGTTTATTATTTGTTTTGGTTTGGTTTTTGGAGACGAGATTTCTCGATGTAGCCCTAGCTTTCCTGGCACTCACTCTGTAGACCAGGCTAGCATCGAGCTTTGAGATCTACCTGTCTGTGCCTCCAAAGTGCTCTGATTAAAGGTGCATGCCACCACCACCTACAATGCTTTTAATTAAAAAAGAAATCTGGGTAAGCAAGATGACTCAGCAGGTAAAGGCACTTATCAACAAACCCAAACACCTGCTTTCAATCCCCAGACCCACATGGGAGAAGAGAACCTGCTGCTTCAGCAGCTACTGACCACCAGCTGCTCTCTCTCTACCTCTCTCTCTCTCTCTCTCTCTTTCTCTCTTACACACACACACACAAAAAAAATAATAAATGTAATAAAATTAAAATATTTCCAATGCAAATCAATTTCATTGGGCAGCAAAACATGGTCTCCCCTTTTAACGTCAGATCCCTTTAATATCTGACTAAAGAAAGACAGTTAGAATCTATGTCTGCTGCTGCATTCAGACTTTCCTAGCAGCCAGTCTCTAGGAAGCAATGTATGCATGAAAGGATGAGCATGATAAGAACAAACAGCATCTTAGTTTTGATGTAGTGATACCTAGATATATACACCTTCGAGAACATGACTAGACTAGATAAACAGTTGTCTGGATTGGAGGTGGGGAAGTTTGATACAGATTGACAGGAAACAGTCTGTTATTTGTAGGACCTGGGGTATGACCTCACCTTTTTGTACTTTGAATCCCTTGTGTATAGGAATGGAGATAGGTTGAGCGGTGGTGCACGTATTTAATTAAATGGAGGTAGTCTAATCTCTGGGTTTGAGGCCAGCCTGGTCAACACACAAATTCCAAGACAACCAGAGCTACACAGAAAAACCTGTCTTCCAAAAAAAGAAAGAAAAAGAGTGGAGATACTGGGAGATTGCTCCTTGGTTTAGAGTCATTCCTATTCTACCACAGGACCCAAATTCAGTTCCCAGTACCCACATTGGGCAGGTCACAACCACCTCTGACTCCAGCTCAAGGAGATCTGATGCCCCTTTTGTGACCTCCATAGGCACTCTCGTTCATGTGTGGTTATGCCTATGCAGACAAAATATACATAGAATATAAAATAGAACTTTTCAGTTTTTTAATGGAGACAATGGCAGACTCTCCTTTACAAGTAGTTCTGAATATTTATTAAGTGTTCATATAGGTCAACTGCTCTTAAGTTCCTCATGCGTATTAACTCTTGATAATCGAAGACAACTTTCCCTTAAGGCACAATGGCAAACAAGGGAATACAAACAGGGGAGCAGTTATAGGGGCATAAATAGAGATGAAAGTGTTTAGGTTATTGAACAGGCCTTTAGACTACTTGGTACAGAAGATCTATGGGCCTGAAACACACCTTTAAGGATAATATATGTGTTGATAATGTCATGCACAAGGAAATTTGGTTTGTTATTTGTGGTGCTGAGGATTGAGCACAAGCTGAACAAAACAATGAGATATATCCCTGTCACAGAAGTACATTTCATTCCCCCCATATTTTATACCTAAAACTGCTGTAACCTCATGGTATGCTTTCCTGCTTTAAGGAATGCATTGTGTTTAGTTATTTAAAGCTCAAAGACTAATGTTTGATGTTGTTGTTACGATTTGTGTGTGTGTGTTTGTGTGTGTGTGATGGATAGCCTTGAAATAATGCAGACTTGAACACAGAAGGAAATGTTTTTGATTGCCTTCTTAATATGCAACTTGGTATGATTTCCAGCTGTAAAACAATAAAGGATACAAGACCTATCCATGATAAAGTATTTATTCAGAAAAATATCCAACATCTATATAAGGTATTAAATTGTCTGATTTTAGTGATTTTGCAGCGTGGTTTAAATTCTGGTTTGTCTGAGACAGGGTTTCTCTGTCTAGCTCTGGCTGTCAGTGGAACTCACTCTGTAGACCAGGCTGGCCTTGAACTCACAGACATCTGCCTGCCTCTGGCTCAGGAGTGCTGGGATTTGCTGGGATTAAAGGTGTGAGCCACTACCACCCAGTTTTATTGTTTTTTTTAAAAGCAATGTATAAGTAAAACCCACAGTTTTACAAAAATAGCTATTCAAGTAATCCACACAAAGTTGTTTTCACCGTTAACAATTTCTATGGCATCTGACATGGGCTACAAACACGGCCTTGTGGTAAAGTACTTTCTTAGCATGTGGCTTCAGACCTAGGCTCAATTCCCAGTACCACCAAAAAGAACAAAACAAAACAACTACTTTTTACTAGGAAGACCCTTTTACCTTCCTCAATAAAAGAGAGGTCAGGAGTGTGCCTTGTATCAGCAATTCCAGCACTTTGTTATAAGATGCTGGGGGGATTCCAAGTTCCAGGTCAGGCAGGGTCACATAGTAAGACCCTATCTAAAATACATAACAGCCAGGAAATCTTAAAATGAAAAATGGTCTATGTTTAGTAATAGTGCAAGTTAGTTTGAGTCATGAAAAATTTAAACAAAAATCAGTCTATAAGAAAATGTTGATGAGGGTCTGAAGAGGTGGCTCAGCATCTAAGAACACTGCTTACTCTTCCAGAGGTGCTGAGTTCAGTTCCCAGTAACCACATACTGGCTCACAACTGTCTATAGTGTGATCCCATGTCCTCGTCTGACATAAAGTTGGACGTGCAGGTAGAGTACTCATATAAATAAAAATAAGTTTTTAAAGAGAAAAAGGAAGGAAGAAAGGAAGGAAGGAAGGAAGGACGGAAGGAAGGAAAAGAAATGAAGGAAGAAAAAGTTGATGAAGCCCGGTGGTGGTAGTGGTGGGAGCACATGCCTTTAATCCCAGCACTCAGGAGCCAGAGGCAGGAAGAGCTCTATGCGTTAGAGGCCAGCCTGGGCTACAGAGTGAGCTCCAAGACAGCCAAGCCTACACAAAGAATCCCTGTCCCATAAAACCAAAAGAGTTGATGATCTAAATATTTGTGCAGTAGGACATACCTATAATCCCAGATTTGGAAAGCAGGAGAATCCATTGTTCTGGGCTATGTAAACTCATGACTCAAAAAAAAAGAAGAATAAAAGAAAAGAAAAACTATATGTATGTAGGACTGGAGGGTTTTTTCTGTGATTTAGAAAACTGTTTGCTCTTGCAGAGGACCTGAATTCAATTTCTGGCACTCACACAGAAACTCAAACCATCTGTAACTGCAGTTCTTCTCATCTAGGAGCACACAACACACATGCTTACATGCAGTGAAGATGTTTATATGCATAAATATACATGTACATAATAATTGACGAGAGGCTGAAGAGGTAGCTCAGCAGTTAAGAGCACTTGTTCTTCCAAAGGGCCTGTGTTCATTGCCAGCACCTGCTTGGTCAATCACAACCCTCAGTAACTCCAGTCCCCTGGATCTGATGCCCTCTTCTGGCCTACTTGAACATTGTGTGCACATGATGTACAAAGTTTACAAAACACCTAGACACATAATTTATTTTAAAAATAATTGAGCAAGACATGGTGGTGCATGCCAGTAATCCCAGCTCTCTGGAAGCTGAGAGGAGAATCTTGAGTTCAAGGTTAGCCTGAGCTACATAACAAGTCCAAGGTTACCCTGGTATGTATAGCAAAAACCTTTCTAAATTTTAGAAAATAGATATTAAGAGGGATTACAGCATAAACAATAAAATATCAAAATGGAAAAGTCAAAATAACCAGAAAAAATCAAATATTAACTCTCAAAAAAGATTTTATTAACAAATTATTTTACAGATGAATGCTTTCAAATAATTAAATGTCTAATGGTTTTTAAACATGAGAGTTGTCATAGAAAATAAACACAATTATCAAGAGGCTACTATATGCGTGTACAACAACTTATAGGCATCATAATAAAATCAAACCAATCACCGACAGACATAATATACAAAGCTCAATAATTGCTATCAAAATGTATTTGGCAAATAGGCAATTATTATTTAAGATAAGGTCTTGCTCAGATTAGGTGAGTCTCTAGCCAGAATCTTTGGGCCTTCCTTAGTCCTCTAAATGCTGGAATTAGATGCATGCATGGCAACAACTGGCTCAGCAAATGCTTTACGCATGACCATATGCCTGGTACTGTAATAGATGTCTGAACTAATATAGCACAACACCTGCCCCATGGACTCCATTTCAAGTGGGACGATGGCTACAGGAACAAGTATTTCCCATTACAAGATTATTAAGTTAGCTACAAAGTAGTAGATTTCATAATGGCATTTTTACACATGTTTTCTTCTTCCACACCCTGCCCTCTGGCCTTTGCCTTGCCCTCCCCTCTGTCCCATTCTTGCTGTTTTTCCATTGCCCACAACAACCTAATTTCTGCTCTCCCAGTACAATATTGCATTATCTTCTGTCAGTGTTCCTGTACCCTAATCCTTCAGGTCTCATTTTCCCTCTCACAGTTCTCTAGTTTCATGAGTCATCCACACATGGACACCGACCCACTCACACATAGAAACTTCAATCAAGGCTGCACACATGAGAGAAAACATAGTGCTTATCTGAATGCAGTTTATTTCAGCTAAAATTCTGAATTGAAATTTCACCCATTTTCCTACAAATGTCATTTTTTTACTTTTAAATCTGTGTGTGTGTGTGTGTGTGTGTGACCACAGAGATGAGAGATGTCAGACCCTCCTGGGGCTTGTGTTACAGGTGGTTGTGAACTGCCTGGTTTGAGTGTTGGGAATCAAATGCTGGTCCCCTGGAAGAACAAGAAGTGCTCTTTATCACTGAGGCATATAGGCAGATCATGTGATAGTTTTGGTTGTCGTTCTCAAAGATTTGTTTATCTTTTATTTTTATGTGTGTGAATATTTTTCCTGCAATATATGTGTACATCCGTGGTGACTGTGGAGGCCAGAAAGGGATTCCCTGGAACTGGAGTTATAGATGGTTCTGAGCCACCAAGTGGGTGCTGGGAACCAAACCCAGTTCCTCTGTAAGAGCAGCCAGTGCTTTTCCCTGAGACATCTGTCCCACCACTTTCTCATTTTTGACAAACCTACTTACTGATTTCCTCAGTAGCTGCAATTTATGCTCACTAGCAGTGAGTAAAGTTTCCTCTTTCCTCAAATTCCTGCCAGCATCTGTTGTTCTGTTTTCTTGATGAAAGTCATTCTGAGCTAGTAAGGTGAGAGTATAAATCATTTTAATTTCACCTTTCCCTGATGGCTTAGGATGTTGAACCCATCATCAAATATTATTTGCCATTTCTATTTCTTCCTTTGAGGACTGTCTGCTCACCTCATTACCTCATGTATGGATTGGATTTGGTTTAATCTTGGCTGTTTTTACATAATAGAACCCTATGCGATACAGAGTTGGCAATGATTTCTCAAATCTGTAAGCTGTCTCTTCAGTTGTGAGGTTCCTTCCATTGTTAGGCAGGTTTTTAGTTTGCTATAATCCATGTGTCAGTCCTTGGGTTGTGTTCTCTGCTGTCACAGTCCATTCAGAAGTTCCTACCTCTGCATAGGATGATTGTTGACACGGGACATAGTTGATGTGTCTTCCCTGCAGTTTCAGCATGTCCTGTCTTCACATGAAGTCTGTGATCTATTTTCAATGTTTCATGTAGTTTGAGACTCGACCTGATTTCATTCTTCTACAGGTACATACCCAGTTTTCTCAGCACCATCTGTAAAAGGATCTTTCCTAATGACATCTGGGTTTAAGGGAAAAATGAAGTACCTGCTAGGGCTGGGATGATGAATCCATGATTAAGAGCACTTGCTGCTCTTGCAGAGGACAAAGGTTCAGTTAACAGCACCCATATGGCAGCCCACAATCCCTTATATCTCTAATTCTAAGCTATCTGATGTCATCTTCTGGAGAGTAGTTGACTGTTCAGTTTTCATGAGTTTGTAGGCATTCTGGGGGTAGAATTGTTGTTGAATTCTAGCATTATTCCATGGTAATCCAATAGTACACAGCTGGTTACTACATTTTCTTTTGTATCTGTGAATGTTTGCTTTGTTACTGATTATGTGATCAATTTTTGAGAGGGTTCCATGAGATGCTGAGAAGAAGGTATTTTCTTTTCTGTTGGGTCGAATGTTCTATAGCTGTCTATTAATTTCATTTGATTCACTATATCTGTGATATCTCTTATTGCTCCATTAAGTTTCTGTCTATTTATCCTGTCCATTGGTGAGAGAGGAGTGTTGAAACCTACTATTAGAGTGTGTGTTTCCCTTCTTTGAGTTGTGGTGGTGGAGAGTTGTCAGATGTCTGTGTTATTATGGGTGTTCTTAGCTTCCTTGGTTTGTGCTTTGCCTTCTAGTAGTTTCTGTAAGGCTGGGTTTGTGGCTACCTATTATTTAAATCTGTTTTTGTCCTGGAATATCTTTTTTCTCCATTGATGGTGAATGCAAGCTTTGCTGCGAATAGTACTCTGGGATTGCCTTCATGGTCTCTTAGTGTTGGCAGCACATCTATCTAAGACATTATGGCTTTCATGGTTTCCACTGAGAAGTCAGGTGTAATTCAAGTGCCTACGGACTCCTGATCTTTGATGAAGAATCCAGAAATACATGGGAGACCATTCTCTCCCTTATAAGAGATCATGTCAGCACACAGAAGCCACCCTATTGCTGACACACCCCCACATCCCAAAAAATATTTAATGGAAAGGAATTCCCACACAGACCTCAACCTAAAACCAGATATCTTGAACCTAACAGAAGAAAAAGAAGGGAAGATATCTGAAATCAATGACATAGGAAAGGACATTCTGAGCAGAACACTATTAACACAGACACTAATTTCAACAATTAATAAATGGGATCTCATGAAACTGAAAAGCTTCTGCATGACAAAAGATCCCATCATTCAGACAAAGTGGCAGCTTACAGAATGGTAAAATATTTTTTTATCAACTATACACCCAATAGAGGGCTAATATCCAAAATTATACAAAAAAACTCAAACAAAATGTATAAAGAACTCAAAAGGCTAGATGTCAAGAAAACAAATGACTCAATTAAAACTGGGAATTTTTAAACAGAGAATTCTCAATAGGGAATCTTAAGTGGCTGAGAAAGACTTAAATGTTCAACATTCTCAGTCATTAGTGAAATGCAAACCAAGTCTGCTTTGAGAGTCCACTTTACACCTGTCAGAATCCCTAGGATCAATAATACGAGTGACAGTTCCTGCTGGCAAGGACATAGAATAAGGGGTACACTCATCCACTGCTGGTAGGAGTGCAGACTCATACAGTCACTATGGAAATGAGTGTGGATTTACCTTAGAGAGATGGGACCTGATCTACCTCGTGATAAAAATGGAACCTTTATACAAATGAATATTACTCAGCCATTAAAAAGAATTAAATTCACAGTAAATGGGTAGAACTAGGGGGAGAAATCACCCTGAGTGAGGTACCCAGACACAGAAAGCCAAATGTGGCATGTATTAGCTTACATGTGGATATACAGAATCACAGAGATTAAGCATAGAGTAACAGACTAAGGAGGAGAGAAGCATCTCATCAGGAAAGAAGAAATAGAATAGAAAGGTACAGGCTGGTGAGGGGAGGTGCAAGGAGAGAAATAGAGGGACGAGGGAGTGTATACAGGGAGAAACAGCTAAAACTAAGGCCACGGAAGTAGTGTGCAGTGGCATGGGTATTGATACAGTCGATGCTTCCTGAAATAAATGCATATGTGAAGGCAATCTAACAGAGAAATCAAATAACAGGGTGATGAGACTGTGTCTGAGAGCTTTCTCCTTCTGTCTTGCATTCCATTCTTTAGGTTGGGATTAAAGATGTGCACCACTGGGATTAAAGGCGTGCACCGCCAGGTTTCTATGGCAAACTAGTGTGGCTACTGAGATTAAAGGTGTGTGCTACCACTTACTCTCTGATCTTCAGCTAAACTTTCTTTATTAAAATACAAATGAAATATCACTACACGTAAGTATCACGAAACATTGTAAAGGAGGGGACACATAGATTATAAGAGCCAGAGCATCATGGAGTTTGCTGTGACATTGTATCTCCTAGGAATGTCAGAATCTACACCAATAAAATCTTATTAACATGGCTGCTTAAGTATGAGCTGAATAAGGACAAGAGGCAATCTATAAGGGACAAGGGGCCAACCAGCCCTACACAAAGAACTATAGGGAACTCACAAATGCCGGGAGTGGAGAAACAGTTTTAGTCCTACTGTGGGAAGAGTACACGAAATGCTTATCCAATACCAAATGGTGAGCCCTGAATCATACATACAAATAACATTATACTAAATTAAAGTATGTGTGTGTTATAGTTTCTTAGGTACTTAACAGTATGAATCCTTGTGATTTTTTTCACATATCCATACTATTATTTTGCTCTCCTTTCTCCCTGTGTATTTATCTCCCTTCAACCTAATTATAACCCTGACAGCATACAGACAAGTAACATACAGATCGGGCAGGTTACATACACATATGCATGTAACAAAATTAATGAAAAATCCATGAATTTGAAAGGGAACAAGGAGGCATATAAGAGCGGGTTTGAAGAAAAAAAGTAAAAGGAGAAATGATGTTTCATTGTTACAAAATATTTGTATAACTATGTAAAGACGTGTTGCATTTGTTGAATTATATGTAAAAATGTGTTGCTGTTTTACCTTGTCTGCCTAAGGCACCTGATTAGTCTAACAAAAAGCTAAATGGCCAATAGCAAGAAAGAGGTATAGGCAGGACTTGCAGGCAGGGAAACTGAGTAGCAGGAGGAATTTAGGCTTAGAAAGGAAGAAAGAAAAAGAGATACCAGGGAGAAACCAGTGGCCAATCAGACACACATGGAGGAAGCAGGAAACCAAGACATACAGAATAAAAGAAAGGTAAAAAGCCCCAAGGAAAAATGTAGATGAATAGAAACAGGTTAAATTAAGTTCAAAAAGCTAGCAGGACGAGCCTAAGCTAAGACTAAGCACTTATAATTAATAAGAAGCATTCATAATAAATTATTTGGAAGTTTCTTGGTGGCCCAAAGGAAAATTCCAACTACACTTAATACAATAAATAAAATAAAGAAGTAGTTGTTTTTAAAGAATTAAAATAAAAGGTAAAAAAGGGACACAGCCAAGACTGTTAAATAGACAAGCTTGTCTCAGAAAAAAAAAGAAGATAAAAAGAGATGTAACATATCCCTATTACCTGCTCTGAAGAATTTTTCACAGATACTGCCACGGCATAACCACATGGGAATAAGGTGGCCTGCATTAATTAAAAGAGTTTCTAATAGTAAAGTATATTACAGTTGCTTATGACTTAAAATGTCATTATAAAATATCTAGCAAATTAAATTCAACTTGATTACATTATCATTTCTTCCCACTACATTCCTTAGGATGAATTTTAATTTATTAACGCCATGTATCACTAAGCTAAAATCCTGATACAATTATCTCACTTGATCCTGAGTGGCATTCAGAAGTAGACATAGAAAGCAAGCTTGTCAGGTTTTTGTGTGTCTATGACTACCAGCCTGATGACTGTAGACTTCAACTTTTTAAAATTTGTACAAAAAAAATGTTTCAATGAGTTCTTTGATGAGGAATGATTTTAGAAGGACTAGTATGTGAAAACTTGCTTTATTTAAGCACCCGTAGAACATTAATCCTTTCTCACTTCAGTCTTCTATAAAAAGAATTCAGGAGTAGTTAATGCATAAGCAATAGCTATTACAATAGTCTTACTAATTGACCTTGTAATGACAAAATATGGGAGATCTTGGTCAAACAGAGATAATACTTCCAATTCAAATGTCTTAGCTAAAGTGATTTTGAATTTCTTCTGTAGACTCTTCTCAAACTCACAGAGATCCCCCTGCCTCTGCCTCTTGAGTACTGGGAGTAAAGGAATGTACCACCACTGACCAGCAAATTTTGTACTTCTTAAGGCATCTTGAAACTAAGATGAGTGTTGAAATGAATTTTGAGAACTTAGGTCCTGATAAAACTGTACAAGAATACTTTTTATTTGCCTTTATTTTTTTAAAAAAGATCTTTATTATTTTTATTTTATGTATAAAGTGTTTTGCCTACATGTATGTCTGTATACCACACGTGTGTCTGGTGCCCACCAAGGCCAGAAGAGGGCATCAGACCTCCTGAAATTAGAGTTATAGTTATGGGTCCTGGGGATTTAACCCATTTCTTTGGAAGAGCAGGCAGTGCTCTTACCCATGGAGCCATTTCACCAGGCCCAGGGATATTTTACAAAACAAAACAACAATAAAAGATACTATGGAAAACAACTGGGCACTGCTGCAAAAGTACTTGATTGTCTCAAATACAGATGAGGAGACACACTGATGGCTAGGAAAGACTGAAACTCAAAAGGGCTGCTAGGGACAAAACTACAATTCTAGCCAGAGGCACAACAGCTGCAAAATTTAGAAATCTAAGCTTTTGCCCTAGGACTTCCCACCACTTTCTGGGAACTGGCATAGCCTTCTTGCTTAAGAGTACTCGCAAGAGGCTTTCTGACGTCACGCAGGCGGAGACTTTAAAATCCAAATGGCTCCTGGTTGGCATTGGTGGGTGTCTTCCTAAGCAGTTGTGCATTTTACTGGAAGTGGGCGCTGGGGGTCAAGAACCAGAGAGAAAGGTAACTGCTGGTATGGGGTTAACTCTGTTCCTGCTAAGAAAATCTGTGGCATCAGAGACCTGGGGCGGCATCTACCAGGTTCTGGGTTCAGGGATCAGTAAGTTTGTGTGGGCAGCGCCTGGAGAGGGAAAAGAGGATGCTGATTGCTGACCAAGGTGTTCCGCAGGGAGGGGGAGAAGGGGAGGACTGCCTGGGAGGGACAGGTTAAAACACTGCGTTCCTGTGGTAATGCAGCATCTGAAAAGCCATGTAAGAAGAAAAAGTCTGGGAAACTGAAGGCTTGAGAATAAGACCTAAGTGGAATGTAAGCAGTCGAACAAGGAGTGATGTGACTCAGTGCACAGCCTATTGTGCTAAAGTCCCCAGCTCAAACAAACAATAAAGTGGGTGTTATTATTTGGTGTTAGTATTTGGGAATCTGCATTGGCCTGCCTGTCCTTAGGGTCCTGACAGGAAACCTCCTCACCTGTAGCCACTAAGAGCACTTCACCTGTAGCCACTTCTGGGCACATTTGCTATGGTTCCTTGTAACAGGTGGACCTACCCCTAACCTCCCCCTTCTCCTGTGTCTACCTCCCTCTCTCTCCCGCACTCTTTACCCCATGGGACTAGTCTGCTCCCCTCTCTGCCTTCTCTGTCCCTTCTCTCTCATCTTCCAATAAGCCTCCTGTATAAGCCTTATCGCATAGAGTGACTTCTCTTCACTACATATATATATATATATATATATATATATAATTTTATCAGCAGTGAGTTCTGTCTTATCCTAGAAAGAAGCCAGGGCAGGACCAGAAAAAGCTGAATGGCTAGCATCTAGTGCTGCAGAGACGAAGACAGGGTCTGACATAGGTATGCTTATGATACTAAAATATTTTGAGAATGGAAGCAGCCTCTACATTATGTTATGGAACGGATTGCTTGTCTTTACTGAAAGGGAGATTAGAACCAGAAAGACAATAGTGGGTATTAAACTATGGGGGTTAAACATAAAGCAAGAAAAGTAGATATTAGGAAAAGAGAATGAATCCTGATTTTGAAGCCAAAGGAAACATTTTGAGGAGAGTTAAGGAGCCTGAGATTTCTTGTCAAGCAGTCTGTGAGTTACCATTGAAATAGACATAAGAGATACCAGTGATGTATTCGGGATAACACATTGAAATTTTGCGATCATGGATTGCCGTGTGATGCAGGAATCATATATGTTCATTTTTGCATTGTCTTGCTCGAGTGTATTGAATACTTGAAGTTGCATAGGTGTTATCTTTAGTGAGGACTTAAGTATACATGACAAACAAATACAGCACACAGGGAAAATACTATCGTAAAGGAATAAACTTAGTTACTCTTCTACTTCAGAATAAAAGTGACAATTATTGCTTAATGATCCACTTGCATCTGGAACATTTTTCTGATATTGAAATCATGAATTAGGTTCTGAGCATGAAGCGCAGTTCCATTTCCACCGGTGGTGCTGGCTGCCTCTCCACACAGGAATTAAGATCTCAGGACCTCGACGAACCAGACCTTTATACCCGTCAAGCGTAAGTGCCTCCAACTATGGATCTCAGCTGCATGCTGCCATGTTCTGTAGCTAGTTCTCAGAAACTGTAGAATCAGATGGTGAAAGTGGGTCTTCTCTAGTTCCACACTTGAGTCGCTCACTCTCCAAAGGTTAGTAATTCCTTCAGAGAGCTTTGGTTTTACTGTCTAAGTCTGGCAGTATTAATTATATTAGCAATTAAACTAAGAAAATGTCAATATAAACTCAATTTAAAATAACAATCTTATTATAAGGTTTCAAAACTAAAATGGTTTTATTTATTTATTTGCTTCTTTGTTTGTTTTGGTTTGTTTTGGAGACAAGATTTCTCGATGCAGCCCTAGTTTTCCTGGCATTCACTCTGTAGACCAGGTTAGCATCGAACTTTGGGATATACCTTTCTCTGCTTCCAAAGTGCTCAGATTAAAGGTGCGTGCCACCACCACCTACAATGCTTTTAATTTAAAAAAAAAATCTGGGTAAGCAAGATGACTCAGCAGGTAAAGGCACTTATCAACAAACCCAAACACCTGCTTTCAATCCCCAGACCCACATGGTAGAAGAGAACCTGCTGCATCAGCAGCTACTGACCACCAGCTGCTCGCTCTCTTTCTGTCTCTCTCTCTCTCTCTTCTCTCTCTCTCTCTCTCTCTCTCTCTCTCTCTCTCTCTCTCTCTCTCTCTCTCTCACACACACACACAATAATAAATGTAATAAAGTTAAAGTATTTCCAATGCAAAACAATTTCATTGGGCAGCAAAACATGGTCTCCCCTTTTAACGTCAGATCCCTTTAATATCTGACTAATGAAAGACAGTTAGAATCTATTCTGCTGCTGCATTCAGACTGTCCTAGCAGCCAGTCTCTAGGTAGCAATGTATGCATGAAAGGATGAGCATGAGAAGAACAAACAACATCTTAGTTTTGATGTAGTGATACCTAGATATACATACCTTGGAGAACATGTCTAGTCTAGATCAGCAGTTGTCTGGATTGGAGGTGGGGAAGTTTGATACAGATTGACAGGAAACAGTCTGTTATTTGTATGACCTGGGGTATGACCTCACCTTTTTGTACTTTGAATCCCTTGTGTATAAGATTGGGGATAGGTTGAGCGGTGGTGCACGTATTTAATTAAACGGAGGCAGTCTAATCTCTGGGTTTGAGGCCAGCCTGGTCTACAGACAAATTCCAAGACAACCAGAGCTACACAGAAAAACCTGTCTTCCAAAAAAAGAAAGAAAAAGAGTGGAGATACTGGGAGATTGCTCAGTGGTTTAGAGTCGTTCCTATTCTACCACAGGACCCAAATTCAGTTCCCAGTACCCACATTGGGCAGGTCACAACCGCCTGTGACTCCAGCTCAAGGAGATCTGGTGCCCCTTTTGTGACCTCCATAGGCACTCTCGTGCATGTGTGGTTATGCCTATACAAACAAAATATACATAGAATATAAAATAGAACTTTTCACTTTTTTAATGGAGATAATGGCAGACTCTCCTTTACAAGTTGTTCTGAATATTTATTGAGTGTTTATATAGGTCAACTGCTCTTAAGTTCTTCATGCATATTAACTCTTGATACTCGGTGACAACTTTCCCTTAAGGCACAATGGCAAAAAAGGGAGTACAAAAAAGGGAGCAGTTATAGGGGCATAAATAGAGACGAAAGTGTTTAGGTTATTGAACAGGCCTTTAGACTACTTGGTACAGAAGATCTATGGGCCTGAAACACACCTTTAAGGATAATATATGTGTTGATAATGTCATGCACAAGGAAATTTGGTTTGTTATTTGTGGTGCTGAGGATTGAGCACAAGCTGAACAAAACACTGAGATACATCCCTGTCACAGAAGTACATTTCATTCCCCCCATATTTTATACCTAAACTGCTGTAACTTCATGGTATGCTCTCCTGCTTTAAGGAATGCATTGTCTTTAGTTATTTAAAGCTTAAAGACTAATGTTTGATGCTGTTGTTACAATGTGTGTGTGTGTGTGTTTGCGTGTGTGATGGATAGCCTTGAAATAATGCAGACTTGAACACAGAAGGAAATGTTTTTGATTGCCTTCTTAATATGCAACTTGGTATGTTTTCAAGTTCTAAAAAAATAAAGGATACAAGACCTATCCATGATAAAGTATTTATTCAGAAAAATATCCAACATCTATATAAGGTATTAAATTGTCTGATTTGAGTGATTTTGCAGTGTGGTTTAAATTCTGGTTTGTCTGAGACAGGGTTTCTCTGTCTAGCTCTGGCTGTCAGTGGAACTCATTCTGTAGACCAGGCTGGCCCTGAACTCACAGACATCTGCCTGCCTCTGGCTCAGGAGTGCTGGGATTTGCTGGGATTAAAGGTGTGAGCCACTAGCACCCAGTTTTATTGTTTTTTTAAAAGCAATGTATAAGTAAAACCCACAGTTTTACAAAAATAGCTATTCAAGTAATCCACACAAAGTTGTTTTCACCGTTAACAATTTCTATGGCATTTGACATGGGCTACAAACATGGCCCTGTGGTAAAGTACTTTCTTAGCATGTGGCTTCAGACCTGGGCTCAATTCCTAGTACCATCAAAAAGAACAAAACAAAACAAAACAAAACAACTACTTTTTACTAGGAAGACCCTTTTCCCTTCCTCAATAAAAGAGAGGTCAGGAGTGTGCCTTGTATCAGCAATTCCAGCACTTTGTTATCAGACACTGGGGGGATTGCAAGTTCCAGGTCAGGCAGGGTCACATAGTAAGACCCTATCTAAAATACATAACAGCCAGGAAATCTTAAAATGAAAAATGGTCTATGTTTAGTAATAGTGCAAGTTAGTTTGAGTCATGAAAAATTTAAACAAAAATCAGTCTATAAGAAAATGTTGATGAGGGTCTGAAGAGGTGGCTCAGCATCTAAGAACACTGCTTACTCTTCCAGAGGTGCTGAGTTCAGTTCCCAGTAACCACATACTGGCTCACAACTGTCTATAGTGTGATCCCATGTCCTCGTCTGACAAAGTTGGACGTGCAGGTAGAGTACTCATATAAATAAAAATAAGTTTTTAAAGAAAAAAAGGAAGGAAGGAAGGAAGGAAGGAAGGAAGGAAGGAAGGAAGGAAGGAAGGAAAAGAAATGAAGGAAGAAAAAGTTGATGAAGCCCGGTGGTGGTAGTGGTGGGAGCACATGCCTTTAATCCCAGCACTCAGGAGCCAGAGGCAGGAAGAGCTCTATGCATTAGAGGCCAGCCTGGGCTACAGAGTGAGCTCCAAGACAGCCAAGCCTACACAAAGAAACCCTGTCCCATAAAACCAAAAGAGTTGATGATCTAAATATTTGTGCAGTAGGACATACCTATAATCCCAGATTTGGAAAGCAGGAGAATCCATTGTTCTGGGCTATGTAAACTCATGACTCAAAAAAAAAAGAAGAATAAAAGAAAAGAAAAACTATATGTATGTAGGACTGGAGGGTTTTTTCTGTGATTAAGAAAACTGTTTGCTCTTGCAGAGGACCTGAATTCAATTTCTGGCACTCACACAGAAACTCAAACCATCTGTAACTGCAGTTCTTCTCATCTAGGAGCACACAACACACATGCTTACATGCAGTGAAGATGTTTATATGCATAAATATACATGTACATAATAATTGACGAGAGGCTGAAGGGGTAGCTCAGCAGTTAAGATCACTTGTTCTTCCAAAGGGCCTGTGTTCATTGCCAGCACCTGCTTGGTCAATCACAACCCTCAGTAACTCCAGTCCCCTGGATCTGATGCCCTCTTCTGGCCTACTTGAACATTGTGTGCACATGATGTACAAAGTTTACAAAACACCTAGACACATAATTTATTTTAAAAATAATTGAGCAAGACATGGTGGTGCATGCCAGTAATCCCAGCACTCTGGAAGCTGAGAGGAGAATCTTGAGTTCAAGGTTAGCCTGAGCTACATAACAAGTCCAAGGTTACCCTGGTATGTATAGCAAAAACCTTTCTAAATTTTAGAAAATAGATATTAAGAGGGATTACAGCATAAACAATAAAATATCAAAATGGAAAAGTCAAAATAACCAGAAAAAATCAAATATTAACTCTCAAAAAAGATTTTATTAACAAATTATTTTACAGATGAATGCTTTCAAATAATTAAATGTCTAATGGTTTTTAAACATGAGAGTTGTCATAGAAAATAAACACAATTATCAAGAGGCTACTATATGCGTGTACAACAACTTATAGGCATCATAATAAAATCAAACCAATCACCGACAGACATAATATACAAAGCTCAATAATTGCTATCAAAATGTATTTGGCAAATAGGCAATTATTATTTAAGATAAGGTCTTGCTCAGAGTAGGTGAGTCTCTAGCCAGAATCTTTGGGCCTTCCTTAGTCCTCTAAATGCTGGAATTAGATGCATGCATGGCAACAACTGGCTCAGCAAATGCTTTACGCATGACCATATGCCTGGTACTGTAATAGATGTCTGAACTAATATAGCACAACACCTGCCCCATGGACTCCATTTCAAGTGGGACGATGGCTACAGGAACAAGTATTTCCCATTACAAGATTATTAAGTTAGCTACAAAGTAGTAGATTTCATAATGGCATTTTTACACATGTTTTCTTCTTCCACACCCTGCCCTCTGGCCTTTGCCTTGCCCTCCCCTCTGTCCCATTCTTACTGTTTTTCCATTGCCCACAACAACCTAATTTCTGCTCTCCCAGTACAATATTGCATTATCTTCTGTCAGTGTTCCTGTACCCTAATCCTTCAGGTCTCTTTTTCCCTCTCACAGTTCTCTAGTTTCATGAGTCATCCACACATGGACACCGACCCACTCACACATAGAAACTTCAATCAAGAATACACACATGAGAGAAAACATAGTGCTTATCTGAATGCAGTTTATTTCAGCTAACATTCTGAACTGTAATTTCACCCATTTTCCTACAAATGTCATTTTTTTACTTTTAAATCTGTGTATATGTGTGTGTGTGTGTGTGTGTGTGTGTGTGTGTGTGTGACCACAGAGATGAGAGATGTCAGACCCTCCTGGGGCTTGTGTTACAGGTGGTTGTGAACTGCCTGGTTTGAGTGTTGGGAATCAAATGCTGGTCCCCTGGAAGAACAAGAAGTGCATTTATCACTGAGGCATATAGGCAGATCATGTGATAGTTTTGGTTGTCGTTCTCAAAGATTTGTTTATCTTTTATTTTTATGTGTGTGAATATTTTTCCTGCAATATATGTGTACATCCGTGGTGACTGTGGAGGCCAGAAAGGGATTCCCTGGAACTGGAGTTATAGATGGTTCTGAGCCACCAAGTGGGTGCTGGGAACCAAACCCAGTTCCTCTGTAAGAGCAGCCGGTGCTTTTCCCTGAGACATCTGTCCCACCACTTTCTCATTTTTGACAAACCTACTTACTGATTTCCTCAGTAGCTGCAATTTATGCTCACAAGCAGTGAGTAAAGTTTCCTCTTTCCTCAAATTCCTGCCAGCATCTGTTGTTCTGTTTTCTTGATGAAAGTCATTCTGAGCTAGTAAGGTGAGAGTATAAATCATTTTAATTTCACCTTTCCCTGATGGCTTAGGATGTTGAACCCATCATCAAATATTATTTGCCATTTCTATTTCTTCCTTTGAGGACTGTCTGCTCACCTCATTACCTCATGTATGGATTGGATTTGGTTTAATCTTGGCTGTTTTTACATAATAGAACCCTATGCGATACAGAGTTGGCAATGATTTCTCAAATCTGTAAGCTGTCTCTTCAGTTGTGAGGTTCCTTCCATTGTTAGGCAGGTTTTTAGTTTGCTATAATCCATGTGTCAGTCCTTGGGTTGTGTTCTCTGCTGTCACAGTCCATTCAGAAGTTCCTACCTCTGCATAGGATGATTGTTTACACGGGATATAGTTGATGTGTCTTCCCTGAAGTTTCAGTATGTCCTGTCTTCACATGAAGTCTGTGATCTATTTTCAATGTTTCATGTAGTTTGAGACTCGACCTGATTTCATTCTTCTACAGGTACATACCCAGTTTTCTCAGCACCATCTGTAAAAGGATCTTTCCTAATGACATCTGGGTTTAAGGGAAAAATGAAGTACCTGCTAGGGCTGGGATGATGAATCCATGATTAAGAGCACTTGCTGCTCTTGCAGAGGACAAAGGTTCAGTTAACAGCACCCATATGGCAGCCCACAATCCCTTATATCTCTAATTCTAAGCTATCTGATGTCATCTTCTGGAGAGTAGTTGACTGTTCAGTTTTCATGAGTTTGTAGGCATTCTGGGGGTAGAATTGTTGTTGAATTCTAGCATTATTCCATGGTAATCCAATAGTACGCAGCTGGTTACATTTTCTTTTGTATCTGTGAATGTTTGCTTTGTTACTGATTATGTGATCAATTTTTGAGAGGGTTCCATGAGATGCTGAGAAGAAGGTATTTTCTTTTCTGTTGGGTGGAATGTTCTATAGGTGTCTATTAATTTCATTTGATTCACTACATCTGTGATATCTCTTATTGCTCCATTAAGTTTCTGTCTATTTATCCTGTCCATTGGTGAGAGAGGAGTGTTGAAACCTACTATTAGAGTGTGTGTTTCCCTTCTTTGAGTTGTGGTGGTGGAGAGTTGTCAGATGTCTGTGTTATTATGGGTGTTCTTAGCTTCCTTGGTTTGTGCTTTGCCTTCTAGTAGTTTCTGTAAGGCTGGGTTTGTGGCTACCTATTATTTAAATCTGTTTTTGTCCTGGAATATCTTTTTTCTCCATTGATGGTGAATGCAAGCTTTGCTGCGAATAGTACTCTGGGATTGCCTTCATGGTCTCTTAGTGTTGGCAGCACATCTATCTAAGACATTCTGGCTTTCATGGTTTCCACTGAGAAGTGAGGTGTAATTCAAGTGCCTACGGACTCCTGATCTTTGATGAAGAAACCAGAAATACATGGGAGACCATTCTCTCCCTTATAAGAGATCATGTCAGCACACAGAAGCCACCCTATTGCTGACACACCCCCACATCCCAAAAAATATTTAATGGAAAGGAATTCCCACACAGACCTCAACCTAAAACCAGATATCTTGAACCTAACAGAAGAAAAAGAAGGGAAGATCCCTGAAATCAATGACATAGGAAAAGACTTTCTGAGCAGAACACTATTAACACAGACATTAATTTCAACAATTAATAAATGGGATCTCATGAAACTGAAAAGCTTCTGCATGACAAAAGATCCCATCATTCAGACAAAGTGGCAGCTTACAGAATGGTAAAATATTTTTTTATCAACTACACACCCAATAGAGGGCTAATATCCAAAATTATACAAAAAAACTCAAACAAAATGTATAAAGAACTCAAAAGGCTAGATATCAAGAAAACAAATGACTCAATTAAAACTGGGAATTTTTAAACAGAGAATTCTCAATAGGGAATCTTAAGTGGCTGAGAAAGACTTAAATGTTCAACATTCTCAGTCATTAGTGAAATGCAAACCAAGTCTGCTTTGAGAGTCCACTTTACACCTGTCAGAATCCCTACGATCAATAATACGAGTGACAGTTCCTGCTGGCAAGGACATAGAATAAGGGGTACACTCATCCACTGCTGGTAGGAGTGCAGACTCATACAGTCACTATGGAAATGAGTGTGGATTTACCTTAGAGAGATGGGACCTGATCTACCTCGTGATAAAAATTGGAACCTTTATACAAATGAATATTACTCAGCCATTAAAAAGAATTAAATTCACAGTAAATGGGTAGAACTAGGGGGAGAAATCACCCGGAGTGAGGTACCCAGACACAGAAAACCAAATGTGGCATGTATTAGCTTACATGTGGATATACAGAATCACAGAGATTAAGCATAGAGTAACAGACTAAGGAGGAGAGAAGCATCTCATCAGGAAAGAAGAAATAGAATAGAAAGGTACAGGCTGGTGAGGGGAGGTGCAAGGAGAGAAATAGAGGAACGAGGGAGTGTATACAGGGAAAAACAGCTAAAACTAAGGCCACGGAAGTAGTGTGTAGTGGCATGGGTATTGATACAGTCGATGCTTCCTGAATTAAATGCATATGTGAAGGCAATCTAACAGAGAAATCAAATAACAGGGTGATGAGACTGTGTCTGAGAGCTTTCTCCTTCTGTCTTGCATTCCATTCTTTAGGTTGGGATTAAAGATGTGCACCACTGGGATTAAAGGCGTGCACCGCCAGGTTTCTATTGCAAACTAGTGAGGCTACTGAGATTAAAGGTGTGTGCTACCACTTACTCTCTGATCTTCAGCTAAACTTTCTTTATTAAAATACAAATGAAATATCACTACACGTAAGTATCACGAAACATTGTAAAGGAGGGGACACATAGATTATAAGAGCCAGAGCATCATGGAGTTTGCTGTGACATTGTATCTCCTAGGAATGTCAGAATCTACACCAATAAAATCTTATTAACATGGCTGCTTAAGTATGAGCTGAATAAGGACAAGAGGCAAACTATAAGGGACAAAGGGCCAACCAGCCCTACACAAAGAACTATAGGGAACTCACAAATGCCGGGAGTGGAGAAACAGTTTTAGTCCTACTGTGGGAAGAGTACACGAAATGCTTATCCAATACCAAATGGTGAGCCCTGAATCATACAAACAAATAACATTATACTAAATTAAAGTATGCGTGTGTTATAGTTTCTTAGGTACTTAACAGTATGAATCCTTGTGATTTTTTTCACATATCCATACTATTATTTTGCTCTCCTTTCTCCCTGTGTATTTATCTCCCTTCAACCTAATTATAACCCTGACAGCATACAGACAAGTAACATACAGATCGGGCAGGTTACATACACATATGCATGTAACAAAATTAATGAAAAATCCATGAATTTGAAAGGGAACAAGGAGGCATATAAGAGCGGGTTTGAAGAAAAAAAGTAAAAGGAGAAATGATGTTTCATTGTTACAAAATATTTGTATAACTATGTAAAGACGTGTTGCATTTGTTGAATTATATGTAAAAATGTGTTGCTGTTTTACCTTGTCTGCCTAAGGCACCTGATTAGTCTAACAAAAAGCTAAATGGCCAATAGCAAGAAAGAGGTATAGGCAGGACTTGCAGGCAGGGAAACTGAGTAGCAGGAGGAATTTAGGCTTAGAAAGGAAGAAAGAAAAAGAGATACCAGGGAGAAACCAGTGGCCAATCAGACACACATGGAGGAAGCAGGAAACCAAGACATACAGAATAAAAGAAAGGTAAAAAGCCCCAAGGAAAAATGTAGATGAATAGAAACAGGTTAAATTAAGTTCAAAAAGCTAGCAGGACGAGCCTAAGCTAAGACTAAGCACTTATAATTAATAAGAAGCATTCATAATAAATTATTTGGGAGTTTCTTGGTGGCCCAAAGGGAAATTCCAACTACACATAATACAATAAATAAAATAAAGAAGTAGTTGTTTTTAAAGAATTAACATAAAAGGTAAAAAAGGGACACAGCCAAGACTGTTAAATAGACAAGCTTGTCTCAGAAAAAAAAAGAAGATAAAAAGAGATGTAACATATCCCTATTACCTGCTCTGAAGAATTTTTCACAGATACTGCCACGGCATAACCACATGGGAATAAGGTGGCCTACATTAATTAAAAGAGTTTCTAATAGTAAAGTATATTACAGTTGCTTATGACTTAAAATGTCATTATAAAATATCTAGCAAATTAAATTCAACTTGATTACATTATCATTTCTTCCCACTACATTCCTTAGGATGAATTTTAATTTATTAACGCCATGTATCACTAAGCTAAAATCCTGATACAATTATCTCACTTGATCCTGAGTGGCATTCAGAAGTAGACATAGAAAGCAAGCTTGTCAGGTTTTTGTGTGTCTATGACTACCAGCCTGATGACTGTAGACTTCAACTTTTTAAAATTTGTACAAAAAAAAATGTTTCAATGAGTTCTTTGATGAGGAATGATTTTAGAAGGACTAGTATGTGAAAACTTGCTTTATTTAAGCACCCATAGAACATTAATCCTTTCTCACTTCAGTCTTCTATAAAAAGAATCCAGGAGTAGTTAATGCATAAGCAATAGCTATTACAATAGTCTTACTAATTGACCTTGTAATGACAAAATATGGGAGATCTTGGTCAAACAGAGATAATACTTCCAATTCAAATGTCTTAGCTAAAGTGATTTTGTATTTCTTCTGTAGACTCTTCTCAAACTCACAGAGATCCCCCTGCCTCTGCCTCTTGAGTACTGGGAGTAAAGGAATGTACCACCACTGACCAGCAAATTTTGTACTTCTTAAGGCATCTTGAAACTAAGATGAGTGTTGAAATGAATTTTGAGAACTTAGGTCCTGATAAAACTGTACAAGAATACTTTTTATTTGCCTTTATTTTTTTAAAAAAGATCTTTATTATTTTTATTTTATGTATAAAGTGTTTTGCCTACATGTATGTCTGTATACCACACATGTGTCTGGTGCCCACCAAGGCCAGAAGAGGGCATCAGACCTCCTGAAATTAGAGTTATAGTTATGGGTCCTGGGGATTTAACCCATTTCTTTGGAAGAGCAGGCAGTGCTCTTACCCATGGAGCCATTTCACCAGGCCCAGGGATATTTTACAAAACAAAACAACAATAAAAGATACTATGGAAAACAACTGGGCACTGCTGCAAAAGTACTTGATTGTCTCAAATACAGATGAGGAGACACACTGATGGCTAGGAAAGACTGAAACTCAAAAGGGCTGCTAGGGACAAAACTACAATTCTAGCCAGAGGCACAACAGCTGCAAGATTTAGAAATCTAAGCTTTTGCCCTAGGACTTCCCACCACTGTCTGGGAACTGGCATAGCCTTCTTGCTTAAGAGTACTCGCAAGAGGCTTTCTGACGTCACGCAGGCGGAGACTTTAAAATCCAAATGGCTCCTGGTTGGCATTGGTGGGTGTCTTCCTAAGCAGTTGTGCATTTTACTGGAAGTGGGCGCTGGGGGTCAAGAACCAGAGAGAAAGGTAACTGCTGGTATGGGGTTAACTCTGTTCCTGCTAAGAAACTCTGTGGCATCAGAGACCTGGGGCGGCATCTGCCAGGTTCTGGGTTCAGGGATCAGTAAGTTTGTGTGGGCAGCGCCTGGAGAGGGAAAAGAGGATGCTGATTGCTGACCAAGGTGTTCCGCAGGGAGGGGGAGAAGGGGAGGACTGCCTGGGAGGGACAGGTTAAAACACTGCGTTCCTGTGGTAATGCAGCATCTGAAAAGCCATGTAAGAAGAAAAAGTCTGGGAAACTGAAGGCTTGAGAATAAGACCTAAGTGGAATGTAAGCAGTCGAACAAGGAGTGATGTGACTCAGTGCACAGCCTATTGTGCTAAAGTCCCCAGCTCAAACAAACAATAAAGTGGGTGTTATTATTTGGTGTTAGTATTTGGGAATCTGCATTGGCCTGCCTGTCCTTAGGGTCCTGACAGGAAACCTCCTCACCTGTAGCCACTAAGAGCACTTCACCTGTAGCCACTTCTGGGCACATTTGCTATGGTTCCTTGTAACAGGTGGACCTACCCCTAACCTCCCCCTTCTCCTGTGTCTACCTCCCTCTCTCTCCCGCACTCTTTACCCCATGGGACTAGTCTGCTCCCCTCTCTGCCTTCTCTGTCCCTTCTCTCTCATCTTCCAATAAGCCTCCTGTATAAGCCTTATCGCATAGCGTGACTTATCTTCACTACATATATATATATATATATATATATATATATATATATATAATTTTATCAGCAGTGAGTTCTGTCTTATCCTAGAAAGAAGCCAGGGCAGGACCAGAAAAAGCTGAGTGGCTAGCGTCTAGTGCTGCAGAGACGAAGACAGGGTCTGACATAGGTATGCTTATGATACTAAAATATTTTGAGAATGGAAGCAGCCTCTACATTATGTTATGGAACGGATTGCTTGTCTTTACTGAAAGGGAGATTAGAACCAGAAAGACAATAGTGGGTATTAAACTATGGGGTTAAACATAAAGCAAGAAAAGTAGATATTAGGAAAAGAGAATGAATCCTGATTTTGAAGCCAAAGGAAACATTTTGAGGAGAGTTAAGGAGCCTGAGATTTCTTGTCAAGCAGTCTGTGAGTTACCATTGAAATAGACATAAGAGATACCAGTGATGTATTCGGGATAACACATTGAAATTTTGCGATCATGGATTGCCGTGTGATGCAGGAATCATATATGTTCATTTTTGCATTGTCTTGCTCGAGTGTATTGAATACTTGAAGTTGCATAGGTGTTATCTTTAGTGAGGACTTAAGTATACATGACAAACAAATACAGCACACAGGGAAAATACTATCGTAAAGGAATAAACTTAGTTACTCTTCTACTTCAGAATAAAAGTGACAATTATTGCTTAATGATCCACTTGCATCTGGAACATTTTTCTGATATTGAAATCATGAATTAGGTTCTGAGCATGAAGCGCAGTTCCATTTCCACCGGTGGTGCTGGCTGCCTCTCCACACAGGAATTAAGATCTCAGGACCTCGACGAACCAGACCTTTATACCCGTCAAGCGTAAGTGCCTCCAACTATGGATCTCAGCTGCATGCTGCCATGTTCTGTAGCTAGTTCTCAGAAACTGTAGAATCAGATGGTGAAAGTGGGTCTTCTCTAGTTCCACACTTGAGTCGCTCACTCTCCAAAGGTTAGTAATTCCTTCAGAGAGCTTTGGTTTTACTGTCTAAGTCTGGCAGTATTAATTATATTAGCAATTAAACTAAGAAAATGTCAATATAAACTCAATTTAAAATAACAATCTTATTATAAGGTTTCAAAACTAAAATGGTTTTATTTATTTATTTGCTTCTTTGTTTGTTTTGGTTTGTTTTGGAGACAAGATTTCTCGATGCAGCCCTAGTTTTCCTGGCATTCACTCTGTAGACCAGGTTAGCATCGAACTTTGGGATATACCTTTCTCTGCTTCCAAAGTGCTCAGATTAAAGGTGCGTGCCACCACCACCTACAATGCTTTTAATTTAAAAAAAAAAATCTGGGTAAGCAAGATGACTCAGCAGGTAAAGGCACTTATCAACAAACCCAAACACCTGCTTTCAATCCCCAGACCCACATGGTAGAAGAGAACCTGCTGCATCAGCAGCTACTGACCACCAGCTGCTCGCTCTCTTTCTGTCTCTCTCTCTCTCTCTCTCTCTCTCTCTCTCTCTCTCTCTCTCTCTCTCTCACACACACACACACACACACACACAATAATAAATGTAATAAAGTTAAAATATTTCCAATGCAAAACAATTTCATTGGGCAGCAAAACATGGTCTCCCCTTTTAACGTCAGATCCCTTTAATATCTGACTAATGAAAGACAGTTAGAATCTATTCTGCTGCTGCATTCAGACTGTCCTAGCAGCCAGTCTCTAGGTAGCAATGTATGCATGAAAGGATGAGCATGAGAAGAACAAACAACATCTTAGTTTTGATGTAGTGATACCTAGATATACATACCTTGGAGAACATGTCTAGTCTAGATCAGCAGTTGTCTGGATTGGAGGTGGGGAAGTTTGATACAGATTGACAGGAAACAGTCTGTTATTTGTATGACCTGGGGTATGACCTCACCTTTTTGTACTTTGAATCCCTTGTGTATAAGATTGGGGATAGGTTGAGCGGTGGTGCACGTATTTAATTAAACGGAGGCTGTCTAATCTCTGGGTTTGAGGCCAGCCTGGTCTACAGACAAATTCCAAGACAACCAGAGCTACACAGAAAAACCTGTCTTCCAAAAAAAGAAAGAAAAAGAGTGGAGATACTGGGAGATTGCTCAGTGGTTTAGAGTCGTTCCTATTCTACCACAGGACCCAAATTCAGTTCCCAGTACCCACATTGGGCAGGTCACAAGCGCCTGTGACTCCAGCTCAAGGAGATCTGGTGCCCCTTTTGTGACCTCCATAGGCACTCTCGTGCATGTGTGGTTATGCCTATACAAACAAAATATACATAGAATATAAAATAGAACTTTTCACTTTTTTAATGGAGATAATGGCAGACTCTCCTTTACAAGTTGTTCTGAATATTTATTGAGTGTTTATATAGGTCAACTGCTCTTAAGTTCTTCATGCATATTAACTCTTGATACTCGGTGACAACTTTCCCTTAAGGCACAATGGCAAACAAGGGAGTACAAAAAAGGGAGCAGTTATAGGGGCATAAATAGAGACGAAAGTGTTTAGGTTATTGAACAGGCCTTTAGACTACTTGGTACAGAAGATCTATGGGCCTGAAACACACCTTTAAGGATAATATATGTGTTGATAATGTCATGCACAAGGAAATTTGGTTTGTTATTTGTGGTGCTGAGGATTGAGCACAAGCTGAACAAAACACTGAGATACATCCCTGTCACAGAAGTACATTTCATTCCCCCCATATTTTATACCTAAACTGCTGTAACTTCATGGTATGCTCTCCTGCTTTAAGGAATGCATTGTCTTTAGTTATTTAAAGCTTAAAGACTAATGTTTGATGCTGTTGTTACGATGTGTGTGTGTGTGTGTTTGCGTGTGTGATGGATAGCCTTGAAATATTGCAGACTTGAACACAGAAGGAAATGTTTTTGATTGCCTTCTTAATATGCAACTTGGTATGTTTTCAAGTTCTAAAAAAATAAAGGATACAAGACCTATCCATGATAAAGTATTTATTCAGAAAAATATCCAACATCTATATAAGGTATTGAATTGTCTGATTTGAGTGATTTTGCAGTGTGATTTAAATTCTGGTTTGTCTGAGACAGGGTTTCTATGTCTAGCTCTGGCTGTCAGTGGAACTCATTCTGTAGACCAGGCTGGCCCTGAACTCACAGACATCTGCCTGCCTCTGGCTCAGGAGTGCTGGGATTTGCTGGGATTAAAGGTGTGAGCCACTAGCACCCAGTTTTATTGTTTTTTTAAAAGCAATGTATAAGTAAAACCCACAGTTTTACAAAAATAGCTATTCAAGTAATCCACACAAAGTTGTTTTCACCGTTAACAATTTCTATGGCATTTGACATGGGCTACAAACATGGCCCTGTGGTAAAGTACTTTCTTAGCATGTGGCTTCAGACCTGGGCTCAATTCCTAGTACCATCAAAAAGAACAAAACAAAACAAAACAACTACTTTTTACTAGGAAGACCCTTTTCCCTTCCTCAATAAAAGAGAGGTCAGGAGTGTGCCTTGTATCAGCAATTCCAGCACTTTGTTATCAGACACTGGGGGGATTGCAAGTTCCAGGTCAGGCAGGGTCACATAGTAAGACCCTATCTAAAATACATAACAGCCAGGAAATCTTAAAATGAAAAATGGTCTATGTTTAGTAATAGTGCAAGTTAGTTTGAGTCATGAAAAATTTAAACAAAAATCAGTCTATAAGAAAATGTTGATGAGGGTCTGAAGAGGTGGCTCAGCATCTAAGAACACTGCTTACTCTTCCAGAGGTGCTGAGTTCAGTTCCCAGTAACCACATACTGGCTCACAACTGTCTATAGTGTGATCCCATGTCCTCGTCTGACAAAGTTGGACGTGCAGGTAGAGTACTCATATAAATAAAAATAAGTTTTTAAAGAAAAAAAGGAAGGAAGGAAGGAAGGAAGGAAGGAAGGAAGGAAGGAAGGAAGGAAGGAAGGAAGGAAAAGAAATGAAGGAAGAAAAAGTTGATGAAGCCCGGTGGTGGTAGTGGTGGGAGCACATGCCTTTAATCCCAGCACTCAGGAGCCAGAGGCAGGAAGAGCTCTATGCATTAGAGGCCAGCCTGGGCTACAGAGTGAGCTCCAAGACAGCCAAGCCTACACAAAGAAACCCTGTCCCATAAAACCAAAAGAGTTGATGATCTAAATATTTGTGCAGTAGGACATACCTATAATCCCAGATTTGGAAAGCAGGAGAATCCATTGTTCTGGGCTATGTAAACTCATGACTCAAAAAAAAAAAAGAAGAATAAAAGAAAAGAAAAACTATATGTATGTAGGACTGGAGTGTTTTTTCTGTGATTAAGAAAACTGTTTGCTCTTGCAGAGGACCTGAATTCAATTTCTGGCACTCACACAGAAACTCAAACCATCTGTAACTGCAGTTCTTCTCATCTAGGAGCACACAACACACATGCTTACATGCAGTGAAGATGTTTATATGCATAAATATACATGTACATAATAATTGACGAGAGGCTGAAGAGGTAGCTCAGCAGTTAAGAGCACTTGTTCTTCCAAAGGGCCTGTGTTCATTGCCAGCACCTGCTTGGTCAATCACAACCCTCAGTAACTCCAGTCCCCTGGATCTGATGCCCTCTTCTGGCCTACTTGAACATTGTGTGCACATGATGTACAAAGTTTACAAAACACCTAGACACATAATTTATTTTAAAAATAATTGAGCAAGACATGGTGGTGCATGCCAGTAATCCCAGCACTCTGGAAGCTGAGAGGAGAATCTTGAGTTCAAGGTTAGCCTGAGCTACATAACAAGTCCAAGGTTACCCTGGTATGTATAGCAAAAACCTTTCTAAATTTTAGAAAATAGATATTAAGAGGGATTACAGCATAAACAATAAAATATCAAAATGGAAAAGTCAAAATAACCAGAAAAAATCAAATATTAACTCTCAAAAAAGATTTTATTAACAAATTATTTTACAGATGAATGCTTTCAAATAATTAAATGTCTAATGGTTTTTAAACATGAGAGTTGTCATAGAAAATAAACACAATTATCAAGAGGCTACTATATGCGTGTACAACAACTTATAGGCATCATAATAAAATCAAACCAATCACCGACAGACATAATATACAAAGCTCAATAATTGCTATCAAAATGTATTTGGCAAATAGGCAATTATTATTTAAGATAAGGTCTTGCTCAGATTAGGTGAGTCTCTAGCCAGAATCTTTGGGCCTTCCTTAGTCCTCTAAATGCTGGAATTAGATGCATGCATGGCAACAACTGGCTCAGCAAATGCTTTACGCATGACCATATGCCTGGTACTGTAATAGATGTCTGAACTAATATAGCACAACACCTGCCCCATGGACTCCATTTCAAGTGGGACGATGGCTACAGGAACAAGTATTTCCCATTACAAGATTATTAAGTTAGCTACAAAGTAGTAGATTTCATAATGGCATTTTTACACATGTTTTCTTCTTCCACACCCTGCCCTCTGGCCTTTGCCTTGCCCTCCCCTCTGTCCCATTCTTGCTGTTTTTCCATTGCCCACAACAACCTAATTTCTGCTCTCCCAGTACAATATTGCATTATCTTCTGTCAGTGTTCCTGTACCCTAATCCTTCAGGTCTCTTTTTCCCTCTCACAGTTCTCTAGTTTCATGAGTCATCCACACATGGACACCGACCCACTCACACATAGAAACTTCAATCAAGGCTGCACACATGAGAGAAAACATAGTGCTTATCTGAATGCAGTTTATTTCAGCTAACATTCTGAATTGAAATTTCACCCATTTTCCTACAAATGTCATTTTTTTACTTTTAAATCTGTGTATATGTGTGTGTGTGTGTCTGTGTGTGTGTGTGTGTGTGACCACAGAGATGAGAGATGTCAGACCCTCCTGGGGCTTGTGTTACAGGTGGTTGTGAACTGCCTGGTTTGAGTGTTGGGAATCAAATGCTGGTCCCCTGGAAGAACAAGAAGTGCTCTTTATCACTGAGGCATATAGGCAGATCATGTGATAGTTTTGGTTGTCGTTCTCAAAGATTTGTTTATCTTTTATTTTTATGTGTGTGAATATTTTTCCTGCAATATATGTGTACATCCGTGGTGACTGTGGAGGCCAGAAAGGGATTCCCTGGAACTGGAGTTATAGATGGTTCTGAGCCACCAAGTGGGTGCTGGGAACCAAACCCAGTTCCTCTGTAAGAGCAGCCGGTGCTTTTCCCTGAGACATCTGTCCCACCACTTTCTCATTTTTGACAAACCTACTTACTGATTTCCTCAGTAGCTGCAATTTATGCTCACAAGCAGTGAGTAAAGTTTCCTCTTTCCTCAAATTCCTGCCAGCATCTGTTGTTCTGTTTTCTTGATGAAAGTCATTCTGAGCTAGTAAGGTGAGAGTATAAATCATTTTAATTTCACCTTTCCCTGATGGCTTAGGATGTTGAACCCATCATCAAATATTATTTGCCATTTCTATTTCTTCCTTTGAGGACTGTCTGCTCACCTCATTACCTCATGTATGGATTGGATTTGGTTTAATCTTGGCTGTTTTTACATAATAGAACCCTATGCGATACAGAGTTGGCAATGATTTCTCAAATCTGTAAGCTGTCTCTTCAGTTGTGAGGTTCCTTCCATTGTTAGGCAGGTTTTTAGTTTGCTATAATCCATGTGTCAGTCCTTGGGTTGTGTTCTCTGCTGTCACAGTCCATTCAGAAGTTCCTACCTCTGCATAGGATGATTGTTTACACGGGATATAGTTGATGTGTCTTCCCTGAAGTTTCAGTATGTCCTGTCTTCACATGAAGTCTGTGATCTATTTTCAATGTTTCATGTAGTTTGAGACTCGACCTGATTTCATTCTTCTACAGGTACATACCCAGTTTTCTCAGCACCATCTGTAAAAGGATCTTTCCTAATGACATCTGGGTTTAAGGGAAAAATGAAGTACCTGCTAGGGCTGGGATGATGAATCCATGATTAAGAGCACTTGCTGCTCTTGCAGAGGACAAAGGTTCAGTTAACAGCACCCATATGGCAGCCCACAATCCCTTATATCTCTAATTCTAAGCTATCTGATGTCATCTTCTGGAGAGTAGTTGACTGTTCAGTTTTCATGAGTTTGTAGGCATTCTGGGGGTAGAATTGTTGTTGAATTCTAGCATTATTCCATGGTAATCCAATAGTACGCAGCTGGTTACATTTTCTTTTGTATCTGTGAATGTTTGCTTTGTTACTGATTATGTGATCAATTTTTGAGAGGGTTCCATGAGATGCTGAGAAGAAGGTATTTTCTTTTCTGTTGGGTGGAATGTTCTATAGGTGTCTATTAATTTCATTTGATTCACTACATCTGTGTTATCTCTTATTGCTCCATTAAGTTTCTGTCTATTTATCCTGTCCATTGGTGAGAGAGGAGTGTTGAAACCTACTATTAGAGTGTGTGTTTCCCTTCTTTGAGTTGTGGTGGTGGAGAGTTGTCAGATGTCTGTGTTATTATGGGTGTTCTTAGCTTCCTTGGTTTGTGCTTTGCCTTCTAGTAGTTTCTGTAAGGCTGGGTTTGTGGCTACCTATTATTTAAATCTGTTTTTGTCCTGGAATATCTTTTTTCTCCATTGATGG
The DNA here is from genome assembly GCF_950005125.1 of Chionomys nivalis. Classification (NCBI taxonomy): domain Eukaryota; kingdom Metazoa; phylum Chordata; class Mammalia; order Rodentia; family Cricetidae; genus Chionomys; species Chionomys nivalis. The sequence goes on along the minus strand of NW_026646926.1, from coordinate 694,141 downwards.
TGAATGCAAGCTTTGCTGCGAATAGTACTCTGGGATTGCCTTCATGGTCTCTTAGTGTTGGCAGCACATCTATCTAAGACATTCTGGCTTTCATGGTTTCCACTGAGAAGTGAGGTGTAATTCAAGTGCCTACGGACTCCTGATCTTTGATGAAGAAACCAGAAATACATGGGAGACCATTCTCTCCCTTATAAGAGATCATGTCAGCACACAGAAGCCACCCTATTGCTGACACACCCCCACATCCCAAAAAATATTTAATGGAAAGGAATTCCCACACAGACCTCAACCTAAAACCAGATATCTTGAACCTAACAGAAGAAAAAGAAGGGAAGATCCCTGAAATCAATGACATAGGAAAAGACTTTCTGAGCAGAACACTATTAACACAGACATTAATTTCAACAATTAATAAATGGGATCTCATGAAACTGAAAAGCTTCTGCATGACAAAAGATCCCATCATTCAGACAAAGTGGCAGCTTACAGAATGGTAAAATATTTTTTTATCAACTACACACCCAATAGAGGGCTAATATCCAAAATTATACAAAAAAACTCAAACAAAATGTATAAAGAACTCAAAAGGCTAGATATCAAGAAAACAAATGACTCAATTAAAACTGGGAATTTTTAAACAGAGAATTCTCAATAGGGAATCTTAAGTGGCTGAGAAAGACTTAAATGTTCAACATTCTCAGTCATTAGTGAAATGCAAACCAAGTCTGCTTTGAGAGTCCACTTTACACCTGTCAGAATCCCTACGATCAATAATACGAGTGACAGTTCCTGCTGGCAAGGACATTGAATAAGGGGTACACTCATCCACTGCTGGTAGGAGTGCAGACTCATACAGTCACTATGGAAATGAGTGTGGATTTACCTTAGAGAGATGGGACCTGATCTACCTCGTGATAAAAATTGGAACCTTTATACAAATGAATATTACTCAGCCATTAAAAAGAATTAAATTCACAGTAAATGGGTAGAACTAGGGGGAGAAATCACCCGGAGTGAGGTACCCAGACACAGAAAACCAAATGTGGCATGTATTAGCTTACATGTGGATATACAGAATCACAGAGATTAAGCATAGAGTAACAGACTAAGGAGGAGAGAAGCATCTCATCAGGAAAGAAGAAATAGAATAGAAAGGTACAGGCTGGTGAGGGGAGGTGCAAGGAGAGAAATAGAGGAACGAGGGAGTGTATACAGGGAGAAACAGCTAAAACTAAGGCCACGGAAGTAGTGTGTAGTGGCATGGGTATTGATACAGTCGATGCTTCCTGAAATAAATGCATATGTGAAGGCAATCTAACAGAGAAATCAAATAACAGGGTGATGAGACTGTGTCTGAGAGCTTTCTCCTTCTGTCTTGCATTCCATTCTTTAGGTTGGGATTAAAGATGTGCACCACTGGGATTAAAGGCGTGCACCGCCAGGTTTCTATTGCAAACTAGTGAGGCTACTGAGATTAAAGGTGTGTGCTACCACTTACTCTCTGATCTTCAGCTAAACTTTCTTTATTAAAATACAAATGAAATATCACTACACGTAAGTATCACGAAACATTGTAAAGGAGGGGACACATAGATTATAAGAGCCAGAGCATCATGGAGTTTGCTGTGACATTGTATCTCCTAGGAATGTCAGAATCTACACCAATAAAATCTTATTAACATGGCTGCTTAAGTATGAGCTGAATAAGGACAAGAGGCAAACTATAAGGGACAAAGGGCCAACCAGCCCTACACAAAGAACTATAGGGAACTCACAAATGCCGGGAGTGGAGAAACAGTTTTAGTCCTACTGTGGGAAGAGTACACGAAATGCTTATCCAATACCAAATGGTGAGCCCTGAATCATACATACAAATAACATTATACTAAATTAAAGTATGCGTGTGTTATAGTTTCTTAGGTACTTAACAGTATGAATCCTTGTGATTTTTTTCACATATCCATACTATTATTTTGCTCTCCTTTCTCCCTGTGTATTTATCTCCCTTCAACCTAATTATAACCCTGACAGCATACAGACAAGTAACATACAGATCGGGCAGGTTACATACACATATGCATGTAACAAAATTAATGAAAAATCCATGAATTTGAAAGGGAACAAGGAGGCATATAAGAGCGGGTTTGAAGAAAAAAAGTAAAAGGAGAAATGATGTTTCATTGTTACAAAATATTTGTATAACTATGTAAAGACGTGTTGCATTTGTTGAATTATATGTAAAAATGTGTTGCTGTTTTACCTTGTCTGCCTAAGGCACCTGATTAGTCTAACAAAAAGCTAAATGGCCAATAGCAAGAAAGAGGTATAGGCAGGACTTGCAGGCAGGGAAACTGAGTAGCAGGAGGAATTTAGGCTTAGAAAGGAAGAAAGAAAAAGAGATACCAGGGAGAAACCAGTGGCCAATCAGACACACATGGAGGAAGCAGGAAACCAAGACATACAGAATAAAAGAAAGGTAAAAAGCCCCAAGGAAAAATGTAGATGAATAGAAACAGGTTAAATTAAGTTCAAAAAGCTAGCAGGACGAGCCTAAGCTAAGACTAAGCACTTATAATTAATAAGAAGCATTCATAATAAATTATTTGGGAGTTTCTTGGTGGCCCAAAGGGAAATTCCAACTACACATAATACAATAAATAAAATAAAGAAGTAGTTGTTTTTAAAGAATTAACATAAAAGGTAAAAAAGGGACACAGCCAAGACTGTTAAATAGACAAGCTTGTCTCAGAAAAAAAAAAGAAGATAAAAAGAGATGTAACATATCCCTATTACCTGCTCTGAAGAATTTTTCACAGATACTGCCACGGCATAACCACATGGGAATAAGGTGGCCTACATTAATTAAAAGAGTTTCTAATAGTAAAGTATATTACAGTTGCTTATGACTTAAAATGTCATTATAAAATATCTAGCAAATTAAATTCAACTTGATTACATTATCATTTCTTCCCACTACATTCCTTAGGATGAATTTTAATTTATTAACGCCATGTATCACTAAGCTAAAATCCTGATACAATTATCTCACTTGATCCTGAGTGGCATTCAGAAGTAGACATAGAAAGCAAGCTTGTCAGGTTTTTGTGTGTCTATGACTACCAGCCTGATGACTGTAGACTTCAACTTTTTAAAATTTGTACAAAAAAAAATGTTTCAATGAGTTCTTTGATGAGGAATGATTTTAGAAGGACTAGTATGTGAAAACTTGCTTTATTTAAGCACCCATAGAACATTAATCCTTTCTCACTTCAGTCTTCTATAAAAAGAATCCAGGAGTAGTTAATGCATAAGCTATAGCTATTACAATAGTCTTACTAATTGACCTTGTAATGACAAAATATGGGAGATCTTGGTCAAACAGAGATAATACTTCCAATTCAAATGTCTTAGCTAAAGTGATTTTGTATTTCTTCTGTAGACTCTTCTCAAACTCACAGAGATCCCCCTGCCTCTGCCTCTTGAGTACTGGGAGTAAAGGAATGTACCACCACTGACCAGCAAATTTTGTACTTCTTAAGGCATCTTGAAACTAAGATGAGTGTTGAAATGAATTTTGAGAACTTAGGTCCTGATAAAACTGTACAAGAATACTTTTTATTTGCCTTTATTTTTTTAAAAAAGATCTTTATTATTTTTATTTTATGTATAAAGTGTTTTGCCTACATGTATGTCTGTATACCACACGTGTGTCCGGTGCCCACCAAGGCCAGAAGAGGGCATCGGACCTCCTGAAATTAGAGTTATAGTTATGGGTCCTGGGGATTTAACCAATTTCTTTGGAAGAGCAGGCAGTGCTCTTACCCATGGAGCCATTTCACCAGGCCCAGGGATATTTTACAAAACAAAACAACAATAAAAGATACTATGGAAAACAACTGGGCACTGCTGCAAAAGTACTTGATTGTCTCAAATACAGATGAGGAGACACACTGATGGCTAGGAAAGACTGAAACTCAAAAGGGCTGCTAGGGACAAAACTACAATTCTAGCCAGAGGCACAACAGCTGCAAGATTTAGAAATCTAAGCTTTTGCCCTAGGACTTCCCACCACTGTCTGGGAACTGGCATAGCCTTCTTGCTTAAGAGTACTCGCAAGAGGCTTTCTGACGTCACGCAGGCGGAGACTTTAAAATCCAAATGGCTCCTGGTTGGCATTGGTGGGTGTCTTCCTAAGCAGTTGTGCATTTTACTGGAAGTGGGCGCTGGGGGTCAAGAACCAGAGAGAAAGGTAACTGCTGGTATGGGGTTAACTCTGTTCCTGCTAAGAAACTCTGTGGCATCAGAGACCTGGGGCGGCATCTGCCAGGTTCTGGGTTCAGGGATCAGTAAGTTTGTGTGGGCAGCGCCTGGAGAGGGAAAAGAGGATGCTGATTGCTGACCAAGGTGTTCCGCAGGGAGGGGGAGAAGGGGAGGACTGCCTGGGAGGGACAGGTTAAAACACTGCGTTCCTGTGGTAATGCAGCATCTGAAAAGCCATGTAAGAAGAAAAAGTCTGGGAAACTGAAGGCTTGAGAATAAGACCTAAGTGGAATGTAAGCAGTCGAACAAGGAGTGATGTGACTCAGTGCACAGCCTATTGTGCTAAAGTCCCCAGCTCAAACAAACAATAAAGTGGGTGTTATTATTTGGTGTTAGTATTTGGGAATCTGCATTGGCCTGCCTGTCCTTAGGGTCCTGACAGGAAACCTCCTCACCTGTAGCCACTAAGAGCACTTCACCTGTAGCCACTTCTGGGCACATTTGCTATGGTTCCTTGTAACAGGTGGACCTACCCCTAACCTCCCCCTTCTCCTGTGTCTACCTCCCTCTCTCTCCCGCACTCTTTACCCCATGGGACTAGTCTGCTCCCCTCTCTGCCTTCTCTGTCCCTTCTCTCTCATCTTCCAATAAGCCTCCTGTATAAGCCTTATCGCATAGAGTGACTTCTCTTCACTACATATATATATATATATATATATATAATTTTATCAGCAGTGAGTTCTGTCTTATCCTAGAAAGAAGCCAGGGCAGGACCAGAAAAAGCTGAATGGCTAGCATCTAGTGCTGCAGAGACGAAGACAGGGTCTGACATAGGTATGCTTATGATACTAAAATATTTTGAGAATGGAAGCAGCCTCTACATTATGTTATGGAACGGATTGCTTGTCTTTACTGAAAGGGAGATTAGAACCAGAAAGACAATAGTGGGTATTAAACTATGGGGTTAAACATAAAGCAAGAAAAGTAGATATTAGGAAAAGAGAATGAATCCTGATTTTGAAGCCAAAGGAAACATTTTGAGGAGAGTTAAGGAGCCTGAGATTTCTTGTCAAGCAGTCTGTGAGTTACCATTGAAATAGACATAAGAGATACCAGTGATGTATTCGGGATAACACATTGAAATTTTGCGATCATGGATTGCCGTGTGATGCAGGAATCATATATGTTCATTTTTGCATTGTCTTGCTCGAGTGTATTGAATACTTGAAGTTGCATAGGTGTTATCTTTAGTGAGGACTTAAGTATACATGACAAACAAATACAGCACACAGGGAAAATACTATCGTAAAGGAATAAACTTAGTTACTCTTCTACTTCAGAATAAAAGTGACAATTATTGCTTAATGATCCACTTGCATCTGGAACATTTTTCTGATATTGAAATCATGAATTAGGTTCTGAGCATGAAGCGCAGTTCCATTTCCACCGGTGGTGCTGGCTGCCTCTCCACACAGGAATTAAGATCTCAGGACCTCGACGAACCAGACCTTTATACCCGTCAAGCGTAAGTGCCTCCAACTATGGATCTCAGCTGCATGCTGCCATGTTCTGTAGCTAGTTCTCAGAAACTGTAGAATCAGATGGTGAAAGTGGGTCTTCTCCAGTTCCACACTTGAGTCGCTCACTCTCCAAAGGTTAGTAATTCCTTCAGAGAGCTTTGGTTTTACTGTCTAAGTCTGGCAGTATTAATTATATTAGCAATTAAACTAAGAAAATGTCAATATAAACTCAATTTAAAATAACAATCTTATTATAAGGTTTCAAAACTAAAATGGTTTTATTTATTTATTTGCTTCTTTGTTTGTTTTGGTTTGTTTTGGAGACAAGATTTCTCGATGCAGCCCTAGTTTTCCTGGCATTCACTCTGTAGACCAGGTTAGCATCGAACTTTGGGATATACCTTTCTCTGCTTCCAAAGTGCTCAGATTAAAGGTGCGTGCCACCACCACCTACAATGCTTTTAATTTAAAAAAAAAAAATCTGGGTAAGCAAGATGACTCAGCAGGTAAAGGCACTTATCAACAAACCCAAACACCTGCTTTCAATCCCCAGACCCACATGGTAGAAGAGAACCTGCTGCATCAGCAGCTACTGACCACCAGCTGCTCGCTCTCTTTCTGTCTCTCTCTCTCTCTCTCTCTCTCTCTCTCTCTCTCTCTCTCTCTCTCACACACACACACACACACAATAATAAATGTAATAAAGTTAAAATATTTCCAATGCAAAACAATTTCATTGGGCAGCAAAACATGGTCTCCCCTTTTAACGTCAGATCCCTTTAATATCTGACTAATGAAAGACAGTTAGAATCTATTCTGCTGCTGCATTCAGACTGTCCTAGCAGCCAGTCTCTAGGTAGCCTTGTATGCATGAAAGGATGAGCATGAGAAGAACAAACAACATCTTAGTTTTGATGTAGTGATACCTAGATATACATACCTTGGAGAACATGTCTAGTCTAGATCAGCAGTTGTCTGGATTGGAGGTGGGGAAGTTTGATACAGATTGACAGGAAACAGTCTGTTATTTGTATGACCTGGGGTATGACCTCACCTTTTTGTACTTTGAATCCCTTGTGTATAAGAATGGGGATAGGTTGAGCGGTGGTGCACGTATTTAATTAAACGGAGGCTGTCTAATCTCTGGGTTTGAGGCCAGCCTGGTCTACAGACAAATTCCAAGACAACCAGAGCTACACAGAAAAACCTGTCTTCCAAAAAAAGAAAGAAAAAGAGTGGAGATACTGGGAGATTGCTCAGTGGTTTAGAGTCGTTCCTATTCTACCACAGGACCCAAATTCAGTTCCCAGTACCCACATTGGGCAGGTCACAACCGCCTGTGACTCCAGCTCAAGGAGATCTGGTGCCCCTTTTGTGACCTCCATAGGCACTCTCGTGCATGTGTGGTTATGCCTATACAAACAAAATATACATAGAATATAAAATAGAACTTTTCACTTTTTTAATGGAGATAATGGCAGACTCTCCTTTACAAGTTGTTCTGAATATTTATTGAGTGTTTATATAGGTCAACTGCTCTTAAGTTCTTCATGCATATTAACTCTTGATACTCGGTGACAACTTTCCCTTAAGGCACAATGGCAAACAAGGGAGTACAAAAAAGGGAGCAGTTATAGGGGCATAAATAGAGACGAAAGTGTTTAGGTTATTGAACAGGCCTTTAGACTACTTGGTACAGAAGATCTATGGGCCTGAAACACACCTTTAAGGATAATATATGTGTTGATAATGTCATGCACAAGGAAATTTGGTTTGTTATTTGTGGTGCTGAGGATTGAGCACAAGCTGAACAAAACACTGAGATACATCCCTGTCACAGAAGTACATTTCATTCCCCCCATATTTTATACCTAAACTGCTGTAACTTCATGGTATGCTCTCCTGCTTTAAGGAATGCATTGTCTTTAGTTATTTAAAGCTTAAAGACTAATGTTTGATGCTGTTGTTACGATGTGTGTGTGTGTGTGTGTTTGCGTGTGTGATGGATAGCCTTGAAATAATACAGACTTGAACACAGAAGGAAATGTTTTTGATTGCCTTCTTAATATGCAACTTGGTATGTTTTCAAGTTCTAAAAAAATAAAGGATACAAGACCTATCCATGATAAAGTATTTATTCAGAAAAATATCCAACATCTATATAAGGTATTAAATTGTCTGATTTGAGTGATTTTGCAGTGTGATTTAAATTCTGGTTTGTCTGAGACAGGGTTTCTCTGTCTAGCTCTGGCTGTCAGTGGAACTCATTCTGTAGACCAGGCTGGCCCTGAACTCACAGACATCTGCCTGCCTCTGGCTCAGGAGTGCTGGGATTTGCTGGGATTAAAGGTGTAAGCCACTAGCACCCAGTTTTATTGTTTTTTTAAAAGCAATGTATAAGTAAAACCCACAGTTTTACAAAAATAGCTATTCAAGTAATCCACACAAAGTTGTTTTCACCATTAACAATTTCTATGGCATTTGACATGGGCTACAAACATGGCCCTGTGGTAAAGTACTTTCTTAGCATGTGGCTTCAGACCTGGGCTCAATTCCTAGTACCATTAAAAAGAACAAAACAAAACAAAACAACTACTTTTTACTAGGAAGACCCTTTTCCCTTCCTCAATAAAAGAGAGGTCAGGAGTGTGCCTTGTATCAGCAATTCCAGCACTTTGTTATCAGACACTGGGGGGATTGCAAGTTCCAGGTCAGGCAGGGTCACATAGTAAGACCCTATCTAAAATACATAACAGCCAGGAAATCTTAAAATGAAAAATGGTCTATGTTTAGTAATAGTGCAAGTTAGTTTGAGTCATGAAAAATTTAAACAAAAATCAGTCTATAAGAAAATGTTGATGAGGGTCTGAAGAGGTGGCTCAGCATCTAAGAACACTGCTTACTCTTCCAGAGGTGCTGAGTTCAGTTCCCAGTAACCACATACTGGCTCACAACTGTCTATAGTGTGATCCCATGTCCTCGTCTGACAAAGTTGGACGTGCAGGTAGAGTACTCATATAAATAAAAATAAGTTTTTAAAGAAAAAAAGGAAGGAAGGAAGGAAGGAAGGAAGGAAGGAAGGAAAAGAAATGAAGGAAGAAAAAGTTGATGAAGCCCGGTGGTGGTAGTGGTGGGAGCACATGCCTTTAATCCCAGCACTCAGGAGCCAGAGGCAGGAAGAGCTCTATGCGTTAGAGGCCAGCCTGGGCTACAGAGTGAGCTCCAAGACAGCCAAGCCTACACAAAGAAACCCTGTCCCATAAAACCAAAAGAGTTGATGATCTAAATATTTGTGCAGTAGGACATACCTATAATCCCAGATTTGGAAAGCAGGAGAATCCATTGTTCTGGGCTATGTAAACTCATGACTCAAAAAAAAAAAGAAGAAGAATAAAAGAAAAGAAAAACTATATGTATGTAGGACTGGAGTGTTTTTTCTGTGATTAAGAAAACTGTTTGCTCTTGCAGAGGACCTGAATTCAATTTCTGGCACTCACACAGAAACTCAAACCATCTGTAACTGCAGTTCTTCTCATCTAGGAGCACACAACACACATGCTTACATGCAGTGAAGATGTTTATATGCATAAATATACATGTACATAATAATTGACGAGAGGCTGAAGAGGTAGCTCAGCAGTTAAGAGCACTTGTTCTTCCAAAGGGCCTGTGTTCATTGCCAGCACCTGCTTGGTCAATCACAACCCTCAGTAACTCCAGTCCCCTGGAACTGATGCCCTCTTCTGGCCTACTTGAACATTGTGTGCACATGATGTACAAAGTTTACAAAACACCTAGACACATAATTTATTTTAAAAATAATTGAGCAAGACATGGTGGTGCATGCCAGTAATCCCAGCACTCTGGAAGCTGAGAGGAGAATCTTGAGTTCAAGGTTAGCCTGAGCTACATAACAAGTCCAAGGTTACCCTGGTATGTATAGCAAAAACCTTTCTAAATTTTAGAAAATAGATATTAAGAGGGATTACAGCATAAACAATAAAATATCAAAATGGAAAAGTCAAAATAACCAGAAAAAATCAAATATTAACTCTCAAAAAAGATTTTATTAACAAATTATTTTACAGATGAATGCTTTCAAATAATTAAATGTCTAATGGTTTTTAAACATGAGAGTTGTCATAGAAAATAAACACAATTATCAAGAGGCTACTATATGCGTGTACAACAACTTATAGGCATCATAATAAAATCAAACCAATCACCGACAGACATAATATACAAAGCTCAATAATTGCTATCAAAATGTATTTGGCAAATAGGCAATTATTATTTAAGATAAGGTCTTGCTCAGATTAGGTGAGTCTCTAGCCAGAATCTTTGGGCCTTCCTTAGTCCTCTAAATGCTGGAATTAGATGCATGCATGGCAACAACTGGCTCAGCAAATGCTTTACGCATGACCATATGCCTGGTACTGTAATAGATGTCTGAACTAATATAGCACAACACCTGCCCCATGGACTCCATTTCAAGTGGGACGATGGCTACAGGAACAAGTATTTCCCATTACAAGATTATTAAGTTAGCTACAAAGTAGTAGATTTCATAATGGCATTTTTACACATGTTTTCTTCTTCCACACCCTGCCCTCTGGCCTTTGCCTTGCCCTCCCCTCTGTCCCATTCTTGCTGTTTTTCCATTGCCCACAACAACCTAATTTCTGCTCTCCCAGTACAATATTGCATTATCTTCTGTCAGTGTTCCTGTACCCTAATCCTTCAGGTCTCTTTTTCCCTCTCACAGTTCTCTAGTTTCATGAGTCATCCACACATGGACACCGACCCACTCACACATAGAAACTTCAATCAAGGCTGCACACATGAGAGAAAACATAGTGCTTATCTGAATGCAGTTTATTTCAGCTAACATTCTGAATTGAAATTTCACCCATTTTCCTACAAATGTCATTTTTTTACTTTTAAATCTGTGTGTGTGTGTGTGTGTGTGTGTGTGTGTGACCACAGAGATGAGAGATGTCAGACCCTCCTGGGGCTTGTGTTACAGGTGGTTGTGAACTGCCTGGTTTGAGTGTTGGGAATCAAATGCTGGTCCTCTGGAAGAACAAGAAGTGCATTTATCACTGAGGCATATAGGCAGATCATGTGATAGTTTTGGTTGTCGTCCTCAAAGATTTGTTTATCTTTTATTTTTATGTGTGTGAATATTTTTCCTGCAATATATGTGTACATCCGTGGTGACTGTGGAGGGCAGAAAGGGATTCCCTGGAACTGGAGTTATAGATGGTTCTGAGCCACCAAGTGGGTGCTGGGAACCAAACCCAGTTCCTCTGTAAGAGCAGCCAGTGCTTTTCCCTGAGACATCTGTCCCACCACTTTCTCATTTTTGACAAACCTACTTACTGATTTCCTCAGTAGCTGCAATTTATGCTCACTAGCAGTGAGTAAAGTTTCCTCTTTCCTCAAATTCCTGCCAGCATCTGTTGTTCTGTTTTCTTGATGAAAGTCATTCTGAGCTAGTAAGGTGAGAGTATAAATCATTTTAATTTCACCTTTCCCTGATGGCTTAGGATGTTGAACCCATCATCAAATATTATTTGCCATTTCTATTTCTTCCTTTGAGGACTGTCTGCTCACCTCATTACCTCATGTATGGATTGGATTTGGTTTAATCTTGGCTGTTTTTACATAATAGAACCCTATGCGATACAGAGTTGGCAATGATTTCTCAAATCTGTAAGCTGTCTCTTCAGTTGTGAGGTTCCTTCCATTGTTAGGCAGGTTTTTAGTTTGCTATAATCCATGTGTCAGTCCTTGGGTTGTGTTCTCTGCTGTCACAGTCCATTCAGAAGTTCCTACCTCTGCATAGGATGATTGTTGACACGGGACATAGTTGATGTGTCTTCCCTGCAGTTTCAGCATGTCCTGTCTTCACATGAAGTCTGTGATCTATTTTCAATGTTTCATGTAGTTTGAGACTCGACCTGATTTCATTCTTCTACAGGTACATACCCAGTTTTCTCAGCACCATCTGTAAAAGGATCTTTCCTAATGACATCTGGGTTTAAGGGAAAAAATGAAGTACCTTCTAGGGCTGGGTTGATGAATCCATGATTAAGAGCACTTGCCGCTCTTGCAGAGGACAAAGGTTCAGTTAACAGCACCCATATGGCAGCTCACAATCCCTTATATCTCTAATTCTAAGGTATCTGATGTCATCTTCTGGAGAGTAGTTGACTGTTCAGTTTTCATGAGTTTGTAGGCATTCTGGGGGTAGAATTGTTGTTGAATTCTAGCATTATTCCATGGTAATCCAATAGTACACAGCTGGTTACTACATTTTCTTTTGTATCTGTGAATGTTTGCTTTGTTACTGATTATGTGATCAATTTTTGAGAAGGTTCCATGAGATGCTGAGAAGAAGGTATTTTCTTTTCTGTTGGGTGGAATGTTCTATAGATGTCTATGAATTTCATTTGTTTCACTACATCTGTGATATCTCTTATTGCTCCATTAAGTTTCTGTCTGTTTAGCCTGTCCATTGGTGAGAGAGGAGTGTTGAAACCTACTATTAGAGTGTGTGTTTCCCTTCTTTGAGTTGTGGTGGTGGAAAGTTGTCAGATGTCTGTGTTATTATGGGTGTTCTTAGCTTCCTTGGTTTGTGCTTTGCCTTCTAGTAGTTTCTGTAAGGCTGGGTTTGTGGCTACCTATTATTTAAATCTGTTTTTGTCCTGGAATATCTTTTTTCTCCATTGATGGTGAATGCAAGCTTCGCTGCGAATAGTACTCTGGGATTGCCTTCATGGTCTCTTAGTGTTGGCAGCACATCTATCTAAGACATTCTGGCTTTCATGGTTTCCACTGAGAAGTCAGGTGTAATTCAAGTGCCTGCGGACTCCTGATCTTTGATGAAGAAACCAGAAATACATGGGAGACCATTCTCTCCCTTATAAGAGATCATGTCAGCACACAGAAGCCACCCTATTGCTGACACACCCCCACATCCCAAAAAATATTTAATGGAAAGGAATTCCCACACAGACCTCAACCTAAAACCAGATATCTTGAACCTAACAGAAGAAAAAGAAGGGAAGATCCCTGAAATCAATGACATAGGAAAAGACTTTCTGAGCAGAACACTATTAACACAGACACTAATTTCAACAATTAATAAATGGGATCTCATGAAACTGAAAAGCTTCTGCATGACAAAAGATCCCATCATTCAGACAAAGTGGCAGCTTACAGAATGGTAAAATATTTTTTTATCAACTACACACCCAATAGAGGGCTAATATCCAAAATTATACAAAAAAACTCAAACAAAATGTATAAAGAACTCAAAAGGCTAGATGTCAAGAAAACAAATGACTCAATTAAAACTGGGAATTTTTAAACAGAGAATTCTCAATAGGGAATCTTAAGTGGCTGAGAAAGACTTAAATGTTCAACATTCTCAGTCATTCGTGAAATGCAAACCAAGTCTGCTTTGAGAGTCCATTTTACACCTGTCAGAATCCTTAGGATCAATAATACGATTGACAGTTCCTGCTGGCAAGGACATAGAATAAGGGGTACACTCATCCACTGCTGGTAGGAGTGCAGACTCATACAGTCACTATGGAAATGAGTGTGGATTTACCTTAGAGAGATGGGAACTGATCTACCTTGTGATCCAGCTCTATCACTCTTGGGCATTTACCCAAAGGAAACTTCATCCTACCACAGAGACGCTTACTCAACCATGTCCATTGCTGCTCTATTAATAATGCCCAGAAATTGGATAACATATTCAAGACATGAATATGAATGGATAATAAAAATTGGAACCTTTATACAAATGAATATTACTCAGCCATTAAAAAGAATTAAATTCACAGTAAATGGGTAGAACTAGGGGGAGAAATCACCCTGAGTGAGGTACCCAGACACAGAAAGCCAAATGTGGCATGTATTAGCTTACATGTGGATATACAGAATCACAGAGATTAAGCATAGAGTAACAGACTAAGGAGGAGAGAAGCATCTCATCAGGAAAGAAGAAATAGAATAGAAAGGTACAGGCTGGTGAGGGGAGGTGCAAGGAGAGAAATAGAGGGACGAGGGAGTGTATACAGGGAGAAACAGCTAAAACTAAGGCCACGGAAGTAGTGTGCAGTGGCATGCGTATTGATACAGTCGATGCTTCCTGAAATAAATGCATATGTGAAGGCAATCTAACAGAGAAATCAAATAACAGGGTGATGAGACTGTGTCTGAGAGCTTTCTCCTTCTGTCTTGCATTCCATTCTTTAGGTTGGGATTAAAGATGTGCACCACTGGGATTAAAGGCGTGCACCGCCAGGTTTCTATGGCAAACTAGTGTGGCTACTGAGATTAAAG